>NC_092861.1:79434845-79581863 GCF_032062135.1 Pyxicephalus adspersus | reverse complement strand
CTGCAGGCAGTGTAAGGAGTTAATAGAAGCAGAGAATTGTTTGCAGAGCCTGGTGTTTTTCATCTTGTTTTTCACAGACTGGAGTTACACCCCCATTACATCAGGCTGACTGCTGGTCACGCCTACCCCGCATCAGGCTTTCTCTCCCCTCCAATTGGCCGCGAGGAACAGCCGAGCTCAGGCCTCATTGGTCAAGCCTCCCATGTGGGCGTGTTTGAAGCGCGTAGCTCGCCTGGCCAGGACTTGTTTATGAAGCTGAGTGCTGGGCAGTATTCGCTGTGTGCGTGCTGGGAGTGCGGGGTGAACAGTGTGCGGCTCCATCACAGCAATAGTCCGGGCTATAATAGCAGAGTCCATACACTGCCCGGAATAAAGACAGAGCACTGATCTATACTCTCTGTGTGTCACTGAATATAGTAACCATGAGGTTGTCACCACGGGCAACAATGCCAGAGATCATCTGCAGGCGATGCAGTGGAGTGTGCAGCAACAAGGCTCAGGTGAGAAGCCGAGCATTGGATCGCTCATGTCAGTCATTGTCAGCGTGTTTCCAGGAAAGTCTTCCTGCCATGGATTGGCATTGCTGTACCAGTCATCCTCCCTGGGGGGCCCTGGCTGGGCTGGATGAGCCTTCCCCTTGTTTTTCTGCTTCCATTCATTCCCCAATACTAACCCCCAGCCCCCTCTTTGTACCCCCAGCTCGGGGGGGGGGGGGGGGGGGGCAGGGTGATCCACCCCCCATGTCAGGACATGTATGGACAAGTCTGCATGTATTGGTGATGATCCTGCCATGTATGTACATATCATACATAATACATGTGCTGTTCTTATTGTATAGAGAGGGGGTCAGGACAATGTAGTGCACATACATGGTACACAGGTTGCAGGTTGTGTGGCTCCTGCAGTAGGTTTGGGAACAAAGAGTTCTGGGTGCCATGGTTATCACTGCGCCATTCATCCCAGACTGTCCGCTGTGTGTATGAAGGCTCCGCTATTACCTGAGCTCCAGTACCTGGGATCCTATCCCCCCTTTATCCAGGGGGAGTCCAGGCTGAGTACTGCCATTAGTGATTAGTATTCTGTGTACCGCTGGTGGGGAAAACATTTGTTCTTTGTAGAAGTTGGCTAATTAGCAGCAGAGAGCCGCCTGATTGTAGCTGCGATCCTCTATTATTGTGCGCTGACATGAACAATGTTACACAGCCGAGCTCCGCTGTGTGCAGAGGACCCCGCAATGTTCTCTGAAGAGATTTGTACAGAATAAGCAGAGGAAGCTCTGTGATATTTTATTAAATCTTCCCAACATCTCATCACTGTGCAGAATGTCATTTCTTAGCAATGAAGAGAATCTTAGAGTCTGAGAATCTTTTATGTTCCTGGATGGAAATTCCCGATGTCATCAGAAGGAAAGTGTAACATGCTAGATAAGTGAAAATTGCTCACACAGCATTTCCCTGGTGTACAGACTGCCCAATACACAGAAACCACAAGTCAAAGGGCCAATACAATTCTTTTTATATTCTCTTCTATTGTGTTATGTGATTTGTGTGTATATTATGTCAATCTGAATGTGGTGACTTTCTCTCTTTAGGAAATGGGAGTCCGAATCCCTCGTCCTTTAGGACAAGGTCCCAGCAGATTCATCCCTGAAGAAGAGGTTGGTGGCACTTTATGTTCATTGACATGACAGGTCCTCTTTGTTAGCTGCCATGCATGCATTTCAGTATTTATTGGGCAATGTGTTCCGTAGATGGATCATTATAGCGGATCACCTAAGCAGGCTGCATTAGTGCTGTGTTTTCCTAGGATGGAGGTTGCAGCTATTCGTGTAGCTTTCCCTTTTTATATAGTTATGATTAGATAATTCTGTATTACTATTTGGAATATACATATCATTTCCATTTTTTTTTAAGATTTGGGAAAACGTGCAAATCAGCTTATAGGTGAAGGAAGCTAAATACATATAAAAAGTCCTTTGAACCAATTTATCAGCCAATGAATGTTGAGATTCATATAACACCAACATAAGCAGTGGCCAGGTCTTGCACTTCCCATATCCATCCTGTAGAGTGTACTGGAATAAAACATCACAGTGTGCGGCAAGACCATCCTCATCCTGTGGTTGGATGGGGAAGTGGCAGAAATATACAGTTATATGGGTGCCAATGTGCTGTGCCAATCTTACCTCCACTGAGTGCTAATGGGCCGATGTAAAGACAGATTCAGAAATGTTTACCTACTGTGTGTAAAATCCATGATGTGAAAAACATTCTCCCATCTCTAGTGCGGTTACATGACCATTCACCCTATACAGAGTTTTCAGTGGTTGATAGATGCTGCAGAGTTAAATTGTAAATTCAGGGGAGATCTCTGCATATGTATACATACCTACCACTGGTCTCCCCTCTCCTGTTACATTTATAGTGAATATAGTGCAGCGTAGTAATGAAGAAAGCCAGGTACTGCACTATCACTTTTGGATGGACTTGTCCTCTAATATAAATAACAAATGGTGTAATGTTGTTGCATATTGTTGCATTTTTTTTTTCATAATATGAATGTCCAAGTTTTAGAGTGAGTAACCCAATGTCATATATTCTATATCCACAGATTCTACAAGTGGGGAATGAAGAGGCAAACATGCATTCAGTGTTTGCAGATGCATTTTCAGACATGGGCCGCTTGGATAACATAACTCTGGTGATGGTGTTCCACCCTCAGTATTTAGGAAGTTTCCTGAAAACACAACATTACTTGCTACAGATGGACGGTCCTTTACCTGCCTGTTATCAGCACTACATAGGCATCATGGTGAGTTCACTTCTGTTTGTATCCCCTTGTCATTGGGTGACTATAGTAAGAAGTGCTATGCCCATTAGACAGGTACTTCTCCCCACCTGGAGTTCCCTGTCCTTCTGTGGTCACACCTATTTACACATATATATCGTATGCAGACTGGATATTTTTATTATATTTAACAATTCATTATAGATGCAGTTTTATAGCATCGTCATTAATCCAACCCATCATCAGGCTTACAGTCTATTTCATATGAGATGTTTTTGTGGTTTCAGGCAGCAGCCAGGCATCAGTGCACCTACCTGGTTAACCTGCACGTCAATGACTTTATCCATAGTGGAGGGGACCAGAAGTGGTTAAATGGCCTCGACAACGCTCCACAGAAGCTCAGAAACTTGGGGGAACTAAACAAGCTACTAGCACACAGGCCTTGGCTGATCACAAAAGAACACATTGAGGTGAGCAGTGGCCAAGTGGTGGTACAACCTTTGTGTATTACAAAACAGTCCGACTGACTTGTTTCTTATTTGTATTTTTTAGCAACTGCTGAAAACAGGAGAGCACAGCTGGTCCCTGGCGGAGCTGATCCATGCCGTAGTCCTTCTTGCACATTACCACTCCTTGGCGTCTTTCACATTTGGCTGTGGAATAAGTCCAGAAATTCACAATGATGGAGGCCACACATTCCGCCCCCCATCTGTCAGTAACTACTGCATCTGTGACATTACAAACGGCAATCACGGAGGGGAAGATGGCCACCACATAACAGGAAGTGTGGTAAGTTAGTGTGTGCGTTTTTGGGGTCTGATGACATTATTGGCATGATTTAGTTGTCAATTCCCAAGAAATAATCCAATAGAAATATGAGATCTGCTGTAGATTCTGCTAGCAGGATCAAATATATCTGGAAATGGAGTCTGATGAGTCTCTCTGACTTTTGCAGGGCTTAGATTCTTCTTGTGAAGTTGAAGTTCTGATGGAGAAAATGAAGCAGCTTCAAGAATGTAGAGATGAAGAAGAAGCGAGCCAGGAAGAGATGGCTACACGCTTTGAGCGAGAGAAGACTGAGAGCATGCTGGCTTTTGCTACAGGTACGTTAATGTGAGCATCTCATGAGATACAACTTCCACTTATCCCCTGATGATTTATGTTCTGTTTTAAATCTGCGACTAATACCACTTTAGGAATTCACCATATTTATTTTGTTAGAGGTTTCAAGGTAATCTTGTGTGACCAAAAGAATGTGTCTTGGAAAATCTTTCATATTCTCTAATAGATCAAATATTAGTAACTCCCAAGACTTAAGCAGTGGTAAAGCAGAGCCCACCGCATTCTCAGAATTGTTGTGATGGGTACAAAGTCCCATGAGTGCATTGTGATGAAGCCTGGGACAATTGCCCCACTTCTTATTCTTCTATTTCCCACAGCATTGTACAAAGTTATCCCTAACACGCATTACTCTACTTTATATCATTTGTTTTTAAATCTTTTTCCTGTTGCAATCTAAGCATATGTACCTAATAATGAATGAATACAATAATAATATTCTGTTTCCATCAGCAGATGAGGACCTTTCACCAGCACGAGAAGTTTCCAAACATTTTGAAGACACAAGTTATGGTTACAAGGACTTCTCCCGCCGCAGAATGCATGTTCCCACCTTCCGAGTGCAGGTAGAGTGCCATCTTTTATTACAATCTTAGAATCTGCCTAAGTCCCTAACAAATAAACTTGAAGTTTACATTAACTCTGCTATAATTACCCCAATATTCCTGCCTGCCAGTCTTGTCACACAGAGGATGGGGCAAATATCATGTATTATGGTACCTGAACACACTGGAAACTCAAAAACACTCTAAAATATTTAAAAAATGTATGGCCTACTTCTAATAAATATGCAAAATGAAAGTTTTCTTGGACACAACATCTAAACTGTCTATGTATTCCCTGTATTGTAAAGGACGATTTACCGGGGGTTTGGTTGCTGTGTGGATTGGGGATATTTCTGTGGCCTGGAAGATATTGTATACCTGTGGAGCAGTGATGGCTCCAGTGGAGTGCTCCATTCAATGACAACTCCTCCTCTGTGCAGTTTAGATGATATTCTTATCAGGTGGTATTACCTGGGGAATTCTTCTGTTGCACTTACATCCAAAACTAATAGACTGGTGTAAAATTGTAAACTAGTTTATTTTTTCAAAGAATGCTCAGGGACTTGCAAATCTCTGTTCACCGTATGTTATAATAGAAGCCATAATAAAACATTTATTTTTACTGTGACTTGTTTTAAACTCTATTTATTATATTGTAGGATTTCAGCTGGGAAGACCATGGCTACTCCTTAGTGAATCGTCTTTATCCAGATGTTGGGCAGCTACTTGATGAGAAATTTCACATTGCATATAATCTGACATATAATACCATGGCCATGCACAATGATGTAGATACCTCAACGCTAAGACGCGCCATATGGAATTATGTACATTGTATGTTTGGAATAAGGTGAGGCCCTGACTTGTGCTTGGTAGTATTTAGGTGATAGTTGCATACAACCTCAAGGAAGGATTGTTCTGTCCTGTTTTGGAAAGGGAAAGGTTTTTTTTTTTATGGTGGTGCGCATAGTATAAAGGGACCTGTGGTGTAAATCCGGTACATGTATATAGAAGGGTTAATGAAGTAAAGGAGTTGAGATCTTTTCCTCAATAAGACATTGGGCAATGATGGGCAGATAAAAGAAAATAGGGCTGTGCTTCTCACAGGACTGGTAATTAAAGTGAATTCGCACAATTTATTTACTCAGGATTCTCAGCTTGTCAGTCACATTGTAAACGTTTATCTTATGTTAAGCAGTAGAGGGTTTCTTTTACTGACATCTTTGTTTTTGCTGTAGATATGATGATTATGACTATGGAGAAATAAACCAGTTATTGGACCGAAGCTTTAAAGTTTACATTAAAAATGTGGTGTGTAGTCCAGAGAAAACTACAAAACGAATGTATGACAGCTTCTGGAGGCAGTTCAAGCATTCTGAGAAGGTGAGTGCAATTTAATTAAACATAATAATTAATAATAATAAACAGGATTTAGATAGCATCAACATATTATGCAACCCTGTATTTTAAAGGGGGTTGCAAATGACCGAGAAATACAGCTCCACTGCAAATGCCCAGTTACTAGAGCTCCCAAATATTTCTATCATGAATGTAAAGTAACAAAATCCAGCATGTTCCCTACAATACATAATGCCAGTCTGCACCCACTGAATTGCAGCTTAAGGAAAGCGGTGGGTGGTGGTAGGATACAAAAGTGGTTCTGGAGCAACAAAAGAATATATGTATTAAAGGAAATCTGTCAATGAGGGAAATATGGAGGCTGCAATTTCTAGGATATGTTACCTATACTAGTTCCTTGGCTACTGTGCTTCCTGAATGCTTTCATACAAATATGGCAAAGCAGTTGTTCCTAAAAACAGGCTGTATGTTTGTTGTAGGCTGGTGAGCATGAAAGCCAGAGCAAGCAGAATTCGCAGCCTGTCAGCAGTGGTAGCATTTTCACTATTTGGTGTTTACTGTATAAGTTGTTAGTCAGGAAATAACTTCATGATGACATCTGCACTTTGTTTTTCTCATATGCTTTGTTCATTTTTGCACTGCTTTCAACTTCTGCACAGCATGTGTATGTTGTGGCTGGCAGAACGCTGCATCAGTTAATAAAATGAATTTTATTTAAAGATACTTGTTCTTATCTTTATTGCAGGTCCATGTTAATTTGCTTCTTATGGAAGCGAGGATGCAAGCTGAACTACTGTATGCTCTACGAGCAATCACCTGGTATATGACCTGACTGCTTTACCCAAAGCAATCGCCTAAAACGAATGTTCAACAGGGAAATCTGCTTTCTGCACTGCCGACTTCCCATGCCTTTCTGGTAGCTACCTTTTCTCAGAAGTCCATTGTGCCATAATTGCCATCATATCAGCTGTTTGGTTTGTGCTGCTGATTTCTCACATTGAACTGACATTGGAATGTCCTGAAAGAGACGGTCTTGCTTTAAACAACTGCAAGTCTGGTCTTTGCCATCCAGTGATGTGCATGTCTTTGCAGTGATGGACACTTACAAGTATTGAAGATGAGGAACGGGGAAAACATGTGCTATGATTTCCCAATGGGTGGTGCTGCTGATGTGTTGGTGACAAGCAGGCCCCCCTAATTAAGCTAAATAAATAAAAAACACTGCTACAACCTGAGCCTTGTTGTATAACTACACACAGGAAGTGTGCATTCCCATACATTTGTGCATGTTTTCTGGTTGGCCATTTACAGCAATTAACTGATTTCCTAATGTATGTTGCTGATTTCAGTTACTGGCTTATTATAGTGCTGAAAAACAAAAAAAAAAACTGTGATTGAGTGTATATTACATATATATATCATTATGATATAGGTTAACAAACATTGTCTTCCTGAAAACTTGTGTATAGATATTTTTTTTTCTTTTTAATGTTTAGAAGGTATGTTACTATTCTCTGACCACAGGGAAAGTAAAATACCTCTGGTTGTGGGGTGCACATTTGTTGTATCACACTGTTACATGCCTAGCAGTGGTCCGGGTGGAGGGATTGTAGGTAGCCAGTGTGACTCGGTCATTTAGAAAGTCATTTGCAGCTGCTGAAATCACCAGTGGTTTACAGCGTTTCAAACTTGATCAAGATGTGAATGTTCAGTAAAATATAAAAAGTTGGTTATTGGAAAACTAACATATGAAAGGGTTTGTATTATAAACATATAAACCGATAAATATCTTTTTGATGCTTTTTCAGTATTAATGACTTTTTTTTTTTAAATAAAGACCATAAATGTTGATTGTGTGTTTTATTTTTTGATAGCTATTGTTTATTTTATTGGGTAGATTCACACAAGTTTCATGGAGTTACAGCTGTGGTTTATAACTGGAACATATCCACTTATTTTTATTGCTCCTTAAAGGTGGACCTATCATAGATGTAAAGCAACAGGTTCACTTGCCCCTGTTTTGTGTTAGCCTTCCAATCAATTTGAACACTGGAAGCAATAAAAATAATAGTAAGGAACATTTAATTGAAGCACTTCTGGAGCCATTCGCCAAGAACCAATAGGATGACAAAGCCTGGTGACGAAACATGAAGTGTAACTATAGACAAAAATAAAAAAGTAATGCAAATGCAGTCTGTAACTTGCATTTACACAGCAGTGTCCCTGCGTAACAATTTTATTACCTTTCTGATTCTGCCAGTAGACCTGGTACATTTCCACTTACTGTAACAGGCCAAGCTCTCCAACAAAAGACGCAATGATATTTACAAGAAATCCCTGCAGCAGCTGCTAAATGTACAAGGCTGCTGAACTAGAAAAGGTGGTACAAAGAATCCTCAGCCCTTTTCAGATTTAAATATTTTTTCAGTCCTAAATTTTTTAAAAACTTTTTCAGTCCTGGTGTATTGGAACTTTTTTTAGCCTCCAAAAAATGTTTATAAAATATATTTACTCATTCCAACCATATTATAACAAAGCAAACAGGACACTATAATTACACAGTTTTACTATTTAGAATTACAATAAATGATCTAGGTTACACAGGAAGTTTTTTTTTTTTTTTCTGCTCTCAAAAGAAAAAAAATGGGGCAGCAAGTGTACAGCGGGGTAGGAAACTTAAGTGAAGCTGGTGCTTTGTGCTGTATGGACAGAACACAGGTTCCTTTCTAAATAAAATCTGTAGTGATAGACAAGGAAGGTTGTCTATGCCCTCTTCCTGCCTGTCTGTCTGTCTGCCAGAGAAAGGTATTGGCTCCTATTGTGCACCTTTGTGTTAGGCCAGTGGCTTACCTATACTGAAGCTAATTAATTGGTATTGCCAGGAAATATAATTGTTTCTCTATTTGATAGCTGATGGTTACTGCTTTATGTCTTCACAACTAGGTTATACTGCCACCTGCAGGAGTGGGCCATTAGCCATCATACACAAGCAATTCCCTTCTACCAATGGAATTGGCTGCAAAGGCCCTCACAAGGGCAGACTGTGGATACTCATGATTATTTACCATCAGGCTTTCCTATCACTCTGTCTTCCTCAATGGAACAGCACAGCTGAATCTCCTCTTTTATTATTATTAAACAATATTTATATAGCGCCAACAAATTACGCAGCGCTGTACATTAAATAGGGATTGGCTGTGTAGGGACAATGCTGTTATATCCTCCAGGCAACTCCCTTTCACTTCTACCCTTTTGTGGCACTAGGGTGGAATTCATAACCAGCTGACACTAGGTTTTGGAAGCTCACTTTTTTTGGGCCACGTGACCCTTTCTGAAGGTCTCTGAACTGTCAATTTTTTTTTTCCTTTGTCATGGGGGAAGGGTTCTGTGTTGAATTTGTATGCAAGATTTTACACCCAGTAAGAATCAAGAAAGCTTTTAACAAAAAAATTAGATTTAAAACCTTTCCATAGATTTCGATGATGGACCTGGCACTTTCTGTTTTTGTTGGCTATTGCCCTAATCCTGCAAATGGCAGTTTTTAAAAAGAGATTGGCAGTGGCAGTGGTTTTCCTTCTCAGTACTTTAAAGGAACCTTCCCATAAAAACTTTCACCTACCACTGCAGATTTGCTCTGCAGCTGCCATCCTGTCCACTGGTCACCTTGGCAGGATTGCAGTTTTTGGAAGTCATTGGCTGCATTCTTATTTGGTCAGTAATATTAGACAGTAAATAAGGGCCAACCAGGATGGCAGGAAAGTCAGCAATGGCAACTCCCATGTTTCTTGCCTTAGAGAACTCCTTGAATTCTGTTGCCTGGGAAGTTACAGTGTAGTCATATTTTGCCCTATTATTATTATTATTATTACACAGTATTTATCTAGCGCCATCATATTACACAGCGCTGTACAAAGTCCATAGTAATGTCACTAGCTGTCCCTCAAGGGAGCTCACAATCTAATGTCCCAAACATAGTCGTATGTCATTATTACAGTCCAAGGTCAATTTAGGGGGAAGCGAATTAACCTAACTGCATGTTTTTGGGATGTAGGAAGAAACCAGAGTACCCGGAGGAAACCCACGCAAACACAGGGAGAACCTGCAAACTCCATGCAGATAGTGTCCTGGCTGGGATACGAACCTGGGACCCAGTACTGCAAAGCCCGGAGTGCTAACCCCTGAGCCACCGTGCTGCCATATCCATGCGTTTCAATACAATGCATACCATACAAAAGATGTAACCCTGCGGCATCAACCAATTTAAAAATAAAGTTTTATTTTTACCACCAGATAAAAACACATTTAAATAAGTTATTGAACAGTAGTTCCTCAATTTAGATTATTTAAAAAAAAGTGCAAAGACATCCAGAAAAGTAATTTTAACAGCAGCTAAACTGATTTTTTTTTCATGTTGTGTCCACATGACTAAATGGCTGTCAGTTTACTGCAAAGTCACTTTATTGTATGCAGGCAATTCTTTCTTGGGCCATTTGTCTACCTCGGTTATTGAGAAATCTCCATTAATGTTCCTGTACATATGTGCAATCAGCAAAAAGTCTAATAAGGCTCTGGCAGAGGTTCCAGATAGGAATGATGACTTTTGTGAATTTTGTCCAGGAGTTTTGAAGCCACAGGTTTAAATTCTACTTCCCAGCATGTTCTCTGATATTCCAGTAAATCTAAATCCCAGCAGCAATCCTGAGTTATGTGTTCATCTTAAAAAAATAAAATACACAATTCTACTTAAAACATTCTAAGCAAAAACAAAAATATATAAAAGAACCTTTTTTACAATTCAAAAAAGTATTTAAAATGCTTCCTATATAAATATATTCCTGTGTGTATGGATATGTGCATGTGACTGTTAGATTGGAGATTAAATAATTGACAAGTATTGTCCTGCTTTACTCACCGAGAAAAAAAGCCAAGAGATCTAAAATTTTATTTGTTTCTTCAATGCCAATAAAAATTTCTGTCTCATTCAGGTCTTCAGTGAAGTTCCATAAAGCTTGGCATACTACGGTCGCCAGCTGCCAGTCGAAGGGCCCAAAATCTCGTAAACATTCTATCAACCTTCAAGGATATTATTTGGAGTTAGTTTCAAAATGAACACTTAAAATTATCAGGCCTACAGTTGTATTAACAAATCACAATATTCTAAGGGTGTATTTTTACAGCAGTGTGTGTTGAATCTTCAATGGCCATGTTTTTTAATAAATGACAGTGGTTGATTCTCCACCAGAGAATGCTGCTAAATATCATATACCAAGCCTATTATACGGACAGTTTGCAAAACAAAGTTGGTTCTTCAAGTTTTACTCCTTTGCAATAGAAGACAGCAAATATTCAACTTCCTGGAGTTCCATTTCTCCCACCTCTAGCTCATTCCAGTAGCAGCCCTGGAAAGCCTGTTTGACATTCCATATTTGCTGCTGCTTTGTGTTCCACACTGCTTCTTTTCTTCAACTCCCAGGTCTCTGTAGGACATAGGACCCTTATGAAAAGAGGAACACACTGTATTTGGTATAGTGGCCCATACCAAAGAAACTTTTTATGGCTGCAGAGAAGGGACAAAGGAGCGATAGGGGAAATGAGCCACCAGAAAAGTGAGGAAATGCGGTCTTCTGTTATAAGGAACTATTTTTTGTCAGCTGGTTAATGTGATGACAGTATTTGATGCATGCTATTAACGTATAAAAAGCCTCCCTTGTATAGACATCCAAAAAAAACAAAAAACAAATGTGCTTGGTCTTTCTGTGCTTTTACCTGTAAGTTTTTTAGGATCTCTTTAAGCTAGCAGTTGTTTATGTGGATTTTGGCATATTGTAAAAAATGTGGTTTGAAGCAAATAAGTCAACGTGCTCTTTCTGAAACTGAAAATCACTCTGAAATCTCAAAATTATATTTAGACAGAGGAAGAACATATAGAGCGTGTACACAAATATGTTTCTTTACATAGCTACTGAGGTAAATAAAAGAGGAAGCGTTCATATTAAATGGAGGAAATAGCAACAGGGAAACTGGTGCTTTGAAGAACATAATGGATTGTGCACTTTAGCCAACTCTACCAAACTCTGTTTTAATATTATATAAAGCAGCTTGGTTGGATGCCAGTGGCCCTCTTGGTATATTTATGTACAAATGGTATCTAATAAAGGGTAGTGGCATAATTTACCGCTGTACTAATGTAAAGTACAGACTACAGGCATTATAGCATCTACAAATTCTTACCAAGCAGTAACAGATCAATAAACTATTTGTCAGCTGCTAGAAACCAAATAGAACCTAAAGCCAGTGCTTTGGTGTGTGATTCTTCTCAGAATCTGCAACTACAGAGGTCAGTGGGCATTTCTTTTAAAGTTGTTTTACTGCTTGGTAAGGTTGAATAAATCATGTAATGCCCATAGTCTGGGTACAGCTGCACTTGAAAAGCAATGAGTCTGATTTATTAAAGCTCTGCAAAATCCATTTCGGATTTGCTAGATCGCCCAGATACACCCTTGATAGTGTATTTTCTCCAGTGTTGCAGAGCTTTAATAAATCAGGCTCACTGTGGGAGGAGGACTGCCTGAAACAATATAGCTGCCTTGCAATTTAAAGATGAACTTTAAGGTTCAGATGATTTATACACTTTATTAACCCTAATAATTTTACCACTGACAAATACAGGGCTATAATAGAGTGATGAACCCAGGCCCGAATCCCCACCAAAATGACCACAAGCCTTCTACCTGCCATACCAACAAACATGATTCAGCACAATGGGTCGGATTTATTAAAGCTCTCCAAGGCTGGAGAGAATACACTTTCATCAGTGAAGTTGGGTGATCCAGCAAACCTAGAATGGATTTCTTAAAAGTAATTTGCCATTTGCTAGCAAATGTTTTAAATCCGCAATCAGATCCATTCCAGGCTTGCTGGTTCACACAGGTTCACTGATGAAAGTTTATCCTCTCCAGCCTTGGAGAGCTTATATAAATCAGACCCAATGTGTGGAGAACAAAATTGTACTTTTACCTTGTAATTGTCCCTTCTTCTCTCAGCAGGATTCTGGTAGTGCTCTCAGTAGCCAAATTTGTCACTACTCCGCAGGCAAAGTAGCAGACATTTTGGTGTCTAGAGTCCAGTAATGTAACTAGGAATTTATACACTGGGATAAAATACAAAACAATGGAACATTTTTAAACACTTTTGGGAAATTACATTAATAATGATAAATGTTTTACTGATGTGCTCCCATCATCAATAGACAGCAGTGGTGCAGTAGCTGGTTGGGGGAGGAGGAACTAAAACATCAACATTATAAGCATTTCCTTATAACTCAGTAAAAGATACTTTTTAGAATTAGTTCAAGTTTAAAAATGTATAGCCCAAGAAAACAAATAAAACAAAATAAATATGAAACAGGGGAAGGGTACAGCAATATCATTAAAAGTGGAGGGGTCCTGGGTCAAGCTCCCACCAGGGACCTTATAGGTATAGATCAGTAAACATTTCTGATTCTCCTAAATTCGTGTCATAGTGCATAGTGTGCATTGTGTGATTTTCTGAGCTCAAACTACATGTTTGAGGGGAAAATGTTACATACACTCATAATGAGCAGTTTGTGCTGGGCTGCACAGCAGCAATATTACTCATATGCTTTTCTGGTTTGGGATTTCTAAAGCTAATTCCATACAGCAGCCTTTGTTATTGCCAGCTGAAAGTTTTCCATACAATTAGTTATAAAGTCCCATACACAAAACGTAATTTTGACGGATGTCCTAGAAGCAGGTTTCTATTTGGCTTCCATGTATTTACCAATATTATTGCAGGTTTTCATTCTGTTTTGGCATAATCATCTCTTTAGAGAATTTATAAAACACTATAATACAAGAATTTTAAAGCTAAGGTCAGACTGTGTCTGTATGTATATTTCAGGGAGAAGACCACAAGTGTTCTTTATACAAAGGTTTACTGGTAAATGAAGGAACCAGAAGAATCTGTTGTTTTCATCTCAGTCCAAAGATAAAATTACAGTCAGGTGGCTGCAATAAAGATCCTTGTGGTAAAGCTTTGTGAGACTATTATATGGTGAAACAACAAAGAATGACAGAACAAAGAATTTCATACTGACTTTGGGTAACTTTATTGGACTTACCACTGTTTTTGACAATGAAGTCCCGGACATCTTGATAGTGAGAGAGATTGCCAAACACTCGGACTGCTTCAAGAATTCCATCCATGTTATCCGAAAGCAACAGTTTGAACATTACTGTTGAAAAAAGAAGACTATTTTGGACATGTTTTCCCCAATAAAAAAAAAAATCTTTAGGAAATGAAGGTCGGGGGCAGCCATTAGTCTGTGCTTCTTTTATTGTGTACCTAGAGTCCAAGTGACAGCACAAGCCAATAGTCTAGATCTTAAAATCTACTGTATATTGTGTCCTTCAATAATAATTTTAAGGCTTTTCCAGCACACATTCAACATAGTATATTTGTAATTTCACAAGAGGGATTAGGGGCTGCCAATGCAAGCCAAGCACTAGCACAACAACTCCACACACACTCTCATCTCTCGAGGCTCCATGGCAAGAAGAATGCTATTGTGATGAAAGGATGAAATATCTCCAGCTTTAGTTTACATTTTATGTAGGATAGCAGGCTTACAAAGACTCCCACATAATTAAGTGGTTTGACACTTCATTTAGGTCTGTGTGCTGGAGTGCCTCCCTGTAGTAAAAAATGGTCATACAAAACCTCTACTTTCCTGCATTAGGGCCACAAAGCCTAATGTATAGGTTTTAAAAGAAGAATTGTATGTATTCCCTATATATATATATATATATATATATATATTTGTATATATATACATACACAATATTCTTGTGGGCTGCCAAGGGAAGTACAGCCCCATTCTTCAATTCTTATATCTTGAGATCCATTCAGCAGTTTTACCAGGTCTACAGTTTCTCTAGGGTCTAAAAGGGAATATTTAAATGCCACTATACATCACATTACTGTACAAAGGAAGACTTACATTTAGAAATCTCAAGTCTCCTTTTGGTAATAGCAGAGCTGTCATTTTCATAGAAAGATAAATTACTGAGCGTTGCTACGGTATTGATCACCAGTTCCTCACATTCATCCATCGACTTGTACTCTAATTGCAAAACAGAACCAAGAGCATTTGGAGTTGTGAGATCATTATTAAACACAGCAAACAATTCAAGATTAGGAAATAAAGGAACAAATTCAAAACAATTATGGAGAATTCTGCACAAGCTTTGAAGGCAGTTACAGAAATAAGCCAAGTAGTTGTATCACTTTTTTGTATTATCTATAATATTTTCTGCACAGCTTCCTGCTTTTCATATATTCAACACAAACTCCAGCCAGCATATATTTTTTTTAAACTTGCATAGATTAGAAAAGATCTCACCCAATAGGTGAGATTTTCTGTTACTTCCGGTCTCTGTGGCATGTACACAAATATTAGAGGTTGTGGAAACAGGAAGACAAGGACAGCAATAAAAAAAATTCAAATTTAACGCAAAGTATTTTTATGTTCTTTTACATTTTTTGTTACAGCATGCTTTCCAGTTTTTGGAATTGGGTGTTGGTACATTTGAAGATACTTCAAATGTGTATTATTAAATGTTGGTTTAAGAAATTACCTCCAACAGAACTTCTGACTCTCTCTCTGCTGCCGTTAAAAACTGATTCTGTCTTATATACAGTATATATAGAAATTTCCCTTCAGTGCACGTATAGGGAGATGCACTGGAGATCTATAGCTGGAAGGCTTCAGAACAGTAAAGGGCAGAAGGCGTGCTGCAGCACTGTCATACCAAACAACCAAAAGGAAAATAAGTTTTAATGGGGATGTCTTGAATTTTCAGCACGTTGTAGATGTTTTTTCCCCCCAAAGAAAGGTAACCCCTAGATAGAACATGTGTTTTTTTTCAACTATGACTTTTATTTCCCAGGATAATTGGACAAGTTAATTATCTGTTTACATTAATCTGAATATTGTTTTTGACTGATGCAGGATGAGAGATTGATGAAGCAGAGTTTTATGAGCGGCTATTATCAGGAACCAATCTTTCTCTAGTCAAAAACAAGCAGTAGATGGCAATAGCCACATTGGCTTCTTTTTTGTCATGACATTAAATGGGAGCTGTGGCTCTCCATCATGATATAAGTCCTATTCTTCTTCAAAGGGTCATGACTCTACATTTGACGTTTCTAGTTAAAAATGAAATAATATTTTTATTGCAGGTCAACATTACTATTAAACATAACTCCTTATTTAGGTTATCTAAATGTAACTTTCACTTGCAATTTGTGGTTGAGCAGCAAAAACAGAAGCAAGAACCACTAAATCCAACACTCTTAGAAATGAGGAGCTTCCCTAGAAATGTGAGAACTCTGCTTTCTGTGAAGGAGGTAAAAAGTGGACAATGTTCCTAGATGATACAAATATAAAACAGGAGAAATAAATTTAAATAAATGCTAGAAAAACATAATATAATAAAAATATACAGAGATTTTTTTTAGTGAAAAACAAGACTCACCTAGAATCTGAATTAAACGTGAGATACAGTTGTGATCAGCAGCCAAAACTTTGCCAACATTTGGATTAACAGACAGGTTAGCCAACAGGCTTACTACTTTTATTAAAATATCTTCAACTTCAGATGTTTTTTTCAGGTCATTTGGGTTTCTCGGAATAGATCTGGGTGTCTGGATCTTTTTATCTAGTTCACAGTAAATGTGTAGTAAACTAATTAGTGTTTTAATGCTCCCTTGTACTTTATAGAAGTCTTCACGTGCTGTATTTGTCTTGGCAGTTAAACTGCTAAGCGTAAATACTATACGCACAACAAGGTCCTAAAAAAAGTACAAATTTAAATGAGAAACATTGATATCCAATTACAAACAGATTATGCAACTTGAAATTGGAAAATGGAAACAATTACCGTTAGTGAATTCAAGATTTAACTTTTATTAAACTAAAAATAAACTTTCAGTACAATAAAAATAAGCAAAATGAGCACACCATAGCTCTACAATGACAGCATCTTGAGAGGCCAGCACATACATTCAGATGTATTTAGATAAAGAATGCCAATCAACACTTTTTCCTGAATCAGCAGACACAAGGTGACACAATGGCAATCACATACCTGGGTGCATAGGCATTTGGTGACCCATTTGGTTTTTGCAACAAAAGATCAACTTTTCAAATATTTGAAAGAATATTATTCAGGCAAATATTTAACTAAATGTACTTTATGTTCTGAATTTTTGAGTTTGTACATACTGGAATTTGTTATATACTTAATCAATAGTCTATTACTGCTATTAACTTTTCTATTCCTTTTAGCAATCAGGGCAAGCTCTGATGAGCACTGATTTTCCAAGTGTGAAGAAACGCCAGAAGAATGTATGCAGCACATATTTTTTTCCTTGTACACTCTTCCAGTAACAAACTGAAGATATTCTTGGACTTAGATATAGATGATTAACATCTGCCCTGACCACAAAGTGTCAGGAAAATGTTGTGGTAAGATGGGATGAACCAAAACAAGTCGCCCATGCTTATTTAACCTATGACATTACGTAGTTTTAAGATATATTTATATAGTTTTCTAGTTACAACATAAACTGACATATTTCAGTTCTCATTTTTATGTTTATATTTCAGGATTTAACTGTTTCAAGTTTTGGTCACAAACTTCCTCAAGTACATTAAAAAAAACACAAATGCAAGTGTTTGCAGTAGGGGTGATGCTTAAATTGTAAAGCAGAACTATAGGGGAGTTTAATGCATGCACTCTGGTATTGTAAATAAAAAACAGTGCATGCAAAACACCAAACTGTGCTGGGAACTTTAACGTTTTGAATGGAACAAATAATTCATTGCTCCGCAAGAGTTATTAAAGAAACAAGAGGTAAGGAAAAATCTTCTAACTGGGATACTTGTTCCAGTTTTTTTCTCCATTTGGAAAGACATAACAGGAAGTGAAGGGAAGTTTCCCTGTTGGGAAGGACACATTTAAGGGAAAAAAGCTTGAAGGGGATATTGAATAGTGGTGATCAGATCATGTTGATCATACTTCTGAGATCAGAGCTTTTCTGTCGCCAGAATGGATATGGGATACATGATGGATATGCTACATGCAGACAAAAATGTCCATGCATGGGATCAACCAATGACAGCCTGCTTCATCAGCATGCTTGCCCCCATACTTTACAGAGGGCTGCTGAATATTGTCAGTGCAACCCTCTATAATATAATGAAAGAAAGTACTCTGGGGAAAGTGCATGAAAATAGTATGACTGTTAAGCAAGTGAAAGCACAGTAAACATTTACGGATATACACAGGTAATTGTTGTATAAAAATCTGCCTGTTTTCTCAGCATAATTAGAGGTGAACAGAAAAGAACAGAACAGAAAAGAAAAATTCAGACGGCCCCTATGCTGTCCAAGTTTCATAAAACTGGAAACTATTTATAGCAATTGTTCACCAAAAATAATAATTTAAAACCGTTTTTTTAAAAATCTGATTTGTTAACAAATTCAATGTTTTCTGTTATCTTCATCTTAGTTTTGAACTGCTGCCTACTGTATCCAACACTAAATAAAGTTTAGCTTTACATACAATTTAAATTGGAACTAAAGTCCCACTTTTACCGATTCAGGTTGATTGTTTTTGCAGAAAGGCAACCTGCAATGGCACAAGCATAGGTGAGTATTTGAGGGTTTAGTTCTGCTATAACATAGCCAATATTTTTTCACTGTTTATGCTTCCTAAATTAACTTTAGATGGTTACCTGTCCCCAGCTAAACAGTATAGATGGGCCCTCTTATGACACTCAAGCAAGCACAATGAGGGAAGTTTATATTTCTTGTCTAATAAATGGGATAATGCTTTACCCTATTAAACAACCTATTCACAAACTAGCGGCAGCCATTTTTTAAAAGCTTTGTAGAGGTGACTGGCAGTGAATAACATCCAAACAGAAACTGCCTTCGGCAATATTAAAATCAAGTCAGTAGTTTGTCCATATGGTGTAACCTGTAGTTTGTCCATACAGTGTATTTTGGATTTAGGAAAAAATACACTCACTGACTTTTTTAAAATAAACATATCAATGAAATATATCAAATATATTGTATTAATATTACCTGCTTAGAGTTTGGCTTTAACATAAAATAATTCAATTTCATTTCCATTTTCTTTTTACACTATGAAGTATAATTCAAGGAGAGTTTAAACAGTTACACTCCTAACAGAGTCTCAGGCCCTCATGGCATAGGAAGAAAGAGGATACTTTTACTACAGTAAAAGAATAGGTACATTTTAACAGCAAGCACCAATTTTAAAACTGGGATCCTCTCCTTGTTCTCTGCACTAAAAAGGAACCATCAGCAATAACTTCTGCAGTGCAAAAATAACACTATTACAGTAAGTAGTAATTAAACCATACAAATGTAAAATATTTAGTACTGAAGCTAGCAATGCTTGGGAAGCATTTCTCTGGGGTATGAAGAGCTGAGAAAATGTTACATTTATTTATTTCTGCTTTATAAACACTTTTCCTGGTCCTCCTCCTGACGACGTACACATGGGTAATTCGGCCCATATTACCCCTCCCAGGACCACCTTTTCCCCAATAAAAAACCCCTTCCACTTACCTATTTTTTTCTGTCCTGCTCCAGGACTATCGGACGCTGGTGAGGTGGCTTCTTCTTTTCTTCCCCTGGCGTCTTCTCTTCTCTGGGAGCTGCATTCCTCCAATGGAGGAATGCAGCTCCAGTACACAGGCTTCTGGGCTGTGAGCGTACTGCGCATGCACTGTTTCTGGTGTATGCGCAGTGGCGTTCTATGAATGCCTTTTCTGCCATCTTCCAAGATGGCGGAATTTGATTTGGTAGTTACTGCACATGCGCGATCTCCTGCACACGTGCAGTAACAATTCTGCAGCATTTCAGGAATTGAGTTTTGGTCTTCTACCTGTGACACCAAATTTAAATGGGGAAACTTTCCCATGTTATTTTGTGAGTGCTGAAGACAATGTCGGGTAAGTGGAAACTTTTTCCTTCCTGTTGGAATGTTTTGAAACATATTTGGAACATTTTTTTTTTTTTTAATTTTTTTTTTCCTTTTTGGTTATTTTTGCTTGTTTAAATAATGAGAAAATTTAACTGACATTGTTTGGGTTTAGCTTCTGATTCCTCTCCGCTGTCCTCAAGAACAGGATCCCGGTTAAGGTAGAAATGTTTTAAAAAATTTTTGGAGTAGCAATAGGGGTACCTTAAATTAGATATTTACATTTTTTTGCTACTTCATTATAGGGATAAAACCCCCGGCAGGAAACGCCTCAAAATTACAAGGCATGAGGCCTCTCCTACCCGTCTGACGGTCCTCTAAACCAGGACTTGGGGCAGGGATGAGCTCCCCCTTAATTAGAGCGAGTAGGGAAAGATCATCCTCCCATTCTGGGAACAGGTCACATGATGGCAATGGATCTTGTTGAGCATGTGGGGCTAAAGCCCTGCCTTTTAAATTGGTCTGTGCAATATGCCTTAAAGAGGCATGTCAAGACTAGGAGACTGCAAGTTTGCTTGGAGTTGCCATGGAACAGGTCATTGCCCTTCGAAAGGGGTGTCCCTGGTGAAGGAAGGTTGGACAACCATTACTGTGTCCACATAAACTGTGAAAGAGTATTACTATCAATGAGTGAAACGAATGAAGAAACAGCTGATACGATGATTTGAGTAAATTAGACATGGTACAGATAATCACTACTTATGTTCAAAGAACTAAAGGTTTTAGAAAGGCAGATAACATGTTTGGGTTTCCTAGTGGACCAAAGAGGGGTCAAGCGGCCCCGGTAAGGATCATCTCAATTTGGATCTTAGAAACCATTAAATATGCCTATTTCCTTATGGGGTTGCCTCCCCCACAGGAAATGAGAGCCCACTCAATGGGGGGTATCTCAACCTCATAGGCATCCTATGCAAAAGTTTCCACAGAGATAATTTATAAAGCACCCAGTTGGAAGACTCCCAACACCTTCATCAAACATTACAGATTGAATGTTTTTATGAACACAGATTCTGAGTTTGGAGCCTCAGTGTTACGTGCAATAACGTGTTTAAAGTTTCTTTGCCCTTCCTCAAGTAGGGTTGCTTGCTACATTCCATTTGTACGTCGTCAGGAGGAGAACCAGGAAAAGGGAAAATTGTTGCCATACTTACCTGTAATTTTCCTTTCCTGGGAACTCCTCCTGACAGCGTAGTTACCCACCCTCTGTGGTCCTGTCGCAATACTTAAGACGAAACAGGGAGTTAAGTGGCAGTAGGTTTTTTATTGGGGAAAAGTTGGTCCTGGGAGGGGTAATGTGGGCGGGATTACCCATGTGTACGCCATCAGGAGTTCCCAGGAAAGGAAAATTACGGGTAAGTATGGCAACAATTTTCCTTTTTTTTCGCAACAGTTATCAGATATGATTTTATTCCAAATTGTTCAAACCATCATTCAATAATTAAACTAAACCTACTGTCATCCTTTGGGTCTTTTATACTACTCTCATCTTCTAGTAGCAACAAATGTCTCTTTAAATATACATAATTTATGTCGATCTCTGCTCCTTGCCATCAGCCTACACAGTGTGTGATAAATGAAACTTACTTCCAACTTACATCCCACAGCACCCACACAATGTTAAATGTCAGCTACATGTGTTTCTCTGCACCTGTGCACACACACTAATACCATAGATTTCTCAATGCATCTCAAATAATATTGTGAATACAGTTGATTATTTGCTGGCAGGATACTTGGTATGTTGTGTTAAATTATATGGGAAATAAAAAAAAACTGTTAAGATGAGGTAGACTAATGCCACACGATTCAAGGATAGCCTGACCACTGAAGCTGTTAACTTTTAGCAGTAATAAAATTCACTGCCAGCGTTTTTTAGATTTCTAGGAAATGTTTGTGTCTCTTTTTTTTTTTGACTGTAGCTGTGGCTTTTCTTCTGAGGAAAATCCCATCCCGGCTGTATAAATGCTGGCAGATGTACTGCTTCCCATAACTCTGTTGATGTTGTTTTTGTTAAGACACTTAGAATCTGGGTGTTGAATTCAGTGTGGATTTAAATCTAGCCAAACGGAGTTTGCAGCTTTTCTGTAGCTGTAAACATATTATGTACGAAGGTCTATTTTGAAAATGTAAATCCTGCATATAAATTAGGATTTGCATTTTTAAGAATTATAATTTCACTAAGTGGCTATATTTACAACACCTTAGGCTAAAATTAATCTAAGTTTACCCTATTTTCACATAGAAAGAAAAGCCAGATGTGGACAGGTCACACAAACTATAGTCTAAGGCAGCAGCACAATTTCGCTTGTATATTTCAGAAATTTGATTATGGTACAACCCAATCAGTACTGTTCAGATATTCAATACTTATTTTTACTCTACATCAGGAAAGAATATATTAGCCTCAATGTGGTACAGGTGCAATGTCCTTTATATTAAAAATGCTGTTTCTTGTTCTACCTGTCCATGCTGGTATAGCTGAGTAACAGACACATTAATCAGCACAAGCGGACATGGTCTAGGCCTGGTGTCTATTAGACTGCACAGTCATACCTAGACACCTACATCTACTGTAATAATAAAGTGGAAGTTAGACATAAATCTAGAGGTTGTTAGTATAGGGTCTCACAAATTATATAGCGTTCAGTACTGGGCCAGTAGCAGTATATCTGCTTTTGAAGACAAAAGAGTCTGGTGCTGTCACAATGTAAGATATTAGTAAGAAATAGGGAAGTAGAAAATATAAACACAACTCTGGCATAAGACTTGCTCTTGCCTTTAAAACTTCCAGCAAGACATACCATTTGAGTGATACTGATGTCTGTACCTGAGATACAGAAAATAAATGCAGAAACCACATACACCTACAGACAGATCTAACTGATATTGTTTAGATGGAAGGCTATGTATTGTTTGATCTTATTAGATATTAGATGTGGGCAGAAAATGTGCTATCTGTGGTTCCAGTTAGTGGGACAGTATTTTGATTAGCAAATTGTTATTTCATAACAGCCTCGATAAAAGAAAAATCAGACAACTGAGAAACATTATATTACTGATATATATATATATATATATATATATATATATATATTTATAATTACATAACATTACATAATTTGTCTTTATTTTAATCCCTCCTGTGAACCTGTGCATATGGGGGGTTGACATGACCAATAGGATCATGGACACTTTGGGGCCCTTAGTACTAGCAGGGAAGGTGGCACTTTGAAGATATGTAAAAAATGACTTGTGACAGGTGAACTGTATATTAATGACTAAGTCCAATGATATAGAGTAAAACAAACTTAGGCCATGTGCTTGTTTACGCTTTCATTGGCTTCCTAATGTATGAACAAATACATGAACAGTTAGGTCTGAAAGGATTTGTGATCCAAACTCTCCTGTCAGACAGCACAGCCCAGCCCAGCATTTTCCCTAAAGATTACACCAAGCATTGCAACTGCAGAAATCTTCTACTGCAAATGTTAGTTCCTTAGCTATCAGATGACAGCAAGTGCAAAGCAACAAAGCCCTAATCAGCTCAGAGTATTGCCCGACTATAAAGTATAATTCAAAGAGAGTTTAAACAGTTACACTCCTAACAGGGTGTCTCAGGTTTACTTTTAGATTGTAAGCTCTTCTGGACAGGGTCCTCTCCTCCTCCTGAATCACCGTCTGTGTCTGTCTGTCATTTGCAACCCCTATTTAATGTACAGCGCTGAATAATATGTGGGTGCTATATAAATATAGACACATGATAGAGTGAATTGTTTTAGGCTAGTTTAAGAGGAAAGAGTAGAACAACTTACCCAGATATACACACATTCTACACTTACCTGTTTCTTTGGATGTTTGTTAAGCACAGCCAAGGACACATAGTAAAATCTGGAGCAATCTGCTAGAGCTGTACAGCAATCATTGAATGTAGAAAGTTTGCTGGAAAAGTAATACCAAAAGTTAAAATGTCACAGCTCCTTTTTTTTTTGTTTGTATACCTTACACATAATTCTGTTTCATATCTCCATTACATTGCCAGGCAGGTGATAACTCTATTTTCTGGTTTGATCGCTTTGCAACCAGCCTGCTTATTGGACAAAGAATCAGAATCACCATATTTGTCCAATGAGCAGATTTATCACGCGAGAACACATAAAGTTGGATTGGGAAATAGCAAAGTTTTCATCCTGACTATGCCATAATGTAGCAGAGATCTGTGAATCACAGGAACCACCACAGAACCAGAATTGCAAACCAGCAATCATCACAATAACTAAGACATGCAACTGGGGTCAAACTTTGAGTCATTTGACTTTAAGAATTACACATATAATACATTTGTTTTACACACACACATTTGTTTTACTTATATTTTGGTGAGCAATTATAAGTTGGTTGAATTCAAAAGTCTCACACACAAAGCCACATGTCCAATGCATCAAATATAGTATGCTTTAGTTCAAATTGACAATTACTAAAGAAAGTATTGGTACCCACCTGAGTATCCGTGAAACATTTGTGCAGATGTCCTTATCATTGATGTATATCTCCAAGAGAATGCATAAATCAAGTAAAGCATTACATGCAAGAAATTTTAGCCTTGACTGTGAGAGATCAGCAAAATTCCGCAGTGTTGCAGTCAGCTGTATAAAATTTGTAGAATTTGTCAATTCTCTTACAAGAGGCACAAAATATTTACAGGTTGTGGTTTTAAAGCATATTATTGTTGAAGGTTTATAATATGCAATATCTGTGTTTTGTATGGTGCTTAGATAAATGCTGGTGCTTTAAAAAAATGAAACATAATAATATTATGAATATGAGTAAAAGAGGTAAAACAATATTTGCCAAATTTCAGAAAACATAGAAACGGTGGATATTTTTATATAATAAATATGTTTGCTGTAACATTTATTTAAGGAAGTTTTTTTGCTGAAAAAGCAGAAATACTGCTGGTATTGTAATATTCGTTGGTGTAATTTTTATCTGGCTGAGCAGATTCTTATAGAACATGTGCATTAATGTTCCTCTCTTAGCCATATAGACAAAGTATAACCCATGCTCAGCACTTATAGACATTGAGCGGCTTTTTTTTCCCCAATATGCTGCTTTAATAGATAAAACTGGGAAATTAAACCTTATCTATTGCCAACATATCATATAATAAATCATATTCAGTCTTTTTGGATAGTAATGGATCTCTGAAGGGTTTTTATTTTGTGTGTCACAGTTTGTGTAGCTTTAATTTTACTTCCTGACCTGTAGACACAAAAGGTAAAAGTAAGAAGAAATGTCTTCACATTGAAGAAAATCCCCAATTACAGTGTTATTGATTAAACTCACCAATGGGAGATTTCCACTCAATCCCGTTATAAAGACAACACAGTATTTTGGAATTTTCATGGGCCCTGGTGACAGTCAATTTCATAAAAAATAAACTGGAATTTACTAGTGGGGCATCCCAAAGACCAACTCATGCGAGTACTTCAATGCTTTTCATGTTGGGTCAAGTCTTACTAATATTTTACTTTCAATGCACACTTATTCATACACAGTATTTGTAAATATATTATTCTGGACAGCAACAGATTAAAGGTTAGCATTACAGTATTATATTTACAAATGATGGACTATACTATTTTGGGCCTGGAATTCTACTTTAATTATTATTAATAACCCCACATCAGATTGCTTTGATTCATTCATAACAGATTTTCTTTTTTTGTGTAATCTGTTCTTCTCCTACCAACAAGTTTTTCTACTAAATTTAACTCACTCAAAACATAAAAAAAGTCAAAGTTCACCTCTGTTTTATATTAGTCCTTGTTTTCTTCGCGGAAGTGTGTGTGATATGCTATTAAATACAACCTTCTGCATTTATTTAAGTGCATTCTGTAGCCAGAGAACCCCTTAAACTCAAAAGAGGTGAATGAATACCATCGTGTCTATAGGGGTGATCTTGGGGTGTTCCCATGAAAATATTGAATTTAAAATTTCCTAGTAAAACAAGAGCTGCTGGGTGATTTGTGCAAACAAATACTTACATGGTCCTGTCAGAAGCCTTTTTTATAGATCACTAGCAGCAAAACGATAAAAATCATGTATAATTGGGGCAGAAAAAAAAAGATCTTTGGCCTACAAAACCAGCCAAGATAAGAAAATATGTATGAGAAAGAACAGACCTGCACTACCAGATGGCTCAAATCAGAAGTCATTTCTGGGCTGGTGTTGAAATGGATGATCTGCTTCATTAACTCTATTAGAATTTCCACTGCTTGTTTTCTAAGTAAGTCACTCAGGAAAGCTGTATTCCAAGACAGAAATTTGATAGTTCCCAAACAATAAAGAAAAGCTTCACTGTTAGCCCGGGCATCTTCATTCTCTAGGACCTCTAGTAATACACCTGAGGAAAACAGAAGATTAGGTATCAAAACAAAGTTTGCAAGAAGCTTGTGTAATGACCAGACTCTAAAAATTTTAGTTAGCAAACGCCAGGGTTGGTTTTAATTGGGCTTTGGGATTTGTGGGTGGGTATAAACCAGGTTCAGAGGACTTGTGACACCATTTGACCAGAAAGAGGACACCTGGAAAAAAGATATGTATGTAAGGATCAGAGGGTGTTCCTATGAGGGAAAATAGAAGAGGCGGCTGTCAATTCCTATTCAAATTGTTTTTTTAACTTTTGAATAGAATGGTAGAGGGTTTTATTGTCCCAGGTTTCTAATAGTGTCTCTGACTCCACTTATTTTCCCAGTGACAGGAAATAAGTAAAGGAGTCACAAAGGCAGCAAGAAAAAAAAATAAATAAATAAATCTTCACTAAGGCACCAAATGTTTGTGCTGTTGTATTCCCTTAACTTAAATTTCCCATTCCTTTAACAGGTAGTGAGTGACCAAACACATGAGAGACATTAAACTGACCTTGAGTCCTTTTCTTTGTTTGGAAGTGGTAAACTGCAAACTGTGTAATGATGTACATTTGGGTATATTATAAAAAAGGGTAAAAAGAGGAAATTAGTCTGTACGCCAGAGAAATTTAGTTCACTTAATCCTTTACAACCCCTTACAAAACCAAGAATTAAGAAAATTGAAGTGGATTATTATGCTCAACCAATGGCTAATGGCTAGGTAGTTGGCCTCCATACAAAACTGGCAATATTATGGGCACTGGTGTATTTATGCAGTGACTGCCACTTCACATACAAAGTCCATATTTACAATATCAGTGACTATGGATAATGGCTTACAAGGAATGTAGATTTTTTTCAGACATGTAAATCAGATCAGTTAGATTTAAGTAACCTTATCAAATATTATTGCACAGTATTTATCTAGCGCCGACATATTATGCAGCGCTGTACAAAGTCCATAGTCATGTCACTAGCTGTGCCTCAAAGGGGCTCACAATCTAATGTCCCTACCATAGTCGTAGGTCAATAATACAGTCTAAGGACAATTTTAAGGTGAAGTCAACTAACCTAACTGCATCTTTTTGAATTGTGGGAGGAAACTCATGCAAACACGAGGATAACCTGCAAACTCCATGCAGATAATGTCCTGGCTGTTGTGCAAACCTGGAATCAAGCGCTGCAAAGGCCAGAGTGTTAACCTCTGAACCACTGTGATAACACACCAATATGTGTTTTAAATGTTTTAAAAACCTTGTTCCAGTGTATGGCTGGGAATTATATATGAACGTGTGCAACTTTATTTGCTCATTTTATACACAGATTTTTAGCACTTTTTCTCACAATACATTAGTTTGTTTTTGATGGTGGTGACTGATCTAGAAATCCCTACAATAAAAACTGAACTTCAGTAAAAAAATAAAAAAGCTAAATACAAAGATAAAATACATACACGTCAAATCAAATGTATGCACCTTTACTGCTTGTATAATAAAAAATACATCTATTGAGCAGCACTTATTTGCACTTTTTATATCTACAGTACCTGGGGTTCAGGTTAAGTCAATAGGAATTATATGGAACAGTAAGTATGTACAGTCTTTCCCTTTACCACCCCTCTTATATTTATGTATTTACAAATACCAGTAAAGGGGAATACAAACATGCTGACATATA
The DNA here is from genome assembly GCF_032062135.1 of Pyxicephalus adspersus. Classification (NCBI taxonomy): domain Eukaryota; kingdom Metazoa; phylum Chordata; class Amphibia; order Anura; family Pyxicephalidae; genus Pyxicephalus; species Pyxicephalus adspersus. Next base: position 79,553,870 of record NC_092861.1, on the reverse strand, counting down.
TCAGTAGACCTCAACCTTTGTTAAGAAATGCAATATTGGCATCATAACCAAAAGGGGTAAAGTTTACAGTTTATCACTTTGTAAGGACAATCAAACACATGTGACAAGTGATCATTCTGGGAGTTGTTAAAAACTGTTGACCTAGTTTATCAAGCAAAATAAGGAAGAATAGCTCAGGAGCGTCTTTAAAAGAGAAATAGTTTATCTCACCCATCATGTCATCATTTTGGAAAAGACAATCATTGTTTTCGCTTCTGCTTATTTTGAATATAAGCTTGCAGATGTTCAAGAGGTTCTTGCCACTCACTTTCAGCTGAAGAAGAAGGAAATACTTATAAAGCATACAGTCAAATCATCTAGAAGCCTTTAAACATGCAGATTTTGATATAAAAGCTGCAAGATGGCAATGGTTTTAGTCACTTTTAGCAAGCAGCTACAAAAGCAGTCAACACAATTCAGGACCATTTTATAGATCGATTTTATTGTGTTACTGCAATGTATCGTATCACATCTGATGCTGACTCACACATGAAACCCTTTTATAGAAACCTATATAAAACATTCCTGTGCATGTAAAGAAAATCCAATTTACTCCTAGGGGGAGGCTGTCTATTGTTGAGATTAATGCATTTTCCTGAACATATGCATATGAAAAAAATAGCCTGGCTAGAAGAGCTTTGCTCCCTGTGGGCTGTACAGTGTTGATCCATCTAACACAGACCAGTAAAGCTGCATATACATGTGCAATTATTATTGTTGGGAAGGATCTTTCATGATCCTATCAAATGACTAAGGACTGCACGATGCATGAACAAGTGCTTTACATACAGCCCTGTTCTGCTCTATTGAGAGGGGAGAACAACAGAGTGGCACCCCGCTGCGCCCTCTCCCCTTCAATTGCATTACGATCGTTCGTCGTTTATCGTCTGTAGATCCGCCAGGACGGTCGTTCGGACGATGGGCGCTGTACACATGCCAGATTCTGGTCCGATATCGTCCCCGAGCCGATTATCGGGCGAGAACCATTGGATGTGTGTACGTAGCTTAACTGTAAATATCCAAATGTACAAACGAAGCAGTATACTATGTACTATGTAATAAAGTTATTGTAACACTCTATTTTCTTAATTGTTGATTTATTCCTCATATGACAAGAGCTGAAGCAACCTTACAAGTATTAACCTCCCTAGCGGTTCATTCCTTTCTGTTTTTTTATGTCTAAAAGCGGTACATTGTTTTTCATGAAAATTTATTTTACAGTATAATATAATAGTATGAGTATAATAAGGTTTGAAACACAAAATCATTTAAAAACAATAAATTGAATAAATTAAAAAATCTATATATTTAAATAAAATAAAAATGTAATAAAAAAAAAATTTATTAAAAAAAAAATACATATAATACTCATACTATTATATATACTGTAAAATAAATGTTCTTGAAAACAATGTACTGCTTTGACACATAAAAATCCAATGTATTGCATTCATTAGTAATTTTGTATTGAATGCAATACAAATGGATTTTGAATTTCCTGCCCCGCCCGGCCGGGACGTACACACGCACCGACGTCACCGGGAACTCCCCCGGTGACTCATCGGATGCAGAAGCAGGAAGAAGAAAAAAGACGGATATCGCGGTGCTGGACGGCGCGGGACCCCGCCGAATCAGGTAAGCGCCCTATTTACTAACCTTCCCCAGGTGTTCCAACCCTGAGTGTGACTCGGGGTTACCACTTGTAGCAACTTTTTTCTACGTTTTGGATTTTACCCTGACAATAGCAGGCTAGGTAGACTTGGGGCTTCCTTATAGACATGATTAATTTCAGGCATTATCACTTAATTGAACCAAAAACTAAACAGTTATACTACTAACAGAGGAACAACTTAAAGCTTTTGCTTACCGATAAAATTAGCTTTGCCAGGTTTAGGCACAATCTATCTGAACCAACATCTACCAGTTTGAACATTGTCTTCAGGATTATAGATCGTCTCTTGCATTGCTTTCCCAGCAAACCGCCATCTTCCAAGGTCTTCTGCAACTTGACACATAGACTGCACAGTTCTTCAATATTTTTATCTATCATAAAATAGAAAACAGCACATATATAAAAAAATAGACCATTACCTACCAAATATCTACAGTATTATGTCTCTCTCTGAAATCTTCCATCAGCACCAAAAGAATGTAATTTTAAAGTCATTGAGATGGTACTATGTCCTCGTGCTCCTACACCAAGTGTCACCACATTTCTCACCCTTGTGTTTGAGACGCTGTGGGGGACCAGGGTACATTAGCCCACATCTGGTGGTACCGTACAATCATCCAGAGTTTCTGGAAGCAAGTGTCAGGAAACCTCCTTTCATTTTACCCCCTAGCGCTTCTTGTTCCGCTGTACTAAGTCTTCCACTGGACGATACAAATGCTCCATTATTCAGTTTTTACTTAATGTCCCCAAATCCTATATCCCACCCCACTGGAAATCTCCCATAACATCCCATTTGGGAGAGTGGTTTCTGAAGGGTGGAGGATCTCTGTTATATGGAGGAGCTGTCTCATGACCTGCAGGATACCACTTCCCGCTTCTCAGAAATTTAGTCGTATTGGTATATGTTTCAAAGCAGCAGGGAATACTCTGCAATTATGTCTTTGGTGTCAGACAATGTGCTTCCTATTTTTGACCAACATAAACCTAGTTATTGCTCTCCCTTTATTTCTCTGGGTGCTTCTCCCCTTTCTTTTTCCCCTTTTTTTTATCCTTCTCCCATTACTTTTCCCATTACTCCTATTTGATATAATGGGAGATTTCAACTATCCTGACACTGACTGGAGTAATGGCACTACAGGAACAGCAAAAGGGAGGAAATTTGTGAACTTAATACAAGATAATTTTATGGAACAGTTTATAGAAGCCCCAACTAGAAATGATACTCTGCTGGACCTAGTTCTTTCTAACAATGCAGAGCTTATAACAAATGTGCATATACAAGAGAATCTGGGTAGCAGTGACCATATTATGATTTCATTTAATGTTAGCTGTGAACAGGAAGCAAAAACAGGAAAGATAAAAACCTTTTAATTTTAAGAGAGCAAATTTTCCATTATTAAAGGCAGCTCTCTGTGACTTGGACTGGGAGACAATATTGTCCTCAAAGAACCGAACAGAAATGGGAATGTTTCGAATCTGTTCTACAAAAGCAAACTGAAAAATATATTCCAATGGGTCATAGGTTTAAGAAGCTAAAATTAAAACCTATGTGGCTTACAGCTGATGTTAAAAAACAAGAAAAGGGCATTCCAAAAATATAAAAATGAAGGATCACCTTCATCATTTGAAACCTATAAAGAATATAACAAAAGATGTAAAAAGGACGGCAGCCGAAGGGAGCCACAACAAGGAGGCTGAAGAGCCGCATGCGGCTCCGGAGCCGCAGGTTGCAGACCCCTGGTCTAGGGTTATTAGTGGTGTACCCCAGGGTTCAGTGTTGGGACCTTTACTGTTTAACATCTTCAAAAATGATATAGAGTTTGGGATTAAAACCATTTCTGTGTTTGCAGATGACACCAAACTATGTAATGGAATTAAATCCATACAGGATATCTATAATCTACAAGCAGACTTGGATGTACTGTTTGATTGGGTAGCCAAGTGGCAAATCACATTCAATATAGATAAATGTAAAATTATGCACTTGGGAGCTAAGAACATGCATGCTTCATACTGTCTAGGGGGAATACATTTGGGGAGGTCAGAAATAGAAAAAGATCTGGGGGTTCTGGTGGATCATAGACTTAATACCAGCATGCAATGCCAAGCTGCAATATTGAAAGCTAGTAAAGTACTTTCTTGTATGTTGTTGTTGTAAAAGAAGAATAGACTGCAGAGGTGGAGACATTATCCTGCCCCTGTACAAAGTATTGGTCAGACTACATCTGGAATATTCAGTCAAGTTTTGGTCACCAGTTCACAAAAAGGACATTGTGGAATTGGAGAGAGTGCAGAGAAAGGCAACTAAATTATTAAAAGGAATGGAGGGGGATTTGATCACCCCGTATAAATATATAAATGGTCCATATAGAGAACTCTCTTCCCTAATATTTACTCTGAGATCATTACAAAGAACAAGAGGGCACTCTTTGCATCTGGAGGAAAAGAAGTTTAAGCTCCAGATAAGGAAGGGATTCTTTACTGTAAGGTCTGTGAAAATGTGGAATCGGCTCTCTCAGGAAGTAGTTTCAGCAACTACTATAGATTGCTTTAAGAAAAAGCTGGATGTTTTTCTAGAAGCACAGAATATAACTGGGTATTAAGGCTTTAAAGGAAAAATAACAGTGACTGTTGATCCAGGGAATATCCGATTGCCTCATGGAATCAGGAAGAAATTTTTTTCCCCTATTGAAGCAAGTTTTACCAGGGTTTTTTTTGCCTTCCTCTGGACCAACTATGTCTCAAAGGGTTTTAAATCTGAGATATGTGTTTTTCCCTAGTGGTTGAACTTGATGGACTTTTTTCAACCTAACCTACTATGTAACTATATAACTGCTTTTAACTTCTCTCCTTTTTCCCTTCTTCTCCCTGAATACCTGTAACTGTTTTATATCAAGATGGGGCTTTGTATTTCTCCGCAACATATGTACTAGTAATGTTTGTCAAATTTTCTATTTTGTAGCCCTCCACAGAATTTGTATTTCCGTTTTTCTTTTGTTCAATAAACACTTTGAATAATCAAAAAATAAAAAAAATTGGCATAAAAATAATAGTGAAAAGAGAGCTATCCTGTCAGCACATGCCATACATATTCTCCCTTTGATGCATTGTGACTCAACTGGGGTTTATTGGTAACAAATAACCCCTGGTATTAGGCACTGTCCATCACTGGGAGAATGCAGGCAGAGTAGCTGTAACTGCTGACAGAACTAAGTTTTGCATGCAAGAAATTAGCAGTGTGTAGCTTTAGTCTTTTTGTATGTGACTTTAACAGAATACTGGAAACATACGTAATACGTTAAAGAATCTTTCCACATTTTTAAAAACCATAAAGTTCACCATCCTAATATCCTAATGCGATTTCCCAGCATCAGTCCAAAGTCAAATAATATGGAAGTCCTCCTGAGTTTACAAAGCCTGAGAAAGCCAGTGCTTTGTATGGACAAACTGTTTAGCCACATTCCCCAAAAAAATTTTATCTGTTCCACACTCAAGCAAACAGATATACTAAGTCTCATACAGGAGCACTGCGTAGAAGTCTAATAATATATAACAGCTTTGTCATTTCGGCTAGTGATGAATCAACCGACATTCCTCGGCTAAATTTATTCCAAGTATATTAAAACAAAAGGTGCTTAATGTCTTACAGTTAAAAAAAAAAAACTGCAACACATTTGTTTTCTGTAGGGAAGCAGTGGTCTGTAGAGGTCCAAAACACTACCTACTGTAAAGGTGAGCAGCTCCTCTATTCCAAAATTCCTGCATTAGGCCTTAGGGTTCATAGACCTATTCCACAGTTGGACCACAGCTGCAAAATCTGTACTGTATAGAGAGTCATGTCTGCTTTGCAGCATGTTCTAGTGTACCATACCTGTAATGCCCCACACATTGTGGTCCACACATTGTGCCACACAAAATGTTGTTTTTAATATACTAACTAGACTCTTATCTAGGCAGAAAAAAATGGCAGAAAGCATGCAACTCATTCTTTCCATACCAGGTCCCATCCTTTTCTTTAACAGTGGGGGCTCCTCTCCATATTGTTTCAACCAAAAAGAATGTGGCATGAGAGGGAGGGGCTTATGTGGAATCCTACTTTAATATTAGGGCATCAGATATATGCTCTCTCACCCAGGAAAACTTACTTAATTCCATAAGGAGTTAAAAGCAAGTAACAAAAGTGCTTGCACACTAAAAGAAAATCCTTAAAATCATAAATTTTAAAATTCTGATCATGTCCCCAGAAATAAATCTATCAATCCAGTCATCCAGTGGAATATACCATCACCAATTTAAATGACCTAAATGTCAATATTAACCCGTCACATTCCGGTTGCTAATTCATTACCTTTTCTGAAAGTTCTACCATTCTGCCCAAGTGGCAAAAGTGGAAGATTTGTTTCTGATATAATTCACTATGGTTTGATGGCAAGATCAGGTTTATCAAGCATCAAAAAGCAACCAAATTCAGTGGACTTAGTAAAGCTCTCCAAGGCTGGAGAGGATACCACCAGGGAACTTGAGTGATGCAATAAACCTGGAATGGATTTGGTCCAGGATTGAAAACATTTGCTAACAAATAGCAAATGACTTTTAAAAAAACGATTTCAGGTTTGCTGGATCACCCAGCTTTACTGATGAAAGTGTATCCTCTCCAGCCTTTGAGAGCTTTAAAAATAAGGCCCAATCAATCAAATTTGCTTTACCCATAACAAATCGAACCTCAGAAGATTTGTTCATCCTTAGTGCTGAGTTATCAGGTTACATGAACATGTTCTATTTTTGATACATATATGGAAAGCAATTCATGAAAGAACAGCAAATTCCTAGTACTACAACGGAAGTCAAATCCAGGCCAAAGGAGAACATTAGCAGAACATTAACAAAAGGTAATAAAGCTAAGGAACATTCACATTTTCCTAGATCTGATAATAATCTAATACTTAACAAATACAATAAAAATACATAACATTCTGTTTAAAAACAAGCTAAACTGGATATGAAATAATGATGGCTGTTCTTTAGAAACTAATATCATATGTAAGGAGCACTAGCAAAGTAATGCTGCCAAATGGAACTGTCCTCAAACAGTAATAAACATTCATCCAGGAAACTGGCTCATTGCCAGTCATCACATGCAGTAAAATGTTTGGTGGTACAGAGCAAACTAACAAAACTACCAACACTGATATCTTTGATTTTTAAGTGTCTGGCAAGCAACACACATCTATCCATAAAAATGCTTTATTCTTTTTATATAAAGTGTCCCATTGGTTTGTGTTTGCAGTACTATATAAAATGGATCTATTCTGAGATTTATGCTGCTTGCCTAGTTGGCTAACCCTCTACCTTCTCTACTTTGTTACCCAGCGTGAGTACACATTCAGGTGTTCAGTTAAATGACATATGACGTGTCACACTGACACTCCAGCAAGGAGAAGAGTAGGCATGAAAGTCAATGGCAACTGTGCCTTTGTTCTCACACAGTAGCTATACATATATCAAGCTGTGGGCAAAGGAGTGCCTAGGCATACTCATACACCAGTAAGTGTACTTAAACTTTTCAAGAAGAATACAAAACAAACTGTTGTTTAAATTCTTACATTCTTTTAAAAAAGTTGCGGCGACATTGATCTTAATATATACTAACATCCAGTAATGTTATATATAAAAAGAATCTAAGATCCAGTAGCCATATGGGTATAGAGCATAAAACTATGTTATTGTAGTGCCAGGTAGAACATTAAAGAAACTGAATGGAATATTCCAACCTTGCTCTGCTGCCTCCAAGTCTTCAAGAATTGGTGATATGTTTTTATTCCAGTAATCCATCTCCCATTCTGTCTCTGTTTCATTAGCTGTAGCTTCAGCATCTGGGCAATTAGAAACAGAAGTATGTAAGAACAAGGAAAACAGACAACTAATTTTAACATTTTAATTACTATAATACTAACTACTACTACAAAACTAAATACTAAAAGGGAACTCTGTGGGTGTAGTTACTGTCTGTGCATGGCAAATGAGCAGCCAACAAAAAACCCTTGTGTTTTTATCTGTTTTTTATTATGCAATTTTTCAGTAACCGAGTCTCCTTAATTAGCGACTACCTATTTATTGTTTTAGGCATTTTGAAACTTAGTTCAGAACATAAAAGTTTAAGTATCTCCTTTACCTTTGCTTTCCTTTCTTGGAGAAAGTTGAAGAGACACTGTCACCTTGATAATTCAAGGCAAAGCAATAATGTGTTTGTAAATCCCACCTCTCATTACTTTACACTCACTCACATTTTTGTTTTGGACAGAGTGAGTAAGGGTAAAGCTTATGCCAGTTTTTTATGAGGACTTTTTTATTAGGACAGTGCCCCCACGATAAAAATTTTCCTTACGTTTTGTGTGGCCTCTGGGACAAACTTACTCAAAAAGGCACACATAAGGATCACTTATTTGGGAGAGATAGAAAGGGTCACTTAAGTAAGGGTTTATTTTTGTATTTCCGTTAGAGAGATGCTGCTCATTTTCTACATGTTCACTGGGACAGGAAGCAAGATTTTTAATTGTTTCAAAAACAAGAAGATCAAAAAAAGTCTAGAATTGAATAGACTATAGCATTTTCACTGTATTGTAGATATATATCCTAATGTAGATTAACAATCCTAACAGTAGGTTTTAATATTTTAAGAGCCTCAATTTCTTGCATACTGTGTAGATTTACACCCACTAGTCACTTTATTATGTACACCTGTTTGACTGTCTGTTAATGCAAATGTACAATCAGCCAATCACATGGCAGCAACTCAATTCATTTAGGAATGTTGGTATTGCCAAGATGACCTGACGACCTACAAACAGATAGCCAAAACCACAAAAAAAATTGCTTTCAGGTAAAAAAAAAATACACTAAATTTATAACCGAGTAAAAAAATTCTACCTTTCTTAGACAAAGTTAAAAAAAAGATTTGGGCTGTGTATTCCATTTAATCAGTGGGTGAACTATAGGTCACAGCACACTAGGCTGCAGCTGATGCAGCCTAATATTCCTCAGCAAACAGAGGCTCAGCCATGACTGTTCTCACATTTACAAGCAGGTTCATCTTCCTGTTTCAAAGCAAAACTTTAATATCTGGTCACTTTTCATATAATACCGGTAAATCAAGAATATTTCTCTAACGTCTAGTTGAGACTTCTGTTTATGAGCAAGTCATTGCTTTGCTTTTTTTGCTATTTCCCTTTTTTAACCACGTGAATAATCTTGAGACAAGTGGTTTTTCATCTATACTCTGGGTTTGAGATAATGAACAGGAAACTTAAAAAAAAAAATAACAAATGAGAACTGAAGACTGAGTTATTGCGGTCTTTGTGGTGTACTTACAACACAAATAACTCCCTCGACTGGTCACAAAAAACACTACCCAGTCTTCACGGATTGGCTACTGTTTTTAGCAGCAGGGTTCAGGAGCCCTAGCAACACTACAGCAAGTTGAAGTCTTTTTCACAAATACTTAAACACATTCTGCCTGCCATTTGTTACATATATATATATATATATATATATATATATATATATATATATATATATATATGGAGATAAATGACATGGCAAAATAACATAAAATAGTCAGATATAAGAAAACTATACAATGGATGTAATGTATAATTGCTTTGTTTTTTGTGATGGGCAGTGATGATCAACCTCAAAGGGGACCTCAAGTCTAAAGCCTGATAACAAGGGTTATCAAAGGGTTGATCCTTAAATTAGGAATTTCCAAAAACAATGGCAGTGCTCCAGGAGATAGTCAGTGACTGCAGACATGTTATATAGGATTATCAGAAATTATGGAAATGCTACAGCCAGGAATCAAATTGTGCATGAGACTGCTATAGATCACTGACAATACAGCCTCTTTATAAATCATTGTCCCCCTATTTGTGTTGCTTACTGTCACCTTTTAATGACTGTCTTAAAATTTTTGTGTCCTTTACTGCAAAATGTATTTAGTAAAAGATCCCAAAAAATAAAACCTATAAAATGTAATCTGCACAAAAAAAATAGGAAAATACAATAATAATGCAGGGGCAAAGATAACAGCATTGTATAAGATAGCAAAGTGCAAACCAATCAACTAGCAGAAGTCAGCATATTCTCTTATTTTTCTTTTGCAGCTGAAATTCTGGTTCAGGCAGTGAACATACTGAGAGACAGTCCATCTGTTTAGGCAAAAGGTGTCCCCCTGATAAGCCCACCAGTTCTTATGCAGTAAGTGGTTTGATGGTTGTTTCTCCATTATGCAAAGTCATAAACACACGGTTGTAATCACATAAATCACATAAGGCAATCATATAAAAATATTTTCTGGACCTCCCTGAGTGTGTACAACATTATGTGGCCATTATGGGGGGCTCCCATACTTTCTGATTTTGTTTTCTAGCTTATATTGTAGATTGTGAAAAAGAATGGTTACATTTCTAGGCGGCCAGTAACAGATTTAAGAGTTATGACCGGGAGATCCTGCTGTATGGATATCCAAAAATTACATGAAGCCACTAGCCACATTTATAACTTACATATAACTTTTGGGTCAACTGACTTTTTACATATATGAATACACAAATCAAGAATGGTATGCATGTCAAACATTTGTACCTGCTTTATAATTCCGTGCAGTGTTGTCAGTTTTACTTGAGCGTTGCAAACCTCCATGCTTGCCTCCAACATACCTTTCAATTCAATAAGACAAAAGGTAAAGCATATTTAGACTAATATACACAAAAAAATTGTCAACTTAGCCAGGCACTAACCAAGGCAAGCACTGCAGTTTATGGAGTAAATCCCAAGGTACATAGTTGGAAGGTATTTTCCTCAGTCAATCAGACAAATGGAGCAGCACAGGTGCAAAGACAAGCTAAGAATATTCTGCTAGGTATCAGACTTTCAAGGCAGGTTCATACCTCGGGGTCCAGAGATCCCACATGGCCCACAGTTTGCACCTCGTTGCACTAACATGCCAGCACTGGTTCTCAAAAAACCACAGGCTGCATATTTGACAGCTGAAGGCAGCGAGTGATAGTAGTAAAATTAAAAGTATTGTTCACTGCCAGCAGTTCCCTGGCATCAAAAAGCAGTAATTGCACTGCAACCTCACCTCCATAGACTCAAGCAGTCACATTGTATGATCATTCATGGGCATAACACAGGTATGCTTTAGGATCTGACATGAGTTTGAGATTTAATTCTGAAAGATACAATTTGTGGATAGGCAATATCTAATATGATTTTCTGCTGATATTTATTAGGATTCAATTGTTTGAAAAACAACCACAAGCAGAAGTTACAAGCAATTCAATCACTATGCCCCCCAGTTGACCACTCCACCATGTAAACTTTACCCAAATAAAACTCAGGTTTAAAAAAGATTACTAGATCCTTACTCAAACATACAAATGTTATTTCCTGCAGTATTTCAATGCACATTCTGCCTACTACAACATGTGCAGTGTATGCTACATTTAAGGCATGTCTCTGGTCATAATACATCTAGTTGCCAGTGGGCCAATGCCACTTCTAACCAATCTCCTAAACCCCTTCTCATTTGAAGCGTATGTAAAGAAATTTTATTTTTGGATGAAGTAATGAAGGGTTACACCAGGGGTCAGCAAACTCCGGCCTTTAGGCCAGATACGGCCTAGCCAGTAGTTCATTCCAGCTCAATGACCCCTGGCCGATCTGGCCTAATGCCAGCTGGCAACCCGTGGTTCCGGAGCCGCAGGTTGCCGGCCGGATCTGCCAGGGGGCGTTAGGAACTACCGGAGCCGCCTCCTTGCTGTTGCTCCCCTATTTACCGCGGCTGGCGTTGATACTTCCGCCGCCGCGACAAATAGGGAACCCTCCCTGAGCGTCAATCCCTCTCCTCCGCAATGCATACGAAGGAGAGGGATTTCACTTTAGGGGGCGTTCCCTGGTGGGGGGCCGAACCATTAGGGCGGGACTCAGAGTCCCGCCTATGTGGCTCACGCCCACCCCTGAAATGGCCTAGTGGCCACAAAAGTTTGCTGGCTCCTGGGTTAGACCCTCAGTCAAGTGGTTTTTGCCGTCTTTGTCCCTGCTGAGGTGTCCAGATGATCAGTGTCACCAAGACAAATAGCAAGGGAAATCACATTTTGAGTTGTCATCAGAACAATAGAAAAGGAAAAAGTGACCAATAAGAACATCTTTACAGACAGCAAGCACACAGCATTATCATTCATGGGCATGGGCTGTGAAAATTTCTTACATCTCATTTCCTGTTGTGTTTTTATGTCAAGAAGTCAAGGTAAAGTTCCCTAGTGGGCTGGGGGAAAACGACCTCTGATAGGGGTTCATGCAACACTAAAAAACATTTTTTAACTTGACATATACTTTAAAGAAGAGGATCATCCATTTTGACTTCTAGTTCACCCCTTCAAAGTAAATGCTATTATCAGAAGAAGCTACAATTACATTAGGATAATTCCAGAAGCCATTCTATGTGTTGACATAGGGGCTTTGCATAACAACAGATCACTTACTACTACAAATCACATCAAAGTATGAAAAAATAGGTATGTCACAAAATTGGGAAAAGGACATACATGTAAAGTGTAACTGAACTCAAAACTTTCTTTTTATTATTTGGATAATTGGGGTATACATAATACCTGTCAATTTTTCAAAGTAAAGAAAAACCCCTTACACACTTATCACTTGAAAAATTATTCCTGTTCTTAAGACAACTCAAAATTTTAAATTTTCCTCACTTCCAGTTCCAGTGACAAATGTCACCAGAACAAACAAAGGATGATAAATAATAAAAAATAAGGCACTTAAAAAACCTAATTGATATTATATGATACTGATATTGTCAGTGGTAGTATCATGCTCCCACTTGCTTTTGATATAGTCATAGGATAAATCTATCATCTGACTATAGTACCTAATTCTTCCAAGACCACACAAGGTTACTGGTCGACCAATAAAAAGATGATATAACAAATATTTAATCTGTAAAATGATATTAGGTGATAAATATGTGGTTAGCATGAATCCTTTCTCAATGTAAAACATAATTATTCTTACCACTAGAGGTCTATCTTGCCAACAGAGTTTTCAGGAATATTATTTTAGCAACATATTTTTAGCTGATAAATTAAAATCAAGAAATAATATACTGCAAATCCTTAAATGTTTACATTACTATAGTGTTATCATTTCTCTAATGTAAATCAGGATATTATCACCTTGTCTCAGTTGTGGAAATATTGAATATGAACTGTAAAGCAAAGTAATACTGTAAAGCACAATTTCCTTTCATAAGGTCTAAATTTTCTTGATCCTTAAAAACTTGAGTGCAATTAGCTGTTAAATATCCCACACGGAAACAAGTGATACATTTCTTTCTTTCCCAGAAAGATAGTAGCCCTCCCAAACTCTCTAAATAAAATCTGCTATCATGGGAGTATCCTCACTTCTCACTCGATATACAAATATGTTTAGGTCACTCAAAATACTTTTATAACAATGGTAATGTTTATGTATTTTTTTTTACATTAGAAAGAAGTTAATTAATAAATTGAAAATATTTTTTTACTCATGCTTTTTTCTGTTAGGGAAAGTAGTAATATTTACATTGTCATCAGCTACAAAGCAGGGGCAGGGACATAATAACACGTGGTTCTCATAACACCAGACATCTCAGAAAATCGCATAAAAACTTTGATATAATAGAGTAGTGAAAGTATTGGTGTAAAACCATGGAACCCATCATTTTTTAAACAGTGGTGTTTCTTCAAATCACTGTAGTAAAAACCATTGAAAAAAAAAACAATGCAAACCATTCCAAACAGAAAAAATATTTTTGACATACTGAAATATACTTCTACAAAGGCAATGTAAAGTAACTGATAGAGAGAGCGAGGAGAAATGTAAAGATTGTTGCTGAACTCTAATACCCATAAAAGTAAAAACAAGACAGTATAATGAAAAAAGTACACAGTACTACTATACTGATCCACATGTATGAAACAGAAAAGTGTATACAAACCTGTTTTTCTTACTGTGGATAAGGCTTGATGTGTCCGGAGATACTTTTAGGTCTGGTGTACCATAAAGATTCTGAACAAGTTGGATAGAGGGATTATTTGTACATAAGGATGTTGGGTCTTCTTTAATTGTGTAATCTGTTTTGAGCCTTGCGTTGTCAGAACTCTTTCCTGTATTAAATATAAACCTTAAAGTTAAGCATGTGCATGTTAAGCATAAAGACAAGCATAGTAGGTCCAATAAATTACTCATAGCTTCTTGTAGGCATCTGGGAAGCACTTGATAGAACATATTTTGAAATGCTGAACCTTCCCCCACCTTGTAGCACCATTTCAGCCTTACTAACATATCGCATTAAATATATAGGCCTTCATAGACAAAAAAAAGAGACACTCTTTATCAGAAGGAATAAGTAGAGACGAAACTTGAAATCATAAAAGGCGTGTAAGTATTTCTTCCTCCAGAAAAATATGAAATAGTAACCACATAAATCAATAATTACATTTCCCATACTTTCGTTGTTTTGATCTTTTGCCAGCCTCTCCTTCATGAAGGCAGTTTTTATTTTCAGGGACGAAGACTGTATTTTCATGCTGTCCATTACCTCAACAGGGAGATCCTCCCAAACCCATCTATGGCCTAATAATTAATGTAATGTGTATATATATATATATATATATATATATTTATGCCGAAGTTAATCCTACTTTCAGAGTTACTGTCTTGGAAAAAAATTACACAAATTGTCATACTGTGTTGATCCCCTGTGGCAGAAAAACCATGAAGTTTGCTTGTTTAAATTGATGTTTTTCTCTGATCAGATCTCTGCAGCCAGTGTGTTTGATCCTAACAGGCCTTCATGGACCGCTCTTGTCTAGATATACTGAATGCAGATCTAAACAGGATTGTTGAATGTAGATTCAGTACTTTCCTTACACATTTCCTCAAACCAAAAGCTACCATACTAAGATTTCTATTCCTCACTCCCAGAATAGAGCTGAAGGGTGTTTTAGGGCTTCACAAAAACCGGAAAGAAGCTTGGTAAATGCATTGTAAATGATTGCAGAATTCAAAGCAAGAATTAAATATTGCACACACCGCCCCAATGCCACTGTATGCCACTGCCAGGATCAAGAAAATATTCAATTCTTTTAAGTATGTATGAGAATGACAAAAAAAGTACATACCTTCCACCTGAGAAATTTCAGAGTCAATTAACAGACTTCCCTGAGATGTAGCTTTAAGAAGACGTGCACGAGTTATGCAGGGCTTTTGTAGTGGGCTATGGGAAGGTGGCTGAGGAATTGTTGGTACAATATCATCATCTGTGACTGAAGACAGAGGAAGCTTTGGTTTCTGGAGAATCAAATAAATACATTTTACTATTTTATGTAGGCCCAGAATAACACAACTACTAGTTCACACCTGAAATGTGATCCAGTAATAAAAAAAAGGTTGCAACATTAGTTATATTTTTGTAGTTTTTAGCATAACTTCATATCCACTAAACACTGCTATATTTTTGACACCCGTGATATCTCAAGTATTTGTATAAATATAAAGTACAATGCTACACAGTTGCAACAAGGCTTAATCAGACAAAAGTTATTCAGAAGCATTTGGCCTTTTCTTAGAAAATTCACATTTACAGTTAATATAGATAGGATTTTTGTTCACGATAATGTATTTAATTATATAATAGGTTACAATACATTGGAATATTTTTTATGCTTTTAACATACAAGGTCCTGATGGAAAAAAGTGTTACCCTTCAAGATATTGATATGAATGCAATTAAGGAGGTAAATTTTTTTTATTAATATCAATCCCAGACAAAATTAACAAAAGAAACCTTTAGAAAAAGAATTGAAGACACGTCAGATGGTAAAATGGGGTATTAAAACAGGTCTAGAACTGTACAAATTGCCTATAAATGAAGGAAAAAAGGCAAATGAACCACTTTTCTTTGGAATAAGAATCCTGAACAATCAACAAGTAAACCAACATGCACAGAATTTAAAGGATCTCTTCAAAAGGCAATAGTGATCTGATTAGCAGCAGTTCTTTTCTTAGTATTTAATATCATCCTATTTTTAATAGTCCTGTTTTAGACAGCAATAATATTTTGTACAATTAAAAAAATGCCAGATTTTTTTGCCAACAAAATATGAACTTTTCAGCAAGGCACCAATTTTACAATCTTTATTGATGTTGGACATCAAACCCATGAAGACTAGACAGGAACACTAAATATATATAATGGAATTTTTTAGGGGGTACTAGAATATTACTGACAGGAGTTTTCTTTACTGCACACTACACAAAACTAAAGCTTGTAGCTGTGGGGTGGAGACAGAGCAGAAGCAGCTTAAAGCGTACGTTAACTCAGAAATTTCACTTTACATAAAAGGGTAGACAACCCTTTTATGTAAGGTAAAAATTCTGTTTGTTTGTTTTTTAAGTGCAACACCCTTTAAAAAAAAAAAAAAAAGAAAAAAAAAGGGTGCGGCACCGCCCTGCAGATCTCAATTGCAATGAATGGGACCGCAAAGCCTCTCGGGATACCTACGTGACACATCCCGGGAGGCTTTTGGGTGCTCTTCTGCGCATGCCCGAGAAGCCTTTTCGTTAGAAGAAAAACATTTTTCCAATCTCACGCATGCGCAGTGAGATCAGCATCTTTTTTTTCCAACCTACGTCACCCAAACTCTCGCCTAGGTTGGGTGATGTAGGAAGAAGAACCAGGAAGAAGAGGCGAAGAGCCTAGCGCGCCGACACGAAGATGGATGCTGAGACGACGCAGGACCCGATGTGAGACACCTCCCGACTGATGGACTTCGTTGCGGGATTGAAGGTAAATTGATTTTTTTGGTTTTAGGCATTTTTGAGTTTAGTTCCTCTTTAAGTTATAAGGGCAGTAATAAAGGAGAAGAGAGCTCCCCTGTCATAAAACGACTGCACATACAAAACAATGAGGAGTCAACTTTACATTTTCAAACTAATTTGCTGAATTTAAATATTTCTTATCATATAAAGAAAATGGCATACTGAGGAATACAAGCAATGGGCATGATTTAATAAAATTCTCCAAGATAAGAGACTATTATGGATGAACTGACAAACCTGCAATAGATCTGGTCCAGGATTGAAAACATTTGCCAAATATTAGCAAATGATTTTAGGAAATCCGTTCCAGGTTTGCTGGATAACCCAAGTTCACCCCTGATAGTTTATCTTCTCCAATCGCTGAGAGCTTTTAACAAATCAGGCCCAATGTGTCTGCAAAATGTTATGTTTTGATACAGCACAAACCTGTGTATTTCTCATCTGTTTCAAACATCTGACTCAAATTATTATTATTATTATTATTAATAAACAGGATTTATATAGCGCCAACATATTACGCAGCGCTGTACATTAAATAAGAATCCTACTGAAAGCACTTATCAACTTACATGTGGCAGGGGACTCAAACGTGTTCCAGACACTGGCCTTGAATCAGATGAATCAAAGTTGGTGGCATGTAAGCTAGGAAATAAAAAAGGATTGTAACAAAAATTACATACAAAAATGTTAAGGTTTTAAAAATTATCTATTGCTGGACTGAAGATTGTACCCCTGACAGACTTTTAAAGGGTCTGTTCACCCAAAACATAATTTCAGTTTTAAAAATAATTTCTTATGGCTTTCATCTAATGTAGACTTCAGAGGCAAGATCTCTTCTGCTTGGGCCTGCAATTCATGATTTTTTTACAATATTGCATATTTTTTATTTTGGTTATACTAAAATACGCTGAACTAGAGTGACACTGCTCATTCACTGTACTATATTTATAGATTAATAAATTTTTCACTCCAGGGCAAGACTTCAGAACATTTCCCCCTCTGCTCTTCTTTATAAAATGTGGGGGAGGCATTCTGCCATTCAGTGGATTCAATGGTTTACCAGCAGCATCAACAGTTTTTGTTGCATAAAACAAAATGCTTCCAACAGTTTATTCAACGGACATAAAGTAAGTAAATACGAACATTGTTTTTTGAGGTTTACATGCAATGCACTATAACCATAAAGCATACCCTACAGTTGAATCTTTTTTAGGCAAAATATTTTACATAAATAATGGATTCTCACATTTTAGTCTCTATTTCAATAAAACTCTACTTTCTGAAATGGGAAAACAAGAGCATGTGTGAATTTAAGTAATACCACAAATTACTCAACTGAAACCATATGTTTTTGTGAAATATTAACAGATCTCCAAGATGCTTCTTTTTCTGTGGTTGGCATAAGGTTTCTACATTTGTTCTTTCTAGATAAAATCTATGTGATTTTCTTTTTTTATTTTCTGAAAAGCATTCACTGTAGATACATGAGTACTGCAAATAAAAGTAATGTAACTGTAAACAAGATCCAGCTGTACAGTACAACACCATGGCTCACTAACACACATATATGCGCAAAGCACAAAACTCTCAACCTGCCATAATTATTATTTTGGGGCAATGTCAAAAAACTTTTTAATATAAAACAAAGATTGTTATCCTTGTGTTAACGCTTTGTGAAATAAACATACAGATTTAATTTGGAGTTTAACTATGTTTTTAACAGTATTATATTGTCCCTTTGCTTTGGCATAATCCATTTTAGACAGAAATTTAATTAGCAGATGAAAAGGGGTGCAAAGTATGGAAAGTAAGTGACTTCTTTTCTAGTACAGGGGTAATGGAATAAGTTCTTACTTCCCAGTGACCATACATGAATTGCCTCTATGGTTACACAGACAGTAATAAAAACCTGAAAAAAAAGCTTTCACTACCTATGCCACTTCTGCTCCCTTCCTGTCTTGGTAACCACAAAGAGAGAACAAAAAATAGGAGGAACTCCCCCTAACAGTGATACAAACAATAAAACCTGATTTTTTTAAAACCACAAAGAAAAAGGACAAACACTCAGCTGCTGCTGACAGATCACAGCACCTTCAGACAGCAGTCCGATATAATATGACAATTCCCTAATTATGTGATATTAGATCCTCCTGCCATCCAGCTCTTGATGACTGCCTATGCACCTTGTGTATACACTTTGGATGATTTCTGGAGCACATTGGAGTCATTAGACCTTGATAATAAATTAAGTTTGCTCTTCCTGATGAAACTATCTGAGTGAAATATGTAGAAGGGCTTTTTTTGTATGAAGACATGCTCATTATTATTATTATTATTATTATTATTATTAATAAACAGGATTTATATAGCGCCAACATATTACACAGCGCTGTACATTAAATAGGGATTGCAAATGACAGACTAAGACTTCTCTAGAGTTGGAGCAGCTCTAGAGAAGTCTTGTATCCGTGCGTGTGATGAGGTTATGAGTGAGGAAGTCATTAGTAGGTCATTGGAGGAGCAGAGAGAGCGGCAGGGGGAGTATTTTTTAACCATGTCAGAAATGTAAGAGGTACAATAACTGTGTAGGGATTTGAAGGCAAAGCACAGGAGCTTAAATTTGATTCTAAGGTGAAATGGAAGCCAATGGAGAGAACTACAAAGAGATGCAGCAGAAGAGGAGCGGTGGGAAGGATGGATGAGTCTGGCTGCAGCATTCATAATAGATTGTAGAGGAGAGAGTCGGGTTAGTGGAATACCAGCGAGAAGGATGTTACAGTAGTCCAGACGTGAGATGATAAGAGCATGTACAAGGAGTTTGGTGGTCTCAGGGGACAGGTAGGGGCGGTTTTTGGAGATGTTGCGTAGGTGAAAGTGACAGGACCTGGAAATGTTCTGAATATGGGGGGTAAATGAGAGGGCCGAGTCAAAGGTGACACCAAGACAACGTGCCTGAGGGGACGGCCGAATAACAGTGTTGTTAACAGTTAGGTATATGTCAGGGGGCGATTTGGAATTTGAGGGGGGGGGATGATGAGTTCTGTTTTATCCAGGTTGAGTTTCAGGAATCGGTCAGACATCCATGATGAAAAGGCTGACAGGCAGCATGAGACCTTATCCAGGACTGAGGGAGACAGGTCAGGGGTGGACAGATAAACTGCTATCATGTACATAGCTGCAACTGATATCTATTATAATCCTTGCGGTACTGCGGTCTGCAAGACGTATGTACTTATGGTTTTAAATGAAGCTTTTATACTTTTGGACTCAACAAAGTTGTTGTTTTTTTAGTTCAGTGACACATTTGTGTTTATACCTGAAAATCCCATCATGGTTAACCAATATTTCTCAGTGTAAATTGGGGACATGCTTTTATTTGGATGTTTTTATTTTTGTTACACTGGACCCACAATGTCAGTTAACGATCACTAACTCACAGACTGCTAATGAATGCTATTATTTACAATATGGAGGATACAGAGGGGCACAATCTGTGCACCCCCGTCTCCTATTTATAGAACAGACAGCGCTGTCTGTTCACCACTTATTCATTCCCACTGGATGGAAATTATCACTAACTATTGTGTCCATTTATTGAGCGGCTGAGCTAGGTTAAAATGCCAGATTCATTTTTGCGCTTACAGACATTCTTAGCTTTGTGGCATAGGTCGTTATCTTCATAAAATAAAAACATCTAAATTCCAAGCAATAACACTGGATGCCAACCTAGGTATAATTTATACCAGCTTTTGTTCTTCTCACAAGAGTGATTGTACAGAACAAACATTTTCCAGACCCCAGGCTGCTGTAGAGGAAAATCACTTCATTCTGCTACAAATTAGGGTAACCGCAACAATTTTGAACTATATGGCAGAACATTTTATGTTGACACAAGGTTGTATTCCAAGCTAGCAAACCTGAAGCTGAATAACAAACACGCCAGCTGGGCATTATCCATGTATTTTATGTGCTAGGCAAAGTGTTTAACACTGAACTATGGCTAAGTGTGGTCATAGATAGATTTTTCCAGAAAAAAAAAAATAATCCCAGATTTACTTGATATTAGGTCAGGGTAGAGAAGAGCAAACAAGCAATAAAGTCACTCAAAAACTTCAGTAACTTGTAATTTCAGCTTGAATGTCCTCCTAAGGCTACATCTAACCAGACCAATCCTTGAACAAGTGTTTTTTTTTTTGTTTTTTTTTTTGCAGTAACTCTGTAAAAACACCCAACTAGAATACATATCTTTGCTTCTTTGTACAACACTAGTAACACTAGTAAAATACAGCACATGGTAGCATTAAGTTTACAATCACACAATCTAGAAGAAGTTTAATATTAACAGTTAAAAGGAGCTCATCAGGTGCTTCAGCGTTCCAGCTTGTGTATACTCAGTCCTAAAAATACTAACTGAATAGTAAAAGAGCAGAAAAAGAATTATAAGGTTATCCTTTCACTCTCTACTCCTCTCTCCAGGGAATTGCTTATTTGCAAGCAGCACACCTGACTAGCCATCCTGCCACTACCTCTTCCATTCTAAGTGCTGCTACAAAGGAGCTTGAAAAAGGAAGGAATATTTATTTATAAAAGAGAGAAACCCTATTAATGTATTGTTTAATAACAAGCTGCATTTATTTTTATTTTTGATATTTGTCTGCAGCTTTTGTACAGGTACTTGGTGTCCTCTCATCTCTGGATTCAGCCACAACAATGAACAATTGAAAAAGATATACTATAGGAGGAGTAAAGAGCAAAGGAAGTTTTTAGGAAATGTAAATATTTCTTTTTTTAGACAAATTAACCTTTACACATTTTCATGTTTCTAAATAATGTCCAAACTTAATGAAACCCATGTTTTTTTCCAAAAAAAAAAAAGAAAAAGCAAGAAAATGAAGTCAAGCTCCAACAGAGTTAACAGTTCTAAAAATATAAATATTACAGAGCTCCCTTCATACAAGTTCACCAGAAGGTGAGCCAATCACAGACAATGTAATATATCCTCTGATGTCTATTTACTGAATGGTGAGGCAGACTGTGATTTTTTTCCTGACAGCAAAACCTTTTCTAGATAGTAACAGCTTATTCCTCTGGGAGGTTCAGCTGAGATAGCACCTAGGAGTCGCTGCAATTAACAGTCTAGTGCTGCCATCATTCACAGGGAAAAATAGAACAAGAAAATATAGATAAATCCCCAAACTATACAGAGTAAATACAAAATTTACATGAAATGATGGCGAGTGAAAGGGCACAGATTTCCCATTAGAATGCCTGGTCACATGTGAAAAAATAGGACATCTAAAGATGAGGAGGTATTTGTGGTAAGGTAATTGTGCTGATTTGTGTAAAGTACTATCTGAAACTTACCAATGCAAAATGTGATGTATAGCTGTGCAATTATCCACACAGGCACAATCTCTTATTAGTAATATTTTTTTTTGTTACCAAACCAAGGTCCTACAATTGCTTACCACCTACTTCCAGTGACCGGTAAGTCCTGCCCCTCTTCATGTAGACAACCAGTGTTTACTGTAATGAAAGGATGCTGGAAAATGCAATCTGACATTGTTTTTCCTACTGCAGGTGTCATATGGTCAGATTGATTGACTCTCCAACTTGCTGAATTTAAAGATGAGAGGAAATAGTAGTAATGTAATGTGCAAGTACATCTGTCCCATGAAACATGCATGGCCACCAGTTTGCTTCTATATGTTATCAGTATTCATACAATTATTTGAATGCTATAAGAATTTGTTTAAAGCGGAACTAAACTAAAAACAAAAAAATTACACTTACCTTTAATCCGGCAGGTCCCTCGATGGTGCTGGTCCTATCCACGATCTGGTCCCGCCATGTCCTGAATTTCCTCTTGATCTTCACTTCCGTCTTTTTCTTCAGTCTTCTTTCTTCGTCACCAGATCTCGCACCGCACAGTTGCGAGATTGGATGATGTAGCTGCTGTGAAGGGGAAAAAAAAGAGAGACGATCTCACTGCGCATGAGTGAGGTCAGCATCTCTTTCCCCTAGGAGGAAAAATGCCCCTTCTGCGCATGCCCGAAATCAGGGAGGCCACATCGATCCAAAAAAAAAAAACACCAACATTTTTACCTTTCATAGAAGGGTTGTCTACCCTGTAAATTAAAAATGTTGAGTTTAGGATTGCTTTAATTTAGGTTTATTAGTATACTACTGACAGTATACTCTGACCAGAAAAAGATTTACTGCATGAAGTGACTGGAGATTAGACAAGAGTAGTACCGGTAGTGTGCCCTGGACAAAGCTGAGAGCATGGCATAGTAACTAGAAGTCACAGTGAGATAATTGTATGACAGAGGATGAATAGGAAGGTGGAGTTTGGGCAAAGGGTATTTAGTATGCATGTAGGATTTACTTTGTTGCTCCTTGCAGCACAAACAGTATAGTCAAGAAAAAATTAAACTTACAGAATCTACCCTCTGCTCCCTTTTGTGTTACAGTATCTTACAATACAGTAAAGCCGCATACACACGTGCAATATTAGTTGTTGGAAAGGATCTTTCACGATCCTTTCCAACTACTATTATTGCACGATGCATGAACTTAGTGCTGAGTGCTGTACATATAGCACCTTTCTGCTCTATGCAGAGGGGAGGGGGAGAGTGACGGGGCAGCACCCTGCTGCGCACTCTCCCCCTTCCCTTGCATTAGGATTGTGGATGACTGGCGCTGTACACACGTCACAATCTCTCCCGATAAACCATCAAAGGTGGGGTCCTACGTCACTTTCTTACGGCAGCAAGGGCCACTATTCTGAGATAGTGGAAGCAATCTGTTGCTCCTTCTATAGCCAATTGGGTCTCCGAACTTGAAAAAATTTGCCATATGGAGATGTTGGTCGCGGAGGACGATGATAGAATGGAACAATTTAGAATTACCTGGTCTATTTGGGACTGGTTTAAAGACTCTCCCTGATTCCGTACATATTTTATTTAGTTTCCAGGCTTATAGGCTGGAACACAACCCCGGTATTGAGGGTTAATATATATCCCTTTTTTTTTAATTATTATTATTATTTTTGTATCGATCGGCATTCCCCTCCCCCTCCCATCCCCCCCTTCTCCCCTGGGCTGCTTTGTTATATATGTATGTCTTTGTTTTTATTTTATTTGTTGTTTTAGACTATTGGTTTACACCCAGTGCCATACGCTTCCGCTAGCGGATATGTAGCTGTTTTTGTACAGGTTTAATATGTAATATATAATCCCCTTAAGACTAATATGTTTTTTGTCATATTTGTTGGGTATATGCAGCTTCTTGGTACTAGATGTCTGTTAATACGAAGCCTACACTGTTATGTTTGATATGTTGTATGTGTTATAGACCTGATTCTTTTTGTTATGTTTCCCTGTTTTTTTTTTTTTGTTTTTTTTTCCCTGAAAACTTAAGAAAAATGATTGAAACAAAATCTCTCCCGATATCGGCCCTGTGTACGTAGCTTAAGGCATTTGTGTCTGGGTATACATTGCTGGGTTCTTTTGGCAATGAATATTCTGCAACACTTTTGGTATTTTTCTACTGGACTAGTTTTAGGTCCATACAAATGTTAGGTATTGGTTTTGACCCAGGGGTTTCCCTCAAAGACTTTCCAAGGCACTAAGTGGGATATACACTTAAAAAAAGGTTTGAGAACTATTGCTTTATAGTAACCATAATTGTGCAAAATATCTACTTACTGAAATCTTCTCTTTCCTTAAGAAACCACTCACATGTTACAATAGACCCCTAATATTGGGGAAATTGTCACTTTATGAGTGTATAAGTGTACAATTATCTCTACTTTACATTGCCTTATACTCCCATGCCTACCAGTTAGCTATTAGATATGAAAGCCATATTGGCAGGGGTAATATAAATACAGTTCACTTAGTCTTTTAATGTAGACACACTATTACTGCTGTGTAACTAACTGTATAGGATGTGTGTTTTGAACAGTGTGGTAACATTGTCTAAACATATAATAATTTACATGGGCATTAAAAAAAATCTGTACTTATACCAGTTTCCTTACTGTCAGACTAGTCCTCTGGATTAGAAGTTACTGGGTCACTAATCAGGAACAAGTATGCCAATAAGGAGTTAACTTCACTTGCTGCATGCCTCTTCCATGGACATGCCTGTCTGAAAACAACTAGACAGCTAACTGATATAGCAGTGGCAGTCTATTTATTACTATATCTCAGTAAAAGCTACCTTTAACCATCACCGGAAGCTGTGATTACACCAAACTTCCAATACAGTTGCACCACCCAAACAAACCAATGCCTAAAGTATTAAGAAATAGACACTGTGAATCTGCCAATTAAAAAAAAAACAGCAATAAAAACCCAGCACAGTTTCTAAGCTCTCAACACTCCGACCCATTCCATTTCATAGAGGTTGCAAAGAGCAAGGAAATTGAAAGTAATAACCCTGCATGATCAGCAGAATAATATGCAGACTATTTACCTCTTTATTTTAGGTGTGCTCATGCCTATTGTATACATTTTCCAAGCTGATAAAACCTACCTAAATGCAGAAGGTGGTCTGCTGTCTGGTGTCCTTGATGATAACGGTCCAAACAGTTTTCGTTGGTCCTCTCTGGGTGTAAAAGGCCTTTGCGTTCTTAGTGTCCTCAAAGAATTCCTGGCTTCATTTATTATTTCAGCACTTGTCTTTTGTACTGAAGCGGGAGGTTTGTAAAATGGGTCTGTTTTACGATCACGTGATGAATGCATCTTCTTGTTGTAACTGGAACTACCTGCAGGTTAAAGAAATGCTGTCATTTTTTGCTGAAAAGATTTATTACTTTACTACTTCATCATCCCGTACTATGTAACTGTTTTTAACAAAATTACATCTTTTCTGGATGGAGTGGATTGAAACTGGATTGAAAGATAACCTCATGGATATGGTTTTTGATACCTGGAAAAGTTTCATTACCACTTTAAATCCCACTACTACACAAGTCCATTATACCTCTTGGTACCTCTCACCAATGACCCCACTTAGCCCTTTTTACGTCTTGGGTGAACTACTTCCAGTTGTCATGTTCTGTGAATCTGTGAATATTGTCATCCTCCCCTAACCTCATTGTTGTTGCCATCCATTGTAAATTGATTACTTGTGTTTTTTCTTCTCTTTTTTGTTTTTATTGCTGGCTTGAGTTAAGGTTATTACTATATTCATGTATTTTCTTAACCGTGATTTTCTGTAGTCATGAATTCTTTAAAGCTTGGTATGTTGTTTAACTTTTCTTATGCCTATTTTGCAAACAACAATAAAGAAAGTTATTAAAACATACCTATTGTATAGCTGCATACTTAGCTAAGATGGAAGCTCATTCTACTTTCCAGATAGGGCAAATCAGAGCCCCAGCATGGCAATTGTACCATGTTAAGCTACACACCTGATCTGACATGTGTACAGTGCTCCTGATGTCATTCTTTAATCCATCATGTCGGATTGATGAACGGTAAATCAGGAACAACCGCTATACGCTCCTATGGCGATGAGTGTCTGTGGAGGGGGGCAGCTCGCTTGTCCCCACCTCCCTCTCCTCTCCTACGAAAAGAATGGCACTGGAAACAATCATAGGAATCCCCATTGAGAATCCATTGGATATGCTGGAGAAGACTTTACAGCCGCCTGACTCACTCATCAATAATATTATTATTATTACTAATATATTAAACAGGATTTATATAGCGCCAACATATTACGCAGCGTTGTACAATAAATTGGGGTTGCAAATGACAGATGAATACAGACAGTGACACAGGAGGAGAGGACCCTGCCCAAAGAGCTTAAAATCTAAGTAGTGGGTGAATAATACAAGATCTTGGAGAAAATTGAATGCAACTCTGCATAGCAATAAATGTTGTGACACTGCATAGGATCCATGGTGAATGTGTGACACAACCAAAGCTGAAGGTGATCCAATGAGATATTAACATGACTTTTTGTTTGGCTTGTCAGTGTGTGACACCACAAGACACCAAAATAAAGGGCAAAACTTTTTTTGTATTCATCATAACTTTCGAATGTATTTAAAAATGAATAACCTGGAACATATTTACAACTCCCTGCTGCATGTACAATGCTTTATTGGTATTATGTGATGTTGCATATTAATTTAGTGTACACATGCACTATAAAAGTTATTTATTCGATATCCTGTGTGAAGGAGAGTATTATCATTGCACAATAATAATATAAAATATATCGATGTTGTGGTGCAGCAGAAACATGACCCGAGCTGTATAACAGAGGCAAGGCTCAGCGGCGTGACCGGTCACCATGGTAACCATGTACACAGCCCTCACAGACATCACCCTTGTCTTAGCCGTCCCAGCTTTGCTATATCCTTTATGGACACTCTGCGAATGTCCCACCGGGACTCACCCACTCACGCTCTCACACCAACTCACCGGCACCGGTTACATCCACGTTACTCTGCATGTGGAATAACACCGGAGACTCTACCTCCCTATGTCCGGCCTCAGTGCGCATGCGTAGTGTATGAGGCGGTCCTATTGGTGTTGCCAGTGTTACCTGTGTAACTTATGGGAATAGTGTTACCTAAAGGTGTGACTGACACATGAAACCTCAACACAGACAAACATTGAGGCTGCTTCATTGAGACAAGCTGTATATTTATTAACCAAAAAATAAAACATTATTTCTAATAAAGCATGCATGTATACCCAACATTTCTAAAGCTGAAAAATGTACCCCAAGCCCTGCCCAAAACCAACTTACATTATTAAATTCAAATATTATTTATGGAAGTTTCCTTTTTTTAGGAATAGAAAACAGAAAAAGGTAACAAAAAAGGGAAAAGACGTGTGACTTTATAAGTACTCAGTGTTTGACAACACCCCCATATTACTAGATCAACAGATAAAGATATATGAGAATAAGAATATTTGTTTTATTTTGGTAATACTGAAGCTGTTACTAAAACCAATGCAGGTATTAGAAGCCAGGATATACACATATTAATATTGGTTGTTCACAATAGGTTCAGGCCACAACAGGCTCAATTATGAACAGCTCCATTCATTACATACCAATATTTTGGTCTGTATATACAGGACTGGTGACGTAATGAAGATTTGGAAATCAGGTAAATTTGTGTTCAGATTTTCATTTTTTATTACAGTCATAATAACTGTAGTGCCAGGCTACAACACCTTATCACTGCACTCCCTATCTATAAGCACAATTATTTCTCCGCTGTCATATGCTCTCAGGTTTCCAACCCACGCAGCCTCTTCTCAACAATTGACTCCCTTCTAAACCCCACACCTGCAGGCCCTACTACCACCTCCTCTGCCCAAGACATAGCCATCGACTTTAAAGATAGAATCAGACATGATGTCTCTGTTCAACGGGCCACTCCAACCATATCCACCCCTTCCACTTGTTATTCATCAATAGCCTCGCTCAGCCCTGTTACTCTGGATGAAGTTTTCTCTCTTCTCTCATCATCTCCATCTACTACCTGTCTACTTGACCCAATTCCCTCTGATCTACTCCATGCCCATTCATCAACCCTGGCCCTTTCAACCTCTCCCTTTCCACTGATATCTACCCCTTAGCCTTCAAACATCCCATTATTCTCCCTATCCTGAAAAAACACTCACTAGATCCCTACCTGCTTTCTAGCTACTGTCCTATCTCCCTTCTCCCATATGTTTTTAAACTTTCTGGACGTATGCTCTTTTTTTTGTACACCTAGTCATTTGGTAAACCCATAGCTTCCTTTGGTTTACAGTATTATCTGTATGCAGACTATATTCAAATCTATCTGTCCTCCCCTGACATCTCCCTCAGTCCTGGATAAGGTTTCATGCTGCCTGTAAGCCATCTCGTCATGGTTGGCTGGCAGGTTTCTGAAACTCAACCTGGATAAAACTGAACGTATCTTCCCTCCTCACATTCCCAATCTCCCCCTGACATATTTCTGTTAATATAATATTTATTCATCCTCTCCCTCAGACACATTGTCTTGGTGTCACCTTCGGTTCTGCCCTTTCCTTCTCCGGCACACATTCAGAACATTTGAAGGTCCTGCCACTTTCATCTTTGCAACATCCCCAAAATTCACCCCTACTTGTCCCCAGAGACCACAAAACTCCTTGTACACGCTCCTATCATCTGTATCTTATCATCTCGTCTGGACTACTGTAACATCCTCCTCTCTGGTATTCCACTAACCCGACTCTCTCCTCTACAATCTATTATGAATGCTGCAGCCAGACTCATCCATCCGTCCCATCGCTCCTCTTCTGCTGCCTCTCTTTATAGTTCTCTTCATTGGCCTCCATTTCACCTTAGAATCAAATTCAAGCTCTTTGCTTTGACTTCAAATCTTCCACAGCTCTCCCACTTACCTTTCTACCCTCATCACATGCATGGCTTCATGACTTTTCTAGGGACTGGCCCTACTCTCTGGAATGGTCTGCCGCATCCTATTCAGCTTACTCCTACTTTCTGAACATTTAAAGATCTCCTAAAACCCAACTTTTCAAACTCTCCTACCCGTCTTCTTCTGTCTTCTAAACCCCCACTACTCACTGACCAATCCATATCCCCCCTCCTATTGAGTGCTACTTTCCCCCCTCTTAGATTTTAAGCTTTCTCTAACAGTGTCCTCATCTCCTGTTTCCTTGTATCTGTCTGACTGCTAAAATGTAGCTGTCATGTTCCCTGAGGCTTAAGTAAAGGATGAACCCATTTTGTACAAGCTACACGTGGGTTCTCTCATACAGGAGGGGTTTCCATAGATCTCTTGTTGCGTACTCCTAGAGGGACCTCTAGTTTCTCAGATTGTTCAAATTTATACAGAGGCTTGGAAGATCAATGCAATATAACCATTAAAAAAACTACCATTTTTACCTAACACACTTGAATAGTGGTTACTTTTGTAAAAGCTGAGTCTTCAGCGATAAGGATCTATTGGGGTAGCTGACTCAGAAATAAGAAGTCCAGGCACATTCCTTGCCTAAAATGAGAGCCCTTAATATGTCCATTAACCAGAGAAGCAATGAAATCTATCTTGAGAAGTACATGAGTCAATATCTAATTGCAGAATTAGGATGTTTATAGGAACACCTGCAATTTATAGAATACCTAAATGATATGTTGCAAGATTAATTATGGTTGATCAGGTTTTGCAGCAATGACTGCTTGCTTTGCCTAACCTGATTTTTTTTTAGCAGCACAGTTGTATGATAAAAAAAAACATACTCTGACACTGATGTGCAAAAGTTTTAAAACAGCATGCATATAATATATAAGCTGTCAGTTATTAGCCACATTGGTTGGTTTGTACCAAACTTGATCTTGAACAAGCTTATCAGCAAATTATGATAGATGCAGATGCAAACGTTCAGCCTGTCATTACTTATCAGGTGCATTTAAAGTCAAATTTCTTCAGTTCATAAATTCTGTTGTATAAAGCATAGTTTAGAAATATACAGAAATATGCTTTCTTATTTTAAAAGCATCAATTTTAATATTGATGGGTACTGGATAAAGACTTTAAAGTATCAGGAATTCATCAAAAAGAAAAAGTGAAAGCTACCCAACAAGCTATTGGATGAAATTCCAAACTAAAACTCTAAGCATGTCTCGGCTTGCTCAATTTTTTTAGAATTTTTATCACAGATTTCTTACCCACACAGTAGCAGAACTTTCCTATGATTCAGATCCTTGTACCACTGATAGAAATTGAATGACCCAATCAATGGCAGTTAGATTCCCTGCTTTATAAAGAGACCACAATAAATTGCTGACTAAATCCTTATAGTTTGGCATTAATGTGAACCTAAAATGAAAAGTATTTTCTTAATGACATATAGAAATGTTTCCACATATAGTTTATTGATACAGTGACTATAGAGAACAGGATGCCAAGATAGGTGTATTTATGTGTACATTATTATAATAATATAGCTTTTCTTAGATTACATATCTATTATATATCACTTACAAGGAAAGTATAATCTCCACAGATTAGATGGCATTCCATACTACACCCAAAATGGTTTTAATTATTTGTTATCATTTAGCTATAAATTTTGCTTTTTCTGATATTTTCCAAGATGTGGTATCTTGGTGTAATTATTGTCATTGTGTAATTGTAGTAAACTGTCACATCCTGCAACAAAAATAAATCCATGTCCCAATTATTTCTTAACAGAAAGTCAAGAGAGTACATTACCTACAGCACACACTTTTTGTTTTTTTTTGGTCATTGAAGAGGCAATGCAGTCTGGTCATTTGAAGTTGAATGTTTGAGCAAAACAAACAATTTATGTATGTATGTCAGGGAAAAAAATATACCGTATGTAGCACATCTCTACATTACATGCATATGCCCAGATATTTAACCCATTTAAAGACCCTGTAAATTCTGTTATAAACTGACATGACCCCATATTTGTGTGGACTGAATGGTGTAAACTGTTTAGCTAAATTATCTCATGTTGATATGCTGTGGCATCATTTATTCTGAAAAATGTCCCAATGTTCTGAAAAATGTCCCAATAAACTGAGCATACCCAAAGAACCACAAACTTGTGGTTCATTATACTGCAAAACATAGTAGTACATGTACCTTGCGTTGTGGTGTGAATGTTTCCACCCAGGAAATAAGACAGGCATATCTGACTGGCTGTAACTCCTTATGTACACTGTGAGAAGACTATAGTGTGCATTAAATTCAGAAATTTCAATACAGGAGAGGAGCCTGTACAACTGTGCTGTAGTTGAGCTTTAGAGATGAACATACTGCACCCTGCCTGACCCCTGGTACCACTTCCCACACAGGAAAGTGCAAAACCTGTATATTTTTATACATCTATACAATGGGTATATAAAGAGTTGATGAAGTTGAGAAGTAGGTAAATATGCGCCAGGAAATGGACAAGCTGAAGGTGGGAGAGCACACTTAGGCAAGTTTGCCTAAAATGCTAAAACTAATAAATGTCCATGTAAATATGTAAATTGATTTAGCACTCCAGTCGTGGGACCACCAAAGTTTCTGCACTATTTATACCCAAAATTAGACTACCATATTAACAATTATATGAATAATGGGTTTAGCTCCAGGAAATATAACTATAAAAGACAGCAGGGGTAAGTGTAAAGTGTTAAGTAGTGTTAGTGTTCGATTTTGGGTTGTCCTTATATTCAACCCAAATATGGCTGTTCGAATTCGGATAGTTCCTGTCACGGTCCCTTCCGTGACAGAGGTTTGAGGATCTTTCAGACTAGCTGCATGTGTGATTATCTGACAGCCTCTTTGGTTTTACTTGTTGCTGTGTTGTTGTTTGTAATGACCACTCCCCTTGTATCAGGTGCAGCTGGGGCTCATTACTGCTCTTCCATTTAGTCTGGCCTCACACTTCATGCTGTGCGGGTAATATTCACTACTGGGATGTGAATAGCTGGAGTGTCCTGCCATTCTGAGTTCCTGTTGATTTCTGCTTATAAGATAAGTTGCTGTTCTTTTGGTGTATTGGTGTTTTGTTTAGGTATTTGTTGTTTTCTAGACCTCAGGGAGACACTGGGTCCTTCATAGGGGAAGGGACCAGCGGTCTCAATCCAGACCCTACTGCTAGGGCTGTGCAGGGCTAGCAGGGCCTAGGTTCCTGGGTATGAGTATCCCTACCTTCAGGGGATGCTCATATGGTTAGGAGTCAGGGCTGGATTAGGGTTTTGCAAGGGGTGACCATTCCCTTTTCCCTAGGTATTTGAGGCCTAGTAGTTTATACACCTTCCTGTTACCCTCCCCTCCCTGTCATTCGTGACAGTTCCGACCCGAAAAACACAGGATTCGACGCTCAAGCGTCATTAGGATTTTCCTTTCCCCAGCCAAATCACAGAGCACTAGAGGTGAATTAATGGGGAGACTTGTCCCCATTTAACCTCTAGTGCCGGGGATCTTCTCAGTGAGAACAGTGTGTGAATAATTAACCTCTAGTGCCACGGAGCTGTCAGCTCTGCTCCCCTGATTGCTCTTGCAGTTCTTCACAGTCCCTAAAAATAACCCAAATTTTCCCACCATTGACTTTAATAGTGATCAAATTCGATAACCCGAACAATATCCCACTATTCGATCGAATAGCTGTCAAATCGAATAGTGGGATATTCGACCAACACTAGTGTTAAGTATACATACTTCCATGTTGTCATTTCCAAGTTAGGGCTCTCCGAATACTGCATAATGCTCCTTCTGGGATGTTTCTATATCCTGACTTTGGCATAACCCTCCCAAGAGGGATGTCATTGTCCATGCTTCTAAAATCTTCTTTTTCAAGAATATATAACTATATATACTTAATTATAATCTGATCAAAATATAAACCCAGGTACGTACTTTTATAAAAAAAAAACAGGAAAAATGGTCATTGTCTCGAGTTTAAACCTAAGGTACAAAATATGGCCATAAATGCTAACGTTCAAAACAGTAATCAATTAAAATAGGTAAACATTTAGTTAACATAGTTAAAAAGGTATAGATAATTAAAATTACATAGGCTCAGCCTTTTTTTTTTTGCCCCTTTTTACAGGTTTAGGTATTTTGTACTTTTGAGTTAGTTATGATGGATCATTTTTTCCTAAATTATCTTTTGTGTATTATTGTCAGCCAGCAGTGCATGGTACTATGACCTCAAGTGTGTAACAAACTAATAGTGTCTAATATCGGCAAGAGTTTGTTACACATTTTACATAGACGCACAGGACACAGCGGCATCTACTGATGTGACCCAAGTATAAACTGAGATTCCCTTTAGAATGGCATTTTGAGGGGTTTATCCTTCAAACTTTTGGGTACTTTTACAATCATGAAATACATGTACCACTAGTGTTCACATGCATATATATTTACAACGTTTCAATGCCTCTGTCTCTGTTCTAGCATTTAGTTCACACTATCCTGCATACATTGCCAAAGTAACTTTATGCTGAATCTGTTCCAAGACTTTTGGCTTTGATCTTGTATTACTTTTGTACCACTTTTATGTCCACCTTGTTATACATGTTGAAATCTAGCAATACATCAACTTTAGCTCTTTTTTTTAGCTTTTTTGAAGAGGTTCCTTCCCCTTACCACGGGGGTAAAAGCTGAGGGGGAAACCACCGCCTCCTGGGATACTAAACCTTTTGTGTATGCCTGAGATCAAGGGGCTTTTCTTTAATGTTAAAAAAAAAAAAACAAGTCCTCCATCCCACGTATGCACAGTGAAATCGGCAAAACTTGAGCAGTGTGAAATAAGATGACATCAGGAAGAACCTAGAAGAAGGAAGATGGCAGCGCTAGACGAAATGGCGAAACCTAGAAAGAAGAGCTAGGCCAAGAATGCGCAGGACTCACTGAGCACAGCTTGTGCATGGATAGAGGGCTTTTACCAAGTAAAGGTAAGTCATTTTTTTATTATTAGCTGCAAAAGGTCACGGACATCCAAGCAACACAGCCCATAGGAGATATAACAAACTACCATGCAGTTTAACTGTCCAGCAAAATACATAAATAAAATAAAAAACAAATAATTTGTTTTAGGTGGACTGACTTTCATGCTGCCATAATAATTCTTTTTTTTTTAAATAGTAACATTTCTTTGTAATTGAATGTGTTCAGTGTCCTTAGAAAAAAATGTATGCAAATGTCAAATAGATCCACACCATATGATCACATAAGGAGACACATTTTTATCATGCCATTGTTGACAATAAAGCAGATTTGATCCTAAATTTTAATTTAGGATACAAGCATGCCTAATTTGACACCTCCCAACCTGCTGTGGTCTCCGAACACCCCTGTCTG
This sequence comes from Pyxicephalus adspersus, assembly GCF_032062135.1. Taxonomy (NCBI): domain Eukaryota; kingdom Metazoa; phylum Chordata; class Amphibia; order Anura; family Pyxicephalidae; genus Pyxicephalus; species Pyxicephalus adspersus. The sequence continues at coordinate 79,519,371 of NC_092861.1, read as the reverse complement.
ATCCTAAACCTCAAGCCATGTTAGGACAATTCAACAGGACAAGGTTTCTGTTAATGTACAATATTATTTGGGTCAGTGAAGACGTATGCTTGGTTACTTCTGTTCAGCACTTGAATAATTCAGGATGACATGATTTCACTCTTAGTTTGTAATAATGCTAACCTTTTTTACTACTTTTTTTTGGAGGCAGACAACACTGCTTGCATCATTTGGCTGAGATTTAAATAGCTATACATAACATGCTTCTCCTGGATACACAGCACCCAGTCGGCCCTCACGTCAGCTGCTCCCTACCTATCATCTTGGTTAAGCCACAAAGTCTCAGCCAGTAGCAGAAGAGGCCTCAAATCAGACACAGACCAATGGCTTTGCTGTCACTAAGGGAGGGAAATACAGAGAGCCATTGAAGGTCTGTGCTATGTGTCAGAGCGTTTTATTGTAGAACTGTGAATTCTCTTTTTGTGCTGATTTCACAAAAGAATACCAAAAGCTGGATTTTAAAACTCCTGCGTGCACACACACACACACACACACACACACAAAAAGGAAGCAAATAAAGCCTATTTAGAAAACTATGTAATCACACACATTCTCATCAAATTTGGGTTAAAAACACATATGTGTTTCTGATTTATGAACTCTTTTACCTCCTGAAAAGAAAAGAAGTAGTGTCAGAAATCATGCTCGAGTGAAGATTATGTTGATGGGTAAAGGTGGTCCTTACTTCTGTACTCATTTGTAAGATATTTTATGTACATGTCTAATATAAAACCTATATCAAAAACATATAAATATAATTTATGAATATAAAATGTAATAAAGAACTGCATGCCCTGCTGCTTCAGATTGCTGTACGACTTTAGAGATGTGCCATGATATGTTAAACAGTTAAAAGCTATGGTTATCACGTTAGTAGGGTAATAGGGCTACAGGGTTAATATTTCTTCTTGGCTGTGATCAATTTACATGTATAGTTAGGATCAGGGTAAATAAAAGACAGTGATATTACATTAACTTTACTGGAATCTCTAATCAAGCACTAATAGGTAATAAGTAAAATACATTCAAAACTCAGGTATCATATATTTGACAAATAAACAAAGTTCACATTGACAACTATGACTTCCAAATCTACACAACTAGAGAACCTGGATAAAAGCATCCAATAGGTCAGCAAAATTGAGTAGCTCATATTTTAAAATCAGAGACCCAAAGTGTGTGTAGGTATGCTCTGTGGGGTAGGAATTGTATCTCCAGCATCAGGTATTAAGAGAAAAGAAAAAGCAGTTAGGGATGGGGAAAATACACATTCTTTACCCAGGGAAGAATACTTTTGTTGCAATTCCTCTCTGTAATCACTCAATTGTCAGTCAATCTTTAGCTTCTGGGTCATTTACCCCTTTGTAAAATTTAGCCTTTCAAACAAAAAAATGCCAACTATCTACGCAATCAGATCGTTTCACTTATTTTCTGCACATTTATGACATACACCTGAAAAGGTCCCACAATGGAAATACATTGGATTTACCTGTTATAATCAGCTCCAAACTTCTATTTGAAATTATAACTTATTTTAGGACACTCATGCATATAACAACCAGGTTAATGTTGTGTTACCCTGAAAGTATTGTACAGGTCAGGAGTCCCTTTAACTGTTTGGAACACTTGTAATAATCAGGGCTTATTAAACAAAGTTGTTCAGATTTTAAAGCAAGTAACTTCTCCCCATCCTCTTTAGCTCATCATTATTTACTTTTAGGCCCTGCCACAAATACAAGAAGATATTTGCTTACCCCGTCAGCCTGTACAACACTTTCCTTATCCAAGCAATAAACTAGCATGTAAATTGTGTCATCTTTACACACTTGGATGCTTTCGAATATAGAATAGAATGCAAAGTAAAAGCATGCACATAGTATCAGCTTTCTGAAAATGAAAATTCTTTTCACTTTGTAAATTAAAAAAATAGTTTGACGTTGATATTCCAGTTTGCCGATCTCTGCCTACATGTTCCTGTCTTTCCACATCCAGAGGACATTAAAGTGTTGAGTTCTTATATAATGCTTATCAAAAAGAAAGCTGTCTAAAATACTGACAGTGATGACTGTCATTTTATATTGCATTCTTTCTACCGTAACAAACTAAGGACAGATAAAATAAAAGATACCATTAATCCCAAACTGAATCTGTCTTTCCAGAGTGAAATCCTGGAATATGTTCCAGTGGTGTTTTTTTAGTGTAACTTTATGTCTTTTCCAATAATGCATGAAGCTGTATTTAGTAAGTAATGACGCCCTTCGCTGTCCACAGTGACCACAGGAATCAAGAAGCTTATCAGCATGATTTACAAGATTTTGTGTTGTTTTATAAAACAGAAAAACACAGTGTGATTGACCTTAGAAAAGTAAGAAAAACAATCACATGGAAAACGTAGAATATACCAGCTGCTTTATTCAGTGATAAAAAAGAGCAATATCATCATTAAGATTACAGGGAAGAGTGAAAGAGGACTTTGGACTATGGCAGCCTCTGAATATTACATGTACAGTATAGTTGTTACCAAAACACAGATCATTAAACAATCTGCCATATATTATTGCAAAATCCCTCATGAATTTTAGTATCAATAGAACATTCATTAAATATTAAGCCATATAAATGTAAAAGGAGGAATGAGAATAATATTATATTGCTATAATGCTATTTAAAAAAATATTTTACTTTTCATGAATAGACAGACCAGTGCAAACCCCCTAAATTTCACCAAAAATATTAGACATTTATTAAACACAACATTTGTATTATCCTTTACCCCAAATATACCTATGACATATGATTTACTAAATATCCCCACAAGATAGACATGTTTACAAAGAAGCATGTTATATAGTAAAAAAGAAATATCCAATGATGGTCAGTTTTTCTGTTTAAAAAAGGATTTAAGTCTTCAAAGATAACAGAAAAAACAACCATGCAGGATGTTTAACTATACTAAGAATATACTTACAAGCATTTCAGTTTGTCAAGGAGGACTCCAGAGATATAGTACATGTTCTGAAATAGATATTCACTTTCGGAAAATGCAACTCATATTCTCAGCAATGCAGACAGAACAGACAAGGCATATAATACATGTAATGGTTGGGAATGAAAGACAGTATTTAGTATTGTAGGTTATGCAACCTATCGTATTGCTTAGCAACATCCCTCCTGTTTGCTTGTCTCTATTTTATCTTCTTACTTGCTCCAGCGCTGTCCTTAGCCATCGAGTAGTCAAAACTGTAAAGGCAGGTTGAGTATTCAAAGGAGAAATGCAGACTGATGTCCGGATAAGGCAGACCGCTCTATAAAAAATTCAGTGGTCACAGACTACAGAACCATATGTTAACCTTTATTATGCTCCAGTTTTGTTATTCCAGAATATTTGTCTACAAGGACATTTTAATTATGTCATAAAAAACATGAATATATTTTTGATGAGTCTTTATAATGTTTAGATATAGACATTTCTAATATAATATTTGTAATCTCTACTTTTTTATAAACACTGAAAGAAAAAGAAGCACTTGGCAGATCTTTTATTTATTTTGCCCACAATACCATGGTCTTTTCTTTTCTTTTTTACCTTTTTCTTACATTGTTGTCAGTAGGAAACAAAAAGGTTCCATTTTCATAATATTTCAATCAGTATTTTTTTTTGTACAATGACGTTTGTACAGTATATAAAAAATTGCTGCACATCGTTCATCTGTTTAGTATTTAAAAAAAACAAGAATGTGTTCTAAAATGAGTCATTGTGCATTCAATATACAAAGCATAGGGAACACTTAATATACGGTAGCATAATATACAATATTTGCCAGGGATTTCATGCACACTTTATTTAGTAAAATAACAGATAAAGCATACAGAAATAAACAATAAAAGACACAATGTACAATAAACATATTGCAGCATATAAATTCCAATTATCTATAATGAAAAGATATTGGCAACCCATAATTGTGTCAGTTGGTTTGTAATTGTAACCATCCAAAAGCACTAAAATTGCTGGTAGGGTGTCATTTACAGAATGGAAATAATATTGAGAAATGTGGCTAGATGAGGTCTTTTGCCATTCATAGGCCTAGGTTACACAAGGTGATCAGTCTGGAGTTAGGAATCAAAGGTCAGATCATCAACACATTCACACATTTAAATACAAAACACCACTTTTTTGCAATTAATTGCCATTGACTCAGTATTATTTAGTTTGGGCACAGGGGCCAGCTGATTTCAGCTCTGATTTTTGGTGAGTAATGGATAGATAAAAAGTGATATTAAGAAGGTGAAAAATGATAGGGCCAGACTTTCTACTGCAAAATGCAGTCAGTATTTGCATACCACTCCCTGGAATTTATGGAATCCCACATACTAAATGAGAAAACTTATTTCACTAGAAAATGCTTATAGTCTATGAAGTGCCATTGGCAGGTTGGGGCACTTTTTCTCATCATCAGATTCACTCAGGGCTAAGTGTAAAAAATTCTAAGAACAACAACTGAATATATTGCAGCCTTACAACCATTAACTGTGGTGGCTTTATTAGTTTTCTTTTAGTTAGGTTTTTTTTCCTTCCTTGTACCTGATAATCTTTCTAATATCATTCTTGCTGTCATGGCATTTGTTCACTGTACAGAATCTATAGAAAAGCAGTGTTGTCATACTGGGTTTCTCTTTCCCTTTTTTGAACTGCAGAACACACCCTCATCCATAACATGAAGTTCATATCAAATTTCTTTCCACTCCTTGTCTCAAAAGCACAATAGGGAATTTCTTTAACAGTTGTCCCTAGATTTTGAGTCCCATTAAAATGTTCTTATTGCCCTCTTGTTATGTGAATCTCATGATCAATGGTTCCCAAAACAAACATATGGGTACATTTTCTAAGATGGGATACAGACAGCAATATAAACCTAAAATTGGATCTAATCTCTGCTTTATCCAAAATTACATTAAAAATATTATTTTGCAGAGTACTCCAAAATCTTGGTGCAAAGATGCTCCCAGCAGTTTGCTGCAAAATCTTTTTGCAAGATTTGGAGTAATTACCATTCCGTTAAATCTTTTTTCAGGAGGATGGTGCAATTTCATGGTTAGGCTGACTTTCAAGACAGAGGAATACTTTTGAATATTAACATCACTTCCTATTTACATCAGGGTGTAGGTTCTAGTAGTATAAAGGTGCCCAATAAAATTAGATTATAATTGTCAGGATTAGGCTGTACTACATTACATTTATGAAATTAGTGCAATATTATTAAATGTATCAACATGTGAGATATCAGAGGAAGACAGAGAAATGAATAATTAGTAACATATCACAGCTAATTGCAACAAATCCAGCATTTGCTTTGAAGCCCTAACTAGCTATGGACAAATAGCCAATTGCTTAATGATAGCTTTTGTTTTTGAAAATTTCAAGAGCAAGAAGGCTTAATGATGGGATTTGTAAAGGGTAACGCAGAGACTGTCAGTAGAAAACATGTTTGTCATAACTTTGAATTTCCTGCTGTAAATTAAAATAACGATAATTAGATTTGAAAGAAATCTGTGCACATTTCTGTATATTTTCCTCTAGTAAAGAGAATATTAGTCTTCCTGCCTAGCCTGTTACCCACAGTTTTAAGGCCTGTACAGAGCAGGTAGCAGTAAGATCTTGCTTATGGTAATTCTTTCTCCATCTGAGTACAGGTACAATCATACCATTTAAACTACAAAGTATATATTTGCCACTATATGCATCACCTTCATGGGACAACAGAGTTGCCTCTGGTAGGTTTAATTCTTCTGAATAGTGCAACCACACATCATGATCAACTATCAGGACAGGAATTTCTAATATCAAGCAAAGAAAAAGGGAACATACAGACATTTCCCTGTAGCATTTGCAACCACTTTGACCCCACTTCTTATATTACTGATGTCAGCACTTCTTGACATCCCACTCCAGTCCATAAAAATTCACATATCAACTTGTGGTAATTTAATTTTTTTTTAAATAATTCAATGTCACAACTTTAAAATATTTCTGAAAAGTTTATTCCTGCTGTGGGGGTCATGGGGGAGACGTTCAACCACGTCCATTGGACTTGGAACACATAAAGTAAAATGGAACAAGAATTTATGGTGAGCAGAAACCAGTGCCATTATGGGAATGAAATGGGTATGGGTATGGGCCCTGATTTAATAAAGCTCCCCAAGGATAGAGAAGATACATTTTTTTAGTGAACCTGGGTGTTCCATTGTGGTTTGTTGTTTTTCATTTGTCATTTCTATTGTTTTCCTAAATGCAAAAGCTGACGTTTAAGGATATCTTTGTTTTTTGTCTTTTCAAATATCCAAATAAAAATGTATTGAAAAGAGAACCTGAGTGATCTAGCAAACCTGAAATGGATCTGACCCAGGATTGAAACATTTGTTTAAAAGTAGCAAATGACTGATTTTCTGGATAATCCAGGTTCTTTGATGAACGTGTATCTTCTCCAGCCCTGGAGAGCTTTAATAAATCAGACCCACTGTCGTAATTAATCATAGCATTAAAAATAAAAAATATAGGAAAACCTTTCAACCAGCACTTGTTCACTAGATACTTATTCAAACCAAACAAACACTGTGATCTTGGAATGTAGGACTGACTCATTCTATCACAAGGTCACACTACTTAATCATTTTATGGAATAATGGATTCTGTAACAAATGTGATGAACATCTACTGCACCCTATTAAACTCATATTGTAGGTAATACATCATGATAAACTCTATGTAGGGGCGGGGTGTAGTCCTGTTAAAGGAATAGAATAGTATTTTTATGGTGAGAACATATTTTTAGTTATATTTGTGGTGTCAAAGGATTTTTTGGTGTGGTTTGCATATTTTACATGCTTTCTCACACTCATTGGTATTTTAACAAATGTAAAGATCTGTAGATTAGCCACTCCAGGCCAGGTAAATAACCACTACAATGAAAGAATAACGATTGTTAAGAAAAAATGGCAGCTACACAGACAATGCATTGTTTTCATTAAGGCTGCTGACACACAAACTTATATAGTGAAAAGGACAATGACCATGTAGCAATAAAAAGTGGGCAACATTGAATGAGCAAATATGGAGGCTGTACCTGGGAACATTTATAATTACAACTTCTACATAGAAACATTTTTTTAATAAGCACCTATTGTTCAGAAGATTATTTTACGTAAATAACTAAAACAAAATCTCGAAAACAACCTTTACAATCCTTTTAAAGTATTCAACAATTACCTTGACTACAATTTGTTCACCAATACTACTCATGGTAAATGAAGTTTTATGATACATTCAGTTATTACACAGTGAAACACTGTGATTTTATATCCCCTAGAATGGAAATAACTATCAAGCTCTCTGTATAAACAATTTTTATAGCCCAAACAAATAAGTCATTATTGTTTCTGATATAATATTTGTCATGCACATTTATGATTTATGCATGATGGATGATGAATTTACACATATACATGATTAGAAATATTCTGGAACATTGAACCACATTTATTGGTGTTGATCTACAACTTTTAGTGCACATCTGTGAATATTTGTTCTACTATTGTATATTCTATCAAATGTTCTGCATGGTGAATATGGGTGAATGTAAATACAATTTTTTGGTGAACCTGTAAAATTCTGTTTATACATGTTTTCTTTTCTCTGGAAAGGACATAAATACAAACTTACATCTGACATGGAATGTAGCTGTTATAGCTGGAATAAAAGTTGTGGCTTAGGTTTGGCTTATATAAATCAACACATACAAAAGCTAACCAAACAAGAAAAGTACTTACCCACAAAGTCCATCACCTCTTCCTGTTTGAACTTGTAGAAGGCTGACTAATATGAATTAAAGATGTTATGGCAACAACTAGAAAAAAAACCTAATAGGATAAAATGTTTTAAAAGCTCGTGGTGAGGTGAAGTGTAGTCTATGGCACCCTTGTAATGACTTCTCCATCTTCCCCTACTCCATCCTTCTCCATATTGTTAGAGTTAGGTAAAACTGAATGAGGGTACTCACACTTGGGGAGTGACTTCCAGTACCTTCTTTAAAATTAAAGAGATACTATTCTGGGTTCTTTGATTAAAACTTGCATTAAAAAGCTGGAACTTGGCATTGGTCTTGTTGTGTAAATCTGCTTGTACACATCACAGGAACTTTAAGCACCAAGATGCAAGTCCAGGTATATCTCAGTCAATGACTTAATTAACTTTAGGAAGGTAACATGTTTTTAGGCAGATATTAAAGTCTATGTTCAGACTGGCCATGAGGTTGTGGTGTGGTTACCACTTCCTAATGCCAGTGAACCGCTGCCCCAGGGACACGGTACAAGTGTCTTCTCTCCACAGAGAATGAATAGGGGCAATACTACTTACTGCTGCCATCTGTCAAATGAGCAGATGCTGTTTTTTGACACCAGCTCTGCAGTGCAAGTGTCCAAGCTCAATCCAGAGGCAGATCTGAACCTACCATAACTGTGAAAATATGGTTAGATTTCAAGTAGGTTCAGATCTGCCTCTGGATTGAGTGATCTTGCGTGACTATGAGGAACCATCATCTTCACATTTGACAGTTGGCAGGAGTAAGTGGTTCTGTACAGCCCCTATTCATTCAATATTTGGCTGCGGTGTGGAAAAGCTACTTGTTACAAACCTTTAATACACCTGATAACTAAAAGCTTCCACTTCAGAGTTGCAAGTGTGCCAAGCAAATGTGACATACGAAAAGTAATTAGAACTGTAAACACTATTCCACATTAACATTAGCATTATTTACCAATATTATTGTATATAGACATATGTGTATGCATGTAAATCTCCTGATGAACATGATGTATAATAGTAGCATATGACTCACTGGTTTATAATCATGTCTCATGGTTTAAAAGAACAGGCTATACAGCCCAATTTTTACATTAGTTTCCGTTAATAAGAAGATAGGTGGCATCTCTAACTGTATGCAGCCAATACAGATTTTTATTGTACTCAATCACATTTTACATTTTATCAAGCATAAAGGTTTACTAGAACATGTAGTCCTTGAGTGGCAGCATATTTCTATTAGTGTGATTTCCTCTACCTCCCTGAAAAATGGTCTAACAAACAGATACAGTTGTATGCTGTCATGTGACAGAAGCTTTGAAAATAAAAGTATTTGCAGAGTATAGGGGATTGGGCATGAAGGCCATTTAGATATATACATGGGCAGATGTACCTTAATAATTGGTTTATCTTGGACTAAAGCTTCCTACCATCAATCTATTTATTTTTACAGGTAGGTACACACAACCGTTTTCCCTATCAAGTGCAGATACACAATAGAAGTACAGTATTTGTTGTAGCATATGTGTCCCTGTAAACCTTTAAAGAGTTTGATGATTCAAAGTTTAGATAATAATCTACACTTTACACGTATAAAACGCCAGTTTTAGATATGTTGTGTGGTAAGTAAGCAGCGCCATTTGTATTTTAGAACTTTCACCTATAGATGGCAGTGAATTGTCAGTGTATATGTTGAGCTTGCCATCTCAGTGCAAACATTTGGAACAAAATTCACAGAGTTATGTGAATGTTTTCCAGCTGTTTTACTGATGTAGATTAATGAAACACTGATAATGAAAAACATCTTCCTGCTAAAATAAGAAAATGTTAATAAGATTGGCTCTACCATAAAGCTTCTATTCTATACACATTTACAGATTGTGTCCTTATCATAAAAACTGTAGGTGGTCAATAAACTTTGATGTTGTGTTTAGCTCATTGTAGGGTATTTGTTAACAACTGATTTACCTTCAGTTTTCACAATACAATATGTTTGTTTTCAAATCACTAACTGCTGAATATCGACAATGTTCTCATAGACATATGTTGGTTGTCTTTCTATCAAACCATTTTATCCTTTATTGGGTATTTCTATTTATTTATAGTTGTTTTGTCTATAAATGGCTTGAAAATTTATGGCAATAATATTTAACTTTATTATGATTTGTTCAGCTGATTGCTCATGTAGTGATTGGTTCAATGAACTCTGTTAAAGACTTCTGTTCTGGTAGTTTCCTATTCCTGTCTCTACTGTACTAGCTCTTCCACCCCTCCCATACCTTTCGACATAATCTGTTTATGTAGAGAAACCAATTGGCAATACAATAAAGCAGGAGTCCACATTTACCTCTGGTAGGTTAGTATGTTGCAAAAACATGGTTTGCAATTTACGTCTGGCATTATTGATACTTTATTTCATATATTTTATCATTGATCACTGTGGTTTCTTTTAGCTCCCTTTCTGTATTCTTCCTCCCTCAACTGATTCACCTAATGTTTGTGAGCTAAGGTTCTAGTATACATATATGTATATGTTACTAATATTGTTTAGCATTTTTATGATATTCTTGTCAATGAGTGAAATCATTTTTCTGTGTCAGTGAGAGTCCTGGTGCCCCTGTGCCATTGGCGGAAAATGTGCCTTTCCCTGTGTGAGGGAGAGAAATGGTGCCCTTGTCCTGTTATTTGGAGGAATAATGTCTCTGTGTCAGTGAGAAACATCTCCCCAGCATTGCTGTCCAGTAAGATATAAGTCCTTAAGACATCATCACAGCCAAAATTAAACCATAGGAAGGAGATTATTACACCCAATGCTACGTGTCATATGCCAGTTGCTGGAATATTATGCATTCCATTGCCCAACAACAGCTGCCACTCTGCATCCAGTTACTCCCTGTGGCTTGCAAAAGGAAAGTCCTGCTTGCAAGGTCTTTACATTGCAAGAGTTGGTAAATGGCAACCAGCAAACAGTGACTGACCGGGTGCTGGATTTGGGGAGTATTGTTATAGAAGGGCATTCACGTACTGTTGTTTTGAGCCTGCTTGGGCTGCTGAAATCACATCCAAGATGGTTGCACCCAGCAACAGTCTTAGCTGTTGGACATCTAGACAAGGGAGGCTTTTACAGGCAAATAATATGGATAAACAGACACAAACATAAAATACACAATCTATTCTTACAGCAATATTGGTAATATAGATTTAAACCCTATCCCTAACATGTCATATATTATTTACTGTAAAGTCCTTTCAAATCTTCAGCTTATTAACATGGTACCTGATGATACCTGCCCCTGTCTCTAAGTTGCTTCCTTGCATCGTCATCTCACCCTGATGAAAAATATTAGCATCCATGCTAACACATTTGTTAGATTTTTGAGTACATAAAGAGATGAAGTGGATGCAAAGACGCTAATAATCAGCAGCACTGAGACACAAAATGATCAAAGAAAAAAAAAAAGTATTAAAAAGACAAATATGTGGTAATTATTTATGATACACATGGCTTCACAAAATTCAATGTCATCTGGTTAGGGTTTACATTCACTTTAAGAAAAAAATGGATTAACCATTGTGTTGAATTTACTACACCCATCATTTACCTACATATTACAATTTAATTTCGTATTCAGAATTGTTTGCCTGTGTGTGAGGCATCTCTGAATCATTCTTTTATGAAAGGATGTTGGCGAAACAAACATGAAAATTAAATGTATAGTTCTGTGAATACTTCTATCCATAGATATGAGGATGGCGAATTGAAAAGACATGTTTTACCCTAATACAGTAAGTAACTTGGCTGTTGAAACTGCATGAGTAGTATTTTTGTTTATGTTCAGAAGCATTCTTAGTTTTTTAACACATATCAGTTGTGATATCAGTACTGACTATCTGTAAGGGGGTGGATCTCAATAAATTAACTTTATCAGCTGCAGCAAATTTTATTTTTTTATTTTATTTGTGAAGGCTCCTGATGCTTCCCTTGTCTTGTACCCCTAATCTGCCTCTTTACAAGCTGATGCTGGTACACTGAGAATGTGAACCTGCAAGTGCTCAAAGTTTGGAGCAAAGGATTTCACCATTCTCCCGCTGCCCTCCATCCTAAACGCCCTTGCAGTGATCCTGAGTACATAGAGGAGTACAAGGAAAAAGATATTATTTTAGAAAATGTGCATCTAGTATTCAGCCTTAGAGAGAAAATATACAAATGCAGACAATATACATAAAATGTTGAGCAGGAATAGAATACCACAGAATAGAATGCATCTGTAATATGACGATATAGAACCCATAAATGACAAAGCCATGCATAAAAATTTGATTAGGCTTTAGGGTAGCAATCATCTTTAAAACAAAAAAAAACAGCCAGTGTGTCAATGTTCAACACAGACAAAATAAAGAATTCAATTTAATATAAGTATATATTCAATAATCTTTTCTCACTTTGGGTATATATAAGACATAGGTCACTCACTATGGACAACCATTTGAAAGGGATAACACTCTTGGTGTCATTGGATAACATATTACATTCTCCTTGGAGTACAGATCCTACAGACTCCTTACCCCTTATGACATCCCTTGATTTACACTGAATCTGATTTTTTTGTTTTTGTTTTTGTTCTGTATCCTTTCTTCATCCTTAGGTATAATTTTAATAGTTCTATTTTTGTCCTTTCCTCCATCTCTATGTTTTGCACACAGATGGTCTATGTGTACTATGTTTGTATCTTCATCATTTCTGTTGCTCATACAATTATTGTTTAGGGATGGACACTTCAGGGCGTGCATCAGTTTATAACCTAAAAACAATGTGCTAGGATGATCACACTGACAGAAGATAACAGTGAGCAAACTTCTGACATATTTGTCCAAATAAACTGGGGGTATGTACACTATTTGCATGGTATTGTTGCATGGTATTCCTCGATTCATTTGGTTTGTTCACTAAAAACTTTCTTTAGTTATTTGTCTAAAACACCAGTGTAAGCAATTTTTTTCCTCTACCACAACTTTTCTTGCCTTTGGAACTCATTATTTTCTACTTTGTTTTGAGATATATAAAAAATGTTAAAAGGGTTTTGAATCTTGTTGGTTTTTACCCATTTTCCACCAACAATCTGTAGCCTGCCTGGGATTCCATTGTGACAGGTGGGACTAGGCTGCTGCTGCTGTAGGTGAAGACCTGCAGGTGCCTATATTTTATACCAACAGCAGCAAACCTGATGAAAATTCATTACTTTATGGCCTCAACTAAAGACAGATATGACTTGGGCAAAATAATTCAACTAGGGACACCCCTATCTTTTGTTATATTTGTAGCACCAAATCAAACTTATTATTATAAATTATTATTAAAAACATTATCATTCAGGATGGTAATTAGGAAGCTTTGGCAACATGAGTCTTATTTCTACAGATCTCATTGTTGCTGTATGTAAACCCATTGTTGCTCATCCTTTTAGTTTCATTATTTGACAGTCAGTCGAAGGAAAATGGGTTTTTGGTCCCTGATCTGGTTCTGCTTAAACAAGACTTATTGGGGATCTACAGTATTTGGGCCTCAGACATCTCCATGTAGCGGTCTATCGGATATAATTTTACATTTAAATTTTATAATGAATTAGTTAAAAAAAGGGGAGCAAGTGCATGGAAAGGGTTACAGTTACAATGCAATCACCCTCCCCCTTCATCATCTCTGGTCAGTGTCTGATACACATATATCTACATGTCACATACAAACTACTGTAACAAGGAAACTCATTTTGCATTTGTAGTTGCCTTTCCCTGCCTTTCAGCAATTTACCATATGTAATAAATAGCCTAGACATTGTTCAGTAATTGAAACATTTTCCAAATTATGCATTGTGTATTTGAAGAATACGTGAAAAATGATACAAGCAGCACTAAGGAGTCACACAAAGAAAGTGCTTGATCATAGCAACAGTATCCAGGAGAGGTAAGACAGGTCACTAGTGCTAAGATCAATTACTTATCACCGCAAGAACAAAATAATGAATGGCCTAATGGCCTGCACACTCTGCTCTTTTCACAACCAGGTCTAAATGAATGAATGGAAACAGATTAAAATAGCACTGACACTTTGTATAAGGTGAAATATTTACACGTACAGTATATGTGTCAAAGGAGAGACCTAGTGGTATGATATTCATCCAAATCACAGCCTAAATCTCATTTAAAGGGAAACTGATTATCTTAGCATATTTTATGTAATGTTTCATTTACAGAAACAATGTCACCCTTACCACAAAGTCACAATGCCTGATATAAGGACATTTCCCCATACAGCTTCACCTCATTTAGTAAAAATTCTGTTCTGAGTTTAACTGAGTTTAACTAAAAGAAGAACCTCAATAGCTGTACTTTGGTTAGAGTTTAATACACAATATAGTGTGTAGAGAGGTCAGGTCTATAATTTAGTACACAACATGTAGTGTGTAGCAGTCAGGAAAATGCTATAAACAATCCAGCATACACAGTGCACCAATAAAGAATATGCATCATAGAGACCCTTACATTACTGGCCAAAACATCCCAAAGTCAGTTGTAGGAATAAAAGCCTGAGATTAGTGGGGAGGTATGCTTAGAAGTTAACGGTTATTGAGAAGAAAATAATGCTTTGGAATCAATGGAATTCAGAAACATCCAGTATTAGAATGGTTTTATGAGAAAAAATTGTAAAAAAAAGCTGACTTTATAGTCATTGGAAGAAAAATGTCCAAAATCAGTAGGAAGAAAAAAATGCCAAGTGTTAGTGTCCATGGAAGGAAAAATAGCCTGACATTGGGAGGCAGTTCATAAAGCTCTGCAGAAAATATCAGTGATATACAAAAGCATACATAAATAAAAATGCTCAAGGTTAATAAAAATTGCTGCATTTTTACTAAATATAGATTTGGTTGGGCAGACCAGGAGCAGAGCTTTAAGAGAAGAGTGTCGATGAGATGGGTAAAAAAGAGTCAAGAGGATAAGATTTTAGAAATCCTCATTCTGCATTTTCCCACTTATCCTCAACCTAATTACTTAAATCCTATAAATAACGTTGTGAACCCTGTATAAACTATGACACTGACACTCAGCTTCCAACGGTTTGACTCCAACAGAGGCATTCCCACTTTGCTCTGAATGGGAACAATGACAGGGGCTCTTTAAATGAGTTCTTACCTCAATGATTTGAAGACCTCATGAAGCTATAGAGGTGCAGGACACCTGATATGAATTCATTTGTTCTTGGTCAGTGACGATAATGACATCCATGGAGCTTCCATCTAGAAATGGTGGCTCCCATGTATTGTATCAAAATATCAGGCTCCATAAACATTGGCTTTAAATTCAGGCATAGTACATTGATCTTGTTTTTGCCCATACTGAGGTTGCTTTTTGATTATTATGTAATCTGTACATATTGGAAAGTACTGCACGGAATTGTATTGCATTACTATTTCTTTAAACAGTTTTGGCATCCGAAGCTTATTGGGTGCACTGAAACCAGGAACAAACCGGTATGTCTCCTAACATAACTCACTATTGGTTGAAGAAGCTGTTAATTACAGTGATGGCCCATACCCAGACCATCAGGGAGGGGGTCAGGTGCTGGTTTTTAGCTATGTACCTTAAGAATCTGGGACTTGGCGCTTGTGAAGAACTCTAGTAGAGGAAGAGTGGTGTAACACTTTAAATTGCCTATTATATGTACGTAACAGTTTAATAATTTTAATACGAGCACAGATACACTTTTTAAGGTAGTAAATGGCAGTAGTAATGTTATGTTTTAAAACCCTGCCAGTGCCTCCACCCCACCACCAATTTGGAATACTGTTGCCAGAAGTGTGAAAGATAAATTCCTAAAATTTGTGGAGGATTACTGTAAATAACTCCTAATTATTATTCCCATGGGGTGTGGTCAAAAATTAGGCGAATGTTAAAAAACAAAATTTACAGTAAAAGATATGTAGCCAATAATCCTCCTCAAAATACTCCCCCTTGCTTCAAACACACTCATCCCATCGTTCTTACCATTTTATGAAGCAGTTCTGGAAGTCCTCTTTCATCATGAGTGTCTTTAGTTGCACTGTCATGGCTGCCTCAATGTCCTGAGCTAAAAAGTTTTCCTTTCATGGTTATTTTAACTTTGGGAAAGAGCCAGAAGTCACACACCAGAAGTCACACAGTGCTAGATCTGGTGAATTGGAAGATGACTCCAATGTTCATATTGTCATAAATTTTCCTAATAGTCAATCGCCTGTTGATAAATTCACAACTGTTACAAACTCTCCCAATCTACTTTTAAACAGTGTTCATGGTCACTGCAGCATAAACTACTTTAACATTTTGCACTTTTTGTAGCTTAAAGCAAAACTTCATATGAATGCATTGTTTGTGATCCATGATTTGCGGCACCTTTTAAAACAGACCTTCTCTCAACAGTAGCTCACAACCAACTGACTGCACTAAACACATTGTTACCAAGGTTCAATGTATTTAAGATGTCTAATTGATGAGCTTATTCAAGAAACAGTGCAAGCAGCACTACATATCATAAATAATCAGAATTCTCTTTATAAGGAATATATTGGCTGTTACACAGTTCCATGAGAATATCTCACTTTATTAGTAGAATGGATATGTGCCTTTCCGGCTACATAACAATAACTGTTTAATTGAAATAGGGATGTATGTACCACTCATTGAGGA
Source organism: Pyxicephalus adspersus (assembly GCF_032062135.1). Classification (NCBI taxonomy): domain Eukaryota; kingdom Metazoa; phylum Chordata; class Amphibia; order Anura; family Pyxicephalidae; genus Pyxicephalus; species Pyxicephalus adspersus. The sequence continues at coordinate 79,502,759 of NC_092861.1, read as the reverse complement.
TCTTCTGTTTTTTTTTTTTCCAAGACTATACAAGATAGAAGTCTGCAATGAGCTTCATCCATAAACTTTTAAACATTATTTTGTGACTGTCATTTATTTATGTTTGATTTATACTATGTGATAACCTTGAATATATTCGAGGGCATCATGGGAAATAATATATAAAAAAAGTTATTTAAAAAGTCAGAACACTTCAAAATAGTTTCTATTTGGTTGCACATAATGTTTTGCTCTTTGTACTGTTTTATTAAATACACCCAAAAGAATATGACCACAATACACAAAATGTAATGCACATTTTATTTATTTATTTTTAATGCAGCACACACAGTACACACTGTCTTGTGTAACAATGGTGTGAAAAGGGGACAACTTACCTTCTTGATAAATATGCGTGGAATTGCATCTTAATTTTATTGCCAGCTGAAACCAGAACCATAGCAAAGATATGCTGGCAAGACAAAAAAAAACTCATATTCTTTGTTCTGAATAAGCTATTGATATCACATTGCTCATTGTTCCTACTTTGTATTGTCTTTAACTAGGTGAGTCAATACTTTCATATAAAAGTTTGAAAATAAAATACCTTAAGCCTAAGAAAACAAGAACACTGGCAACACATGTAAAAAGATGGACACCTATTATCAGGACCTATGTCAGTATCGGTCACGGAGGATAACAAATGTTTGCTTGATCCATAGGATGCATATTGTTCTTGTGGTCACAGTGGGGACCTGTTGTAACACCTGCACAGCTTTATTAGTATAGGGGATCTGCTGGGTGAGATTAGAAATCTATGCAAAAGTGAAAGTTTTAGGATTAAATGAATGCTAGCCAAAAACATTTTCCTATTTCAAAGAAAACCTCTCATAACAAAAAAGAAGGAAATACTAGTTGTCTGGTGGCAATACTAACTCTGTGACTTCAGTAGCTTCTGCATCACTGACCCTAAACAATAAATGGCAGGAAAAGATAGAAATGGGGACACAAACAAAAACACATTTTAAGTTGGGTGAGAATGGAAATGATTTACAATCTGCTCCTTCTGCACATAGTTTTGCTTTTTGCTTCGATAACATATTATAATTGAGGATCATTCCCAGGCGTTAGTAAATGCCACATCCCATACATCAAACTAGAAAAATACAAAAAGTGAGGTCACAGACCTAGGACTTTAAAGGCATTTAAATACATGCATGTATATACATACATACATAGACACATTGCAAAAAGTGAACAATAATAGAAGAGTGGTATCTCTGCACTTATCACTTAAAGGGACCACAGGATTCTGATGGTTGACAGGTGATGACAGGTGTTTGGGTTTTCTATCCAATTAATTTATTAAACTAAACATGAGCCTAATTAAGTAACCATTGTTTTTATTAAAAGAGCCCTGCTACCTCGTTTTTAACCTGTCGATCTACAAGTTGTGGTAAACATAGAGGAGATCTCCGGTCGATCAATTCCAATAGGGAAGCCAATGTCGAACCACAGATAGGTTGGTAACAATTATGAAATAATTAAAACTTATATGTGGTTGTCCTCCTTTGATATAATCTATATTATGTTTGCAGTCATAGGCTGATATTTTCCTGAGGAAGCAGACTGATTGATCTGAGAAACGCGTAGAAATCTTTCAGCCTGTTTACATCTATGTATTCAAGTACCTAAATCTTTATAATGATTTTATGATATTTTAGTATTGATGCTGTATAATAAAAATTAATGTTCACTTACAAAATTGTCTATGTTTATTTAAATGCCTTTAAAGTCCTGGGTCTATGACTTTTTGTATTTTTCCTTTATGCTTTCCAATAAAAATTCAAAGTAACATGTCCACAAGGGATCAACTGATATATTGGCATACAGTGACACTGAAAAATACATTTTATTAGGCTGCTCAAAACACTGTTATCTTAAAACCTCATAAGGACATTGCAGGCTCAATTCACAAAAATGTATTTCAGTTTTTTTTCAGTTCAATAATGGCACTACATGACTTGTTATATGATATTATCACTAATATATACATATAATAACACTAAAATATTTAAAGAGAGCATACACAATGAAGTGTAAAAACATAATCAAACAGAAGCCATAAAGACTATTCACTAACTCTGCATGTATAGGTAGTAGTTACACCTGTAGTGTGTGGGTTGTTCTTTGACAAATTGTTTTAAGCCTTACAGAGTGCTTGCATAGGTTTATCACAGATCTTAAGGCAGAAATAAAATGTAGGGGGATCCTTTTTCCTACTGACCATGAATGTAAGAGGGAATTCATCCTAGCACAGAACACTAACATAAAAGAGTTGCTCATAATCACAAAAGTTTCTCAGTGTGCCCAATGGTGTATTAAATCCCATAAAATATTATTGCAAACATGCAAGAACCTATAAATATATATATCTTTTATGCCTATTTATTTTGTGATCTTCATTTGCTGCTTTTGTAATTCTGGTCTTGGTTTCTGAATTTGTCATGTTTTTTGCTTCTTACTCCCCCAGAAAAACAGTGACTTCCAATAGTTCTGGATTGCTGTAACAGTTGTGGAATCCTTGAAAATGTAAACCCACCTGCAGAGTCATAGTAAACACACCACTTCCTGTCACACTGACCTCAATTTTGTTACTGTATTCCCAGAGTATTGTTGGTAAGTATGAATTTTCCAGAAAATAATCGTCAGCATTGCTTTGATAAGCATTAGATATGTCCTTTCCTAGTGACATATTGCACCATAATGTGACAAGATGTCGGTTGTATTCTGGTGTCCCATCTGTCCACAACATAGTACAATGGTAGACATTCTGCTTCCTCTGTGTAATGGGTTACTTGACATTTATAGACTAGTTACAGTTATTTGCCTATAACTAACAAAACACTTATAATTCCGGCTGGCAGTTCTGCTAAGCTGAATTAACCATATAAATAAGTTGCTGAAAAGATCTTGTATAGAAATAGGAAAACACAGAGAAATAGACAATAGGTAAACATTCAACCAGACACAACAATTATGTGAAAAGGAGCAATGAAGAAACTATTGACTGTTTAATGAATGTTGCTAAAAGCCTTTCCCAAAGAATAAGAAATGCTTTATAACAATTCCGAGAATCATTAGGAGATTCTACTTCAGATTAAAAACAGATGGGACCTAGAATAACGTATTATTGGACAGTTGCATACAATGAATAACAGTGCGTATTCTACACCGTCCTAAATCCTGTACTGCACCAAGATCATTGAATCATGGCTTTGGCATCACACAACTGGTGCTTGAACAGCAACAGAAACAAAACCTCACAATATGCTAAATATCTGTAAATGCACAAAAAGTGAACCCATTGCATTTGCATGTATTCACACCTGTAGCTATAGGAATTGTAGAGTTGTTCATCTGCAAAGTTCGCAATAAAGACACTGAAATCACAGCTCTTTTCTCCCACTTTTTTTTATGAACAGCAGTATGTGGGTGACCTGTCAAAACTTACAGATTTTTTTTACACTTTTGTGCATTGAATTCACAAAAAGTATTTGCCTGTATTCTATATATTGTATTGCCCGATTTCAATTAACTTAGCATACTGCCACCATCCCTAGGAGATTAAATCATGAATATCAGAAATATCAAAGTATGGGACTTTACCGGCAGTTGGATATCATAAAACTATAATACATTTTATTTACATCATCTTAAAAGGTATATATTTAAAAATCATACATGCCTCTTTCCATTGTCAAAAGTTAGGAAAAATTAGGGGACGGGGGAAGAAAAGACACAGAGAAAAAAAAAGGGAAAAAGGAAAAGGAGTAACAATGAACATACTAATGATAAAATAAAAAAGAAAAAATACAAATTATGGGAGGAAAGGGGAAGAAGGGATCTATCCAGAATCCCATCCCTCTCCCAGTACAATTTAGAGAAAGGATTTAAAGCTAAAGGCATCATTAAGCCCAGGAAAAAAGTTTGCCTTCAGCAGAAAAATCCATCGTCTCCCCCTGTAGTAGCCTCCTATCCAGGTCAACACCTCTAGAATCCAACGTTATATTTTGTAAAGCTATAAATCTCAAAGAATTAGTATCATAATTACGCTGCAGGGATATGTGGCGGCTAAGCGGTGTTGTGATTTTGCCATTAGTAATTAAATAAATATGTTCATATATTCTCCTACGAAATTGGGGCTTAGTTTTGCCTACATAGTACCTGCCACATGTAGAAAAAGCTGTATATATTTTATGCCAAACGTGGCACAATTAGCTGATCCCTCTCTCCCTTTCCCTCATTTCTCCCTTCCCTATTTTGCTTTTCCCCCTTTTTTTCTTCTTTTTCATACTTTGAAGCATATTATTGTTGTGGTACATCTATGTTATATCAAACTAAATCGATAAGAATTAAAGCAAGGAAACATTATTTAAATTGCCTTTATTTTTGATATGCATCATCTTCAGAAGTCTGGGTTAGGAGGGCGGTGAGTGTGCTAGAATCCCCTCATGTTGGTATTGACCTATATTTGTATTTTTTGGTGTTTGTAGCTTTGTATGTTCTGTCTGGCCCATCATCTCTATGTTCCCAAGTTGTTGTTAGTTTGGCTGCATGTGTCTCCTCCACACCCTGAGCCCACTATGTTTGATCTCCTTTGGGCTGTGTGGGGATCCCTGCGCACTTGCTGCTCTCCCCTCTGGACATGTTCCAGCCTCTGGAACGCAAGCACCTCAGGCTGCATTCCACAGGCAACCCGGATGTTTGGCCTCCCTGTGCGGGCCCGAAGCCTTACCTGAAGGAGGGGAGTATAAAGATGGAGAATTTTTCCCACGGCTCACATGCACCCAGGTGCTTTACAGAAGAAGGTGGTCTACCTTTTGCTTTGAATAATATTTATTTGTCGAAATAAATATTATTAATACAGTGACTTACTAGTAAGTAACCATACTCTTTTATTTGGCTGTATGTAAGCAAATTTCATGGACAATTTAGTACCCAGTTATAATCTCTGGGATATGAGAATCTTGAATCCTAGTGATGATTTCTCTTTCTTTATATACATATTATGACAGCTGGCCAAATAAAGGGTTTCGTCCAGGATGACAGGTACATTTGCCACAGATACAGGTTATACGCAGAATATTTTTCTGTTTAGTCAGTTTTTCTTTTAACCTGAAGGTGGGGTTTGAAGTAGCAGGCTTCATGGCCAGGTGGGGGAGTTAAAGAGGCCTGGGTATTATCTGGTGTAACTGTCTCACCTGAAATGCATCCTGGAAATTAGGCTGGGGATATAAACTCCCAGACTGCTTATTGATGCACTTAAAACCTGCTGTCCCTGTTTGCTGCTTGAACCCCCCCCCCCCCCATATTGCTATGGGCGATCTCACAATATGTATATAAATGTTTAGATGTAAAGTTTTTTATAGGGATATCTTTGAATCCTTGTTCATGATATTCATTGTGTCTTTCTCAAATATAGTAGATAAATATATGCTTTGATGACAGTCCCCTGTAAAGACTAATAATTGAAATTGGACTTTATTGTGGAAGATTGATTTGATACCGCTATCTTTGTATGTTGTGGTTTTAACTCCTCATTCTACTTGTCTCCATAGCAGGTGATCAAGTGCACCTGTAATTAAAACACTTTTAGTATGTATATCAAGATTTGATGACGTTAGATACGATTGTACATGGAAGCCTCTATACTGTTTTTTGTTATTATGCTGTAGTGCTGATACACCTACTATCTGTACTAATTACATCCCTGAAGAAGTGGAAATCTCCCCAAAGGGACAAAAAAAAATTGACATTTTTTTACCCTTCCTTAGGCTGTCTAAAACTAAGTAATAAAAAAAAAAGTTCTGGCTATGCTGGTTTAAATATTTGCTACTGCTCTATGTAAATCTAGCTTAGGTACATTCCTGCAAAATAAAATTTTTATAGCCTTCTGCATTTAAGAGTATCATTAGTTTTCCATGTTGCCAAACAAGGTTCAATGGCCTTTTTTCCATGGTTTTGCTCAGTGGTTAGCACTCTCACCTTTGCAGCTCTAATTGGCTCAATGGCTAGCACTCTCATTTTTGCAGCTTTAGTTGTATCAGTGGTTAGCTCTCTTACCTTTGTAGGACAAGTTGGCTCAATGGTTAGCACTCTCGCCTTTGCAGCACTAGTTGGATCAGTGGTTGACACTCTCGCCTTTGCAGCACTACCGTGTTTCCCCGAAAATAAGACACTGTCTTATATTTTTTTTTCCTCAAGAAGACACAATATGGCTTATTTTCAGGGGATGTCTTATTTTTTATTAAGTATTATTTATCAGGAATCCAGTGAGAACTGGGTCCCATCTGCACAGTGGAGCTGGAATGATCTCTCTGGGCTCAGTAGCAGAGTGCTTGCTGAAGCTTTTCCCCTATCCCCTGGTGTTTGTGTGGGGTGAGAGAGACCCACAGACTGTTGCTGGTTGGTGCTGGGGGGAGAGAGACCCACAGTGCCGAGTAAAACGGCAGCCACAGCTTTACTACTTCCCCCTGAGAACACACAATACCCAAAACAGAGCGTCCTGCTCATCACTTCACTGAGGAGACTTTTACTTTCACTTTCAATGTCTCCATCTATGCCTCAGCTTGCAGTACGCACAGAACAACACGCCTATCACTATGTCTTATTTTCGGGGTATGGCTTATATTGCGCAAATGCTTAGAAATCCTGCTACGGCTTATTTTATGGGTATGTCTTAGTTTCGGGGAAACACGGTCGATTACAGGTTCATATTCCAGCCAGGCCTTTATCTGCAAGGAGTTTGTATGTTCTCCCTGTGTCTGTATGGGTTTCCTCTGGGTATTCTGGTTTGCTCCTACACCCCAAAAACATGCAGTTAGGTTAATTGACTTTCCCTCAAAAATTGTCCTCAGACTACATTAATGACATAAGATTGTGAGCCCTGTAAGGGACAAGTGGGATATGACAATGGACATTATATAGCGCCAACACAGCACTTTGCAAATACTAATTAAAAATTGTTTGTTGATTTTTTTTAAATTATGCAGCTATTATGAAAAACAATTGACTGGATACATCCCTACAAATGTACTTATTGACCCCTATAAATTTGTTTCATACAGAACACGTGCCAAAACACAAACAGGTATAACTATGTTGTATTATTATTCTTCTCCCTTTTTTTTCAGTCCACTAGTTGGTAACAAAAAAAGTTTTTGACAAATGTTTTCTTTACAGCTTCTGAGGGTTGAACATATAACTATCCAGTGTATATATTGGAATTTCATCCACAAAAGTTTTAGTGACAACTATATACACAAATAAACTTACTTGTCTGGTTAGTGTAAATTCCAGTATGACTAGCAAAAAATCCAGTTAGGACTATATGCCGTGATGCACATTAAAACTGGTATGGAAATCCAATAATAGGCTGTTTGTTTCTGAGCTACAGAAATAATAATCAGTCTTGCACAGTTGTACAGGCTCCTTTGTTGTGCTGAAAATGTTTACTCTGATTTCCCTGGAACCTGTGGGCTTCTCAGGATTTGCGGTGAAATTAAAACAACTGAAGGTTTTATGGTTCCTTTTAGCTTACCTTACTAAAACCTTTCCATTTATGCTGCACAATAAATTATGGTTGTTGCAGAGATTGTGTCAATAAACTAAACAATATTTGGCCTGGCACCAGTTTGGTAAGAGCTCATTCAGAATTAACAAGTGTATTAGACCTGCAGTTCACCTCCTTACAACCTGTATTTGGCTTGCTTTTTTGCAGTCCCCCAAAAGCAACAGAAGCCAAAATGAAGAAGCCACTTCAGTGTAAAAAAGCTGAAAAGCACACCCCATGATTCAATAGTATGTAGAATCACCTTTAGCAACAATAATTTTCTGTATGACTTTACCAGTCTCTTACATTGTTGTGAAGGAATTTTGCTCCTTTACAACATTGCTTCAGTTAATTGAGGTTTGCAGACATTCCTTTAGGCACAGCTCTCATGTGGTCTTGCCACTGCATTTGGATCGAGTTGAGGTCTAGACTTTGCATGGGCCATTACAACAAATTGATTTTTTTTTCTTTTTTCAGCCATTCTGCAGTAGATATGTTGGTATGCTTGGGATCTTTGTCCTGTTGCGTGACCCAATTTCAGCCAAGATTTAGCTGTTGCACAGATGGCTTCACATTTGACTTTGGATTACTTTTGAATATGACACAGGTTTCACACAAATGTTTGTATAACTAGGTAACATGCAGCATTGTGACAGCTGGGGTCTGTAGGGTTACAGCACATGCAGATATTTATATGTAAACCTTGTCTCAAAATTAAATAGAACATGTTTACTAGAGTACATAATAGAAAGGCAGAAATAACCCTCATCAAAATCATTAAGTTCATGAACAATCATTGTGAATATAAAATCCCTCTGAAAATAAATCACTGATATATGCCACTGTCCATTCAGACCACTTCTGATCTACTTATACTTGCCTTCCCTGTACTCGAATGCTTTTCTGTTCTTGTTTTGAAGGCTTGTTTTCTGTGTTGGATGGTATTGAAGATTACATGGGGTTTGGTGATAGTGGCAGTATCAGAATTGGTGATTGGTTGCTCAGGCATGCTGGTAAGAAGCATCGGGAGTCTGTGAGAGGCTCTAAACCTTGGGAGCAAAGGTCACTCAAAAATCACCAATTAGGCCTACCTGGACCAACTGCAGCTGATTAGCTCTGTATGGAAAGGTGTGAGAGGTAATTAATCTTTAAAGTATGGTTTAGCATTGTATACCTAAAAAGACAGCTTGAGATTATGTAATTATTATACAATATAATTTGGGTAGTATAAAGGCATATGTGAATGAATTCAGAATTTACAGTCTCCAGCCAGATGACCATATCATTCAAAGCAAGGCACACCATCCCCCATTGTCTGCAGGATCATCAAATTGAGCCCAGATGTGTAGTGTGTGGAAATTCTCAGAGGAAATGGACTAATTTCTAACATTTACTGTGAGACATTTATTTATTGACAAGAGAATAAATGTGTAAAGTCTACATATGCATTAAGGATGTAAGGGTGTATAAACAACATATTTATTGTAAGATTGTTGGTTGCATTGTTTAGGGTTTGTTGAAACTCAGCAGCTTCCACTGTATACAAAGTCCTCCTGCAGACCATCATGGAATTATTTCTAGTCATATATCACAAGTCTATTTTATGTCAATGTGCTGACAATGTGAAAATTAAAACATTTTCAAGGTTTTGCACACAAATCCTATTCTCATGACCCCACAGTAGTATGTAAAGGGAGCAATGTGAATTCCTGGATTGTCGGTATGGGGGAGGGAGGATTATTTAAAGCATTTTCTCTGCATGAGGTGTGGAATCCCTGACAGGCAAGGAATTGTAGCATAACGAATAGGCCCATGTTTTATGGTAAATGTGAACTAGGGTACTCATAGATGAGCAGTTAGTTCTTAGATCCCCTCAGCTGTGCTTCTTTTATGCATGGCTAAGATCTGGAAAGATGGGCAGCTTTTTCCACCCACACTTGCATGTGATAAAATAATTTCCAGTTTTAGCATGAAGCTGTGATTGTAATTCTGCAGACCATGGGTAGGGTCTAGGCTAAGCCAACGATTTGATTAACCTACTGACCACACTAGGAACACTAAAAAGGTATAAATATACCTTTTTTTATTCAACATCAAGGAATGTTTTTGCCGCTTTGTAAATAGACTCCCTAGAGTTCATGTTAACAAATCCTAGACATTTTTATTTACTATTAGGTAGAGTGGGGAACATTTTCAGTCCCTTTTTATTTGTGAACCCATTGGGGAGAAATGCTCCCCTCACTGCTGTCACAAGAAAAAGGTTGCCAATACAATAGAAAGTCAAAAAAGAAAAGCAAACAACATACTGTCAGAAATGGCTAAACTTTCTTTTTAAATGCCTAATTTTGTATTTATTGTATAGATATTTCCCATCACTTCACAACAAGTATGCAAACGCAAGAGGTACACTACATACAGATTCCTAGCCCTTTAAGAAACCCCTGTGCTGTAGAAAATATGGAGGACTGGTGCCTTTAACAGTCAGGTACTGGAAAAGATTCACCAGCTCATTATTGGTAGTCATAAAGATAAAGGTGCTGGTGGGCACAGAGGAAAAAAACTTTCATCAGGCTTTAACTCTTCTCAGCTCTATACAAAAATCTAAACATAACAGATTGTGAGCCCCCTTCCTCCAGGGCCAGTTGGTGACATGACCAAGAATATATCTATTTTATCTGTCTAAAAGGTGCAGAAAAACCCATGGTTGATCTGGCCATAAATTCTGAGCTGTCCTGTGTCTTCAGAATGATTTGCAGCTCTCTACAACCTAAATGCTAAATGAAAAAAAAATGCTCAAGGCTAACATATCTTCTACAGAAATTATTGTCAGTCCACAACATAACCTAAAAGGATCATGAGCATGCGTTGCAGATATGTACTTCATACTCTTTCTTAAAACTTTGCATTGAAATGGACTTAAGCACACTTATAGCCAAGGCTGTAACAGGGATACTTCATCCACACACTGCGTAACATGTTGTCCAATTTTTCAACAAATTTCCAAATATGCAAACCAAGTATCCATAATATTACAATGTACCAAAGGCTCATTGTAAAGACAAGTAATGCATACAATAACGATGAGTTGTAATGCTTAAGATTTTGCAAATAACTAATCAGCAACAATTTAAAAAAAAACAATCTGATTTCATTAGAACCAACCACGCCACTGGAAAGGCTTACTGTGTGCAATTTTACAGGAAATGGGCATCTATTGACTGCAGAAGGCAACCTAAGGAGAAACTTTATGGGACAGAGACATACGGAACAAAAAAAAAAAAACCCAAAAAAACACTGACAATTACAAAAAGATCAGTGGTAAAGAGGAATTCATAGCAAAATAAATCTCATACATAAAATGAAAAACACAACAAAGTCAGAGATCCATTATGCTTTATTTACATGCATCACCATTTGTTTTAAAACTAGATTACAATTTAAAATGGAATACACAAGGCAATACCTACTAACACCATGTGGAGTAAAGCACTGCTTTTATATTGCAATTGAAAAGGAAAAGGTGTCCAAATCAGGTTGTTGGGTAGAAGGTAGTACATTTGTGGGCTGTCACCTTTCCATAGCAATTAGTGTAAATGGTTTCAAGAAAGATGCATCCTGCATACAATAAACAGGTCTTGTGACAACATGTAAACTGTAAACACACTAATGCCGCTGATATTCCTTACATTAACAATGTAGAAGTGAAAGTGTTTGGACAACATACATGAGACATTATTTGTACACTGTTTGTAGACATCAAAAGGAAAGAATTTGGCTGGTGTAATATATTTTTACATAATTATGGATACATAGATACCAATCTTTACATACAAGTGTTTATTAATCGCCAATTTAGCAAAAAGGTAGTAGGACATGGATGACATGAAAGCATTGACATGAATTTTTCTTCATTCAGAATATGCCTAGACTTAGTTTTAATTGTGTAATCTTCCAGAAAAAATGTCAGGATTTAAAAGGAAGAGTGCCAAGCTAATGCCTGAAAAAGATGACAAACGCCCACACAAATGTTAGGTAAAATAACACTATCTGGTCTCTGACTTTATAGACAAAAGGGAATACAGAAGAAAAAACAATATTAAACTGCATTAATGCTTCCTAAAACAAATGTCCCTTAGTAAGCATCCACCCGACAATGCTAGTTTGCTTACCCCCATCTACAAATATATAAATGTTAATTGTCAGGCTTTGTTTTCTTTTCCAAAAAACAAAAAAATTATTCACTCTGTATCGTATATATAATTTTTTCGTTAAAAGACAACATGCCAGCTTTTCTATATCCACTGGCTGGGAAGGGGTCAGGAAGATACTCTGTACTAGTCAGACGTACACAAAATATGTTTATCAGTACACACCGGACAACAGACATGACGACCAGAGAATATGTTGTCATTTGGTTTAGAGTAGCGCTTTCCAAATACATATAAATAACTGGGTGCGTGTGTACACATATGTTATTGAACACATACACACATGTGAAGGAAAAAAAAAACAAAAACTAGAAAACACATTTTCTATTCATAAAAGAAAATAAAAGTAATTTGGACTTTTAGTTCTAAGAATTTGTAAATCATTACAAATGAAGGTTTTGTATTTTATATTTTAATATACAGCATATTTTGCATTCTAAGCACTCAAGATTGTCATACCTTTTTTTCTCAACAGATTTCCTATGTGTGAGAACACTAGATCATGATATAGTAATACTAGTTAACTGGTGGTTACTTAGGGATAGGACTTAGTAAATAAAGAATAATACAACAGCTGATAAACAGAGGACATTGGATTATTTCGTAAAAAGAATAAAACATTTTGCCCTTAACCAAACTTAAATTACCTTTCCAAGTATTTCTTTCCTATTCTTACATCATTCCGCTTTGAGAGGTATGTAAGAAAGTGTTTGAGTCTAAGTGCTGAATAAAACATTAGAAATCAGAATGAATTATAAATTTCGGTTTAGAATTAATCCCCAGTTTAGTTTTTATTACCAGAGCAGTTTATGTGCTGTAAACGCAGCAGTCATTTGTGTAACAACATAGCCTTTAAGACCTGGTCTGCAAAAACAAAAAGCAGATTCTGAGTGGTAAAAAGAAATTTTTCACTGTTTATTCCTCTGCTTAGGTTGCGAAGCACTACTGCTTCTTTAAAACTGAGGCCAGATTAAAACAGCCATCCCCCAACAAATGCAGGATCACATGAAATCTTTGTGCAGTACTGGCTTCCAAACCTATGGTTTCCAGTAAAGGAGATTTCAGCACCCCATTACAGCACCATTAGGAACAAAATTCCACAAGCAGCACAAATGACAATCAGCTTCCTGATGCTGAATACATTTGGTTCCACTTTGTAGCAGAGTACTGCTATACTTTGCAGCTGTTTCGGCTTAGATGTAACCAAATATATACACGTGTCAAGAATCACACAGACTATTCATTGTTCAGCATTGTTTACTAGAGGGTATTTCTGCTATGCTGCAATGATGCAAAGCATTTAAACTTCACATATATAAATACTGACAAGCACCACCAAGTCCTCCTGCCGAACCCTTCATAACTGGGAGGACTGTAAATACAGGAAATGATAGTACAGTGAGGGAAAAGCAGTTTCTGATAGGATGTAGATACTGATGGAGCTACTAATTACTCTTGCAGGCAGCATAAACCATCCTGACAATAGGAATCTTCTTGTAAACATTACCAAGCTGCAGAGGCCAAAGGTAGAAAGTGCCAAGGTGCCATTGTTACATAAGCAGTCTGATACAGAAGTGGTGATTCCTTTAGAATTATACTGCAAGGCCAAGATACACTTGACAAAAAAACATGACAATTTTCATGCAATGCGATAAAGGTTCTAGATATACCCTATGACACAATTTTATGTAGAGATACTCTTTAAAAAATGACAATTTTTGAGTGGCAAAATTTCTTTAAATACACTACGCAGCCAAAAAAAAAAAAAAAATCAGCTAAATTATTTGGAGTTTCACCTGGAAATTCGTTTTCAGCAAAATGACACAGATCTATTTTTTTTGAACATTATGAGATGTCTGTAGTTGTCATTTGAACAACCCCAGGTCCTCACATGTACACCAAGGATATGAACAGTGTGTGAACCCTAGCAATCAATTATAAACCTTTTTTTTTTATGATCTTACTGATCTGGTTATAGATTGATGCCCTTTTTGCACATTGAAAATCCATATGCTTTACACTATTTTACTAACAAAACAATCTAAAATTATCCTACCATTCTGAAGCCTGATATGGGGATATTATACAAATATTAAGCTTTCCCTATTTACTGCGGCGGAAGTATCAATGCCAGTCGGGTAAATAGGGAAGCAACTGCAAGGGGGTGGGTCCGGAGCTCCAGCAGCCCCTGGCCAATCCGCTGGCAACCCCCGGAACGAACTACCAGCTAGGCCGTATCTGGCCTAAAGGCCGGAGTTTGCCGACCCCTGATTTAGAGTATTAAAACACACATTCTCCGCAGAAGACGGTGGTGAGGGGGGTTAGGGGGTGTAAGGGATTAAACAACTTGGTCAAAGTTAATGCTGGAAATAAATGTACAGAATTATGGCACCAGCATAGTTATAAAGATGAAAACTCACATGAACTAAGATGAACTTAACATTTTGCCACTCAAAAGTCATTTTTTTGAGAAATTCTAAGTATTTTTTTTATAGTACTGTATTTGGCCTCAGGGCATTCCATACAACTTATTTTATTATTCCAATGGGTGGTGTCATTCTACAGGGTGCATCATAAAGCATTTCAGTTCACATACGAAAGTTTGCATTCATATGTTCTCAAATATAAATCAAGACCAAGGTAAAAAGGTCTATTAGGGCAATTACCTATTAACTGAGGGGACTACATTAGGTGTGTGTGTGTGTATATTAGTATAGTTACCTCTTCTCATTCCAGCCTCTGCCCACCCATATGTTTGCATCATTCAGCATGGTTATAGTTTCCACATCCCACCACCATCATTCTGAAAAACTTTCAGTCCTGTATCCACAACAAGACTGAACAAGCCATGTAGAATATCGGTGATGGAATGCAAAACTACTACTTGACTAAATGATGTGGTAGGTACACAAAAGCAAGTAGCTATACCAAGTCACCTAAGTTTGGGGGTCAGCAATCTGAATATAAACCAAAATTCAAAGCCATTTTGGGGAAAAATTATTCAGTATATTCTGAATAACAGTGTTGAGTGTTGATCATAAAATGCTGACACACTAGTGATTTCACTTTGTTCAATAATATTACAGTAGAGAACCAGTAAGGTGTCCTTCACCCAATTCACAGTTAGTAAAGTGTCAGATAAAGCCATCATGCAGCTCTATGCCCTTTGGTAGGAAACAGGAGACTGCTTTGTAAACACAGACATATCCAATGCTACAAACACTATTGGTGGAAAGGGTTAATTCTCCCTGAATTCTGATTGCAGGGTTTTTATGTTTAAGTAAGGATAACTTTCAGGATAAACTAACCACATATGACAATGAGGTGTGGTGTAACTAAATGATGCTACATTTTATTTTTGTACAACAGTATGTATATTGGGCAAAATGGTAATGACATGCATTTTAGTATGGACTGGCATTAGGTTGTGAGAAAAAGAAAAACTACAACAATATAAAGATTATGGGACATCTTCTATCACGCAGCTCTAACCTCACCAATGAAATGGCAGAGAAGTCAAAGGTTGTGAGGAATTAGACAAATGGCTTTCTTTATCAGTAGTGGGAGGCAGAAAGTTCATGTTCCCAATGGAGAATTGGTCACACCATAGGAAAGCATGCACTTAACCTTTCAGAATGCTACTTTGCTTCAATTTCCTAAAACCCATGCATAATTATTTATCTTTATACATAACAAAATATATTTATAGATTTATATTCATAATGCCATAATGTAAAGGAAAGTTCATATATCAATAAAAAATACAGAATGTATATACCTGCAAATCAATACCTTCTGTATTCTATAAATCAAGCTACGATATTGTACCATTGATGTTTGTTCACACTCTAAATCCCCACCCCACCCAAAAACAAAAATGGCAAAATAAATCAGTTTAGATTATCAGACATGCCAAAGAATATAATGGAAGGGCCCTTTCAGCACCAATGTGCTATCTATGTCACGTAGACAAGACTGTCACATAAAACACCTCCTATACTCAATGTCAGGTTCAGCAAGTAGTGGACAGCATAGTAAATTGTAAGACAGTCATGTCACACTGCTGTCTGGGGTTTCCATGTGCAGGGCAGACTATTCCAACTGGAGTAATGGAAGACCCATATAGTGCAATGTGCAGTACAAACATCCCATGTACAGTAATCCTGGCTGTTTACATGCATAGACAGCACTGCCAAAACACTGTTCTGTGTGTTAGGTTTGTTTTGGGTTTAAACTCCCTATGTGACAATAAGGCTGGAGGGAAAAAAATATCTAAAACAATAAAGCATGAAAGTACAGCTTTAAAAACAAATGGTATAAAGTCCACGGTTCAGGATATATTAATAAAATACAGCAGTATACAACTGATTTGGGCGACAGAAGAAGTACCATGTCAGCAACAAATTTTTTATCCCTGAATTTCCTCATCTTTAAATGAAAAAAAAAAAAAAAAAAGTGTAACGGAAATTAAAGTGATCATCATGACAAAGTTTCTCCTTGGAAAGTGGTGCCTTTTGGCATATAAGAGGAGGCAGTAGAAATTTGTATAATGTTGACTGTTAGCTTATGAATGTCTAGCAGATGATTTCTGCTAAGTAAATGAAGAAATGGAACACAAAGCAAGAGTTTTACAATTAAGGTATGCAAAAAGATAAAGAAAAATGCAATTCAACACCCAGTAAAGAAATAAACAGCATGGAGATGGGTTGGATTTTTAAGCTGGTGAGGGATGCGATGCAAGGCAACTACACCAGCTATGAATTGGTTGACACACACCACTGTATAACTACACAGTGTTCACAAGAAATATATTGTACTCTTCCATCTACGTTCCCATTCCATGCAGAAGGTTTTGCATACTTGAGCATGAGAGGAGAAAACATCCTGGAAAGACCTTTACAGGAATTAAAGGATTTCTGCTAACAGTCTTCGTAAAGTAAGGAAATTGACGCAGGTTTCGTGAAAAGATCTTAAGCTGTAAACAGTATCACTGTCCACTGACAGCAGTTTTGGCAAAGGGTTTCATTTATAGGGTCTTTTGTCAGTTCCTGGACCTGGAAAAAGAAAAAAAGAAAAAAAGGTTACATAAAATTAAAATAAAAGTACTATTAGCTCTAGAGTCCTTTACGCTTTCATAACAAGTATTTAGAATAAAGGCTGCAATTTGCACATACTGGATTCTTGAACATGACAATGAGTTCACACAAATGCCCTCAACAGTCACCAGATCTAAATCTAAAAGAGCAGCTTTGGGGATGTGGTGGGGAAGCAAATTATGGATGTGTAACAAAAAATGTTTGCTTCATTCTATCATGTCATTGTGAACCAAAATCCCTGAGAATGTCTCTGGCACCTTGTTCCACCTTTGCTATTAGTAATTATGGCAGCTGGTATGACAAAGATTGTCTTACCTAGTACCAAAAAAAAGGGGTTGGTGACTTATTTCCACCTCTGTATAGAAAAGCAGCCTATATACTGCAAATTTGAGTCATAATGGGGCAGCTGTTAACATAAGTCACTTTACATTTACCATTAAGAAGTGGTGTATTGCTCTTTACTATAGTGGTTTATGCTGATGACAGCAATTAATAGAAAAGCAACTTGTATTCAGACAAGAAGTCAGGAAATAAAGACTAGACTAATTGTTACCACAACATAAAAAATGACATGCACAAAGATTATAACTTAAGTAAGCCAGCTGTGACTGTGTATTACAGTGTAAAACATTGCATAAATGCCAGCAAGTCATGTGCATATCCAGAACATATTCAGCCAAACAAAAAAAAGCATTACTCAACCCAGACCTGGTGTGTGGGTCTCTGAAATAAGACATTCCTATGCTACCACAGCACCAAGCTGGCCAACAGTGAAGATGACACTACCCCTTCCATTTACTTCTGATACTAGTTCCTATTCATTACATATGGATAGTGCAGATGCTATTCCTTAACTTTACCTAGGGTAAAGCAGACCTTATTTTAAATAAAGGAGGAAGAGAGTCTCTGGTCCTCATTTATACAAATATTATGTGGCAGCCAGGCTTGCTAATTAATCAATATATCACGCTGTGTCGGACACAGGTTATGAGTGGGTAGCTATTGGGGCAGCTGAAGTGTCTCCTCTCCCTATAGACAGTCTACTCTGCATCTTGTGGTCATAGATCTAACCCAGTGCTGAAACATACAATGTTTAAATGTGATAGGCTCAAATGTTTAGGTGGTCGGCTGTCCCCACAAACTCCCCGGGTCACTTAATTTATGCTACATTTAGTTTGTGGATGACCTACAACAGAAACTGTATGATAGGTTGTTTCTGCAGGGTCCTAGAAGATTTGCTCCCCCCTTTCCCCCCCACCTTGAGATTTTCTGAATCATGTAAAAGTGATATATAGTAGCTTCCTATCTAAACTAGCCTCCAAGCCGCATGCTTACATCACTACCTGGGAAAAGAATTTGCACAGCAAGCTGAGCTGTGGCAGTTCATTTAGGGCTACATAGCTTGTAGCTCTCCAAATAGCGCTGCAGTTAGGGCAAACTGTAAACTACTGATGAGATAGAATCAGCAAGGCTTTGCAAATATTTGGGTAATTATTAGGCTAGATCATGCTTTACAGAATGTTCCTCTAAAGTTGCACCATTTCACATCTGGTGGGATTGTCCAAAAATATGCTGGATTGCCGTCTTTTGGTTGGACCTCAAGCTCTCTCTACTAAATCTTAAGCCTGAATACTAAGTTCCCCCAGTTCTCCCTACTTCAACTTATTTTCACAGCAGCCAAGCTGGTACTAGCAAGAGCCCGGAGCTCAGCTACTCCTACAGTCATCCAGGTCAAACAGAAAATGTCATGGAACCTCATTATCGAGAAAATGTCCGCAACTTTGAATGATACTCAGATATTTATAACAAATTTCAGAGAATTTGGGAACTATGAACACAGCATCATCTCCCAACGGTCAGTACCAAGTATTTAAACTCACCTTAGGGCACCACAAATTTTGTTTGTAGTTAGGGATTCAGTGAGGGCTGTAACCCTTCAGGTATTTCTGGGTTCACCCCTTCCCCCAACCAGAGCATTCTCCCTTTCCTTCTACTGTGGTTTTTATCTGGGTTCTATTATGGGATTGTATTACCAATGAGACATGACCTATACCATTTTCAGAAGACGTTGAGATGTCAGAAGGGTTTCACCCTCTTTTTGTCTGCCCCCCTTCAATTTATTCCCTCTCAATTATTATTTTGTTCCTGTTTTATATTGGTGCCCTTGTTCTACTTGAAAATTTAATAAAAAGTTATTAAAACAGAAACACAGACAAACCAGTCTTGCAGAAGGGTTTTCTTTTAAATCCTTGTTGAAGAAGCTGCCTATCCTGTGCCTGAAAGCTCACTTTACAATACATTTGTTCTTCATATTCAGTCCTAAACCCAGATATGTTTTTTAAGCCGGTGGGAAGAAATTATAGGTAGGTATCAGCCACTGTATTACTACCCAAAAACAGCCGGGTGGTTACCGATATTTGTGATTTATGTGACTCTTTTGGAGGAGCTATATAACAATGCAACCAAAAGCTAACACAATTTTGGCTTTTACACAGCTAGACAAATCTAAATCATTTACCTACGACAAGTGGAATTCTCTGAAAACTATTTACAAAAGAATAATGTTTTCTTTTGCTGTAACTGTCAAAGCACACATTACCAACTATTACAATTGTTACACTATTGAATAAAGAACAAAAAAAACCTTTTTTGCTTGATTTTAGATATCTCAAACACTTTTTTCCCATTTAATTCTTTGTGCAGAACGTTGTCTGTATACATGAACATTATGATTAATGAAGTCTTATATAATATGATCACCAACATATGGTAAAAATTTAAAGGAGAAAATTTGTATTGGCATTTTGGCATTATCCTACACACAGTGCTTGCTGTCAGATAAAATTAGCTTACTTGCTTCTAAAGTAAAACAGAAACTGGCCAGAGATGGAGCAAAATTCAATTTGGGCATAAACGTACATGTATCATCATGGCTGATGCCCAAATGAAGTTATTATTCAAATTCTAGTGCTAATCTTGCTTAACCAGACCATGTCAGGGAAAAAAAAAACCACAAGGAGGTGGTGCATACTACAGATATTTCTCCCATTGTGTGCCCCCAGAGCCCCAAACCTGGTATATAAACAGTGCAAACAATGTCAACCAACACACCAATATACATGTCGGAATAGGTTGCTAAAGTGACTAAATTCCTTTAGTGAATATATGGGTAGTAAGACTCCTGAGCCCTGACAGAACACTTACTTACCATCAGTTTGTTATGTACAATCTAATGATAGGTACATTTTAATAGGATGTAAAGCACACAGAGGTAGCTATAAATGTAAACAAGCAACTTTTCTAAACTACAATTAAAGTGGTTAAGAGTTATTCTGTTAAGAATTCTACACATTTGGAAAAAAGAAGAAAAGGCCGATTCTAGAGAGATGTTAGTTGTAATGATAATGTAATATAGATTGAAAGCCTCTACAGTTTGTTCTTCCAGGTAATACTTAAAAAAGGATAGCTTCTCCAATTGTCCATATCAAAGGCCTTGCTGATAATACAATATAGCATACTTAACCTCTAAGCACTAACCTAAATTCTGAACAACTATAACAACTGTTCACAAGTTACAAAGCAAAATATTTTGAGAGATATTAGATTTTTCACAATCTTATGGGAAGCGATTCCAATAAACAAAATACTGAAGTTCTGAAAGTGACTTTTACAGATAAATTTTGGGTGAAATCTCAACAGGGTATATTTACATGTGACTTCCACTGGGTTTTATGTGCATCATGTGACTGTTCTCCATACTTAAGTTTTTAGTTCCAGCCTTCCAATTCAAGTTGTCTTTTCTTGCTTAGTCTTTTACACATCTACAAGGTTATAAAACAAATAACTAAAACACTGGCCATCTCATTAACGAAGTCCCCAAGTTGCAAAATAATGGGTAAATATGTGGAAGATTTTTCACAACGAAGCAGAAAACTTCATGTAAACTAGAGCCTAAAACCAAAACTTGCAAAAACAGAAGATGCAAATTGTGCAGCCACATCAATCCATTTAAAACTTCAATATTACTCACTCATACAGTACTTTAGTTTGTTTTCAATAGGTTTTTATTAGTAGTAAGGTACAGAAATAAGGCAAACATATATATTAGAAACAGAACCTTTTCACTTTATACAAATATAGTCAGTCATCTTGTGGATTTCTCCACAGTGAAAAACAGTGTCCAACAGGACAAAAATGCCCTGTTTGCAATCCGGTCCTGATACAAAATATCATTCTGATGGAAATTTAACATCTTCTAGCTGCCTGTATAGGCAGTATACTGACTCCGTTGAGTATGCTACAGAAAACATATTTCAAACATATTACCATACCCCAAACAAATAGGGGGAAGGCCAAGGGTAACAAAGGGAAAAGAAAAAAATGTATACAACAGGGATTCGGGTCTATGAAATTACAGAGCAGAAGACACATCGATAATAGCGCTGGAAATTTATATTAATTACCATATGTTTGACAAGGTCGACATAAACATATTAGATAGAGAATATTAGAGCCAAGGTTTTAGCAAACTTATCATGTGTCAGTCACTGAACCTGACAATTTTTCATTGATGAATATAGCGTCCACTCTAGGTAGGACCTCATGGTAGGGAACTAACTGTTGTTTCCAATTCTTGGCTAAGGTCTGTTTGGCCAACAGAAGAATGTAAGAACATAATTTAAATTGGCTATTTGTCGAGGTTGGTGGCTTCAAATGGAGTAATGCCATCCAGGGATCCCTAGTTACAGTCCTCCAGACCAATGTGCTCATCAGTTTAAAAATCCTACCCCAAAAATGAATTACTAAAGGGCATTGCCACCACACATGAACTTCTGTTACCAGTTCCCCACATCCCCTAAAACATAAACCCGAAACCTGTGGAGAGAAATGTTTTACTTTGGCCGGGACCACAGTACTTCAGTTGTTGTGGACAAATCATAGGCTTACAATATGTCAGACTGATATTACTGTAAAACAATCTCTAGGTGGGAAGGACATGGGAAGGAATTCTCCTATAAAACAGCCTCTAGTAATGAGGAAAACATTAAGACACGAATAGAGTGTTCTGTATGTGGGCCATGGTTAAGAAGTAATTCTGATATTTTCAGCCTACATTTTTTGATAACCTTTAGGTGGACTTCCACTTATCTCTTTATGGGGAAAGGAGATCATGACAGGTCATATAACATGTCATTCAGGTACACTGGACCAAAATTGTAGTTGTATTCTATAAATTACTACAAAGCTTTACAGGAACACTCTTTTGCCATCTTCCAATTAAATGATAGCTGCTGCACTATTTGAGTTTCACCAAAATCCTCAGGTTAAAAAGTAGGCCAGTGAAGAAAAAATACTTGAAAATCCTAACTTCTTTTTTTCCTTCTAGAGCATGATCAGTAGCCTAAACAATGCTCTTTCTTTAATAAAAAGGGTTCTGCACAAATCACTGTAAATAAGCTGCAAAAAAAATACATAGTGTTTAAAACATTTTAGATACCAAATTATAAAAAATTGTTGAAGTACCAATGCAATCCCAATCTAGAGTTTATAAATGCAGTTTTCCATCTTGAAGAATGACAAAAACGCCCTCAGATTTCCTTAAAAAAAAGTCAACCTTCCTCTGTGTTATTGTGTGGTACAAAAGACCTGTAGCAGTAAAGTGACGGATTTATACAACAGAATCATATGACAATGTACAAAAAGTAGTAACAGGTGAATTGGTGCAAGGTTGTGTGAAATTTATCCTCAACAAAGGATTTACAGTGAAATGAGCACAGTGGGTAATTATGTTTTATTAGCAAAGTCTGGGAAATATACATTCCACCTTCCATTACTGGAATTTATTATTAACATCAGATGTACTGGATGACTTGGGAAATCCAACATATTCATTAAAATTCATAGACTGCATCAGACCGAAATGTACTAATTTATACAGTCTAGGCTTGTAATAATCTAAAATAAAGAGCATGGGGAGAACAGCATACCGGTTCCTGTTCATGTACATGGATGAACTACCATTACCTGTCAACAATACCCAGATGGAAAACATAGCAACAGTTATATTTGCAAACATGATTGGTATTCCTGTCCATCCATTTCTAAGATTTGATGTGACAGTTGAAGCAGCTGGCCAAGGAGCGTCATTCTATACTCTCCTCCAATCAACTCCTTGCACTGCAAAACAACGGACTGGCTCCTTTTTCTGCTTCCCCTATGCCTAGAGTGACCTATGCTGTACAGGGACTACAAGAGATTGATATCAGGTCAACTGACAGGATACTGACCTGGTAAGCTCATGCTTGTATCACATCTTCAACCTGGTACCCAGCTCTGTGAAGATGTCTGCTTAGCACCTGTGAAAGTTCCCACTGCTAGACTGACATTCTGAGCAGAGATGAGAGAATCAAAGTTAAAATCCAGCCCATCTGCATCCATTAATTCATTGCGAATGATAGTCTCCATGTCACATTCCAAGCTCCCACTGAAAATCTCCAGGTCCAAATCAGTTGGGAACTTTTCATGCACTGGAAGGTTCATGCCTGTGGAGTACAAGGGTCCTGAGAGTGTGTCTGAGAGGGCTTGCATAGAATGAGTGACCGAGGACTGCTGCTGGTGTTTGGACGAGTCTAAGTTGTTGCTGTCATTTAAACCAATGTTATTTATGCTGTTTGACAAGGCACGACTGCCACCAAGAAATGAATTATGGGATTGGTGCTGGTGGTGGAGCAAATTCTGGTTAATGAGGCTTCCCCCTTGATTAGGCTGGGCTGCAAAGGACATCATGGGGTCACTCCTCAGAATAATATTTCTACGTGAATTCTGAGCAGTGACTGCAGTACTGGCTTGGGACATAAGGGGGTCGGACTGAGTCATTAATACGTCACTATGGCTAAGGGAATCGGTGGTCAGCAGGTCCTGAAGGGACTGGTTGCTATAATGGTTTATGGAAGAAAATGTTGCTTGTTTGTTCTCTTGGATGGTTTGCATTGGAGACTGACGAAGAGATGTCAATGGGAAATTGAAGCTACTAGTGTTGTTGAAGCTACTGGATGGAGAGCCAAGGCTTGAGCCCTTAGTGCCATAAGTAAAGCTGGAACTTCTTTGCATGCCAACACTTGGAGATGACTGCTGAGACGGAGTAAGAGAAATGTCATCCAGCAAATCATCAATAAGATTTTCTGTTAGACCATCATTTAAGTTCATGGTTCCAGCCATATCTGTTATCCTTGGCAACTCCACTGTGGATGGTTTTGTTATGGACGGAGACATACTGCCAGGGCTATACAACATGGGGGAAATAGGTGAATCATCATCCTGAACATCATCAAGCTCAGTTGTTGCTGGAATTGGAGATAAACGACCACTTATTGTACTGGCGTTTGAGTTTGTACGGGAACGAAAATCTGTCCAAGCATCCAACTCATCACTGCTACGAGATGTTGGGCTTCCCGGCCATTTGAGTTGTGATGGGCTATCATCTGTAGCATCCTGGGACACTTGCATGGATGCCTTTTTCTTTGCTGCTCTTCCCCGGCTCTTAGTGTATTTGTTGCTGTTGTCCATTGACACTGCACGTCTTCTGGGTGCCTTACCACCTTTTCCTCCCTCCGGATTGATCATCCACCAAGAGCTTTTTCCAGTTCCCTCATTTTGTACTCTAATAAATCTGCTGTGCAGAGACAAATTATGCCGGATAGAGTTCTGAGGAAATAAGAGGAAATAAGAGTTAATCAAATTGTTAAAAAAAGCAAGGAAAAAAAAAAAAAACAGTGGATATCCTAAAATATGGTTCAAGCTTTTATGTTCTCAATTACATAGCGAACATTTATATTATCTACCAAGTTTATCTTCCTGTCTGGTGGGTACACCTGTTTTGGGCTTGTGCTCTGAGGATTTTAAAGAGATTCCCCCTCACTTCCTGTGATCTTTGCAGTAGAGAAAGAAAAGGAAAATGCACTAAATTGGACATGTACAACATTTTAAGGAATAATAAAAAAAAAAACTTGAGTTAAAAAGTTCTTTTTTTTTCATTCAAGAAACCAATTATATTTCTCCTACTTCTGGCACATGTATTTGCACACAGTTTTGTTTCTCTGGTGGATAGCTGCTCTGTGCAAATTATTACCCTTTTAATTGATAATCATAGCCTAAGACAAAATATTTGATGGTCCTTGTATAATGCCAATGCTGGAACAGGGCCTGTTCTTCAGATTCTTTACTCCTCTCAATAGAAAACCTCCTTGTTAGTGCAGCTAGCCCTGTTTTTTTCTATTTAGCTAAAACATACTCTAAATGCAATAACCTACCTGAGGAATACAGTTCTAACCTTTCAAGTAGAGTAGAAACATTTTCTAAATGAGGAGTATTGCTTTGTTTGCGGGCAGCATAGGAACACTGCTTTCACTGAACATATGCCTTTCCTATTCCAGCCTGTTGTAAGAGAAGCAGCTCAAAGGTTTTAACTACTGCACAGTTTGTACAACTGCTTTTTTTGATTGTGGCAGAGAGCTTTATTACTGACATTATGCTTATTACCTACTGAGAGAGCTAAACCTTATTTTAAAATATTATTACAAAATTTGACCTATTATGGATAAAGCTAAACATGACCACAGGTATTTTCCTGTATGCATGGAGTTCTATTTTTAGGGGTTTTATTAATAATTTGGGCACACTGATTTGGCAATTTAGAACTTATTTTTACCACTTTTCCACCAATATATTTTTTGTTTAGCACAGCATTAATGGGTCATTTATTTTATTGAATAAAAAAATGTAGATGGAAAAAATCCTTAAAGAGGCTAAGTACCAAATTTCACCAGCATGTGGTTCCAAATAGTAGCCCGATTTACATTGTAAGGTAGATGGCCAATCTGTAAATGCGATCTTAAATCTTTGAATGGCTCTCAGATTTGGTCATATCAAAGACTTTATATTCTTTGTTCTGAGCAAAGGGGGGAATTGGATGGCCCAATGTCAGGTAATACGACTAGATAAGGGGAGCTGTTTTTGGCAAGCTCCCTCAGTGGAATGGGAGGTTCCATAAACTGCAAAGTGGAAGGTTTTATGTGTCAACTACACAGCACTGCATGAACCTATCCAATCGTAGGCCTACTTTAAATTAAATTATATATATATATATATATATATATATATATATATATATATATCACACACACACACACAGTGGAATGGGAGGTTCCATAAACTGCAAAGTGATATATATATATATATGGAACATATTCAAGAACTTGGCCCTGGCCCTGCCAATCAAGACGTTTGAAGATTCCAAACCCTGAAAAAGACCAGGTCAAGATATGACGACGCTACAGTAGCAATGGCAAGTTCTTTCATTTTAACAAACAGTACACTAGTTTGAGGCCTTATATGTCCCTAAATGATGTACAAATTATTGAGGGGGACATGTTAGCCAATTACTTATTGTGGGATAAACCAGGACATACTGAAGCTGCAAAATTTTGTCTGGGCATCTAGGCTTCCCTTGGTTATGGAAAGGTTAACATTATTGGATAGATAATTGTTAACCATACAATGTTTTTTTCCATGATCCAAAACACATTTTAATATCTGAAACATCATTATGTTTGCAGTGTGCCATCATCAATATGCAGTACATAACTGACAGGTCCATTTAGCATTGATCAGGTAATGCTGCTCACGGGTTTTTTTTTCTGGTCTTCCTTACCTCGGTGTACACACCTTGCATTTTATGGAGCTCAAAGTGTTAATATAATTTTAAGTTAATTCTATGGAATTACAGTTACTGGAAATGTAAACCTATGATTCAGTCTAGGATACTAAAACATATCCATTCTTGTATCTCAAGGGAAAATAAGCTTGTAAAAATATAAAAGGCTATTTAATTCTTAGTCTGTGGGAACTGGCAACATACAGGGACTTCCAGTCAGGTTCATGGTTTCCAGTGGCTTTACACGGAATACAAACTGACCACAACAGAGAATCTTTCAATGTTAACCACAGTCTGGCACACAGCAGCCATTTCATCCTTAGAGACAATTCTTCTCCACAAAAAAAAAAAAAAAAAAAAAAAAATCTGCAATAATAAAGCAAACCTTACTGATAATTTTGTTTCCACATGCTTTATAATTGCTTTTGAAAAATACACATTTGTAAAAGCTTTTGCCTCCAGAAGCGATTGTGTTTAGGATCAGAAGAAAGGAAAACAAACACTAAACTGAGAAAGCAGCAAAGAAAACATTGTGTGGATCTGCTTTCCAGGACCTCCATAGGAAATAGTGTAAACATATGAAGAAGCTGGTAAGGGGAGCACATTTCAGGACCTTAACAGCTGTTTGCAGTCTGTGCCCGCTGGAGAGCATTTCAGAACATTCCATTCTGCACACAGGCGCACATTCAATTCTGGCATATACTCAACTCCATTTATAGTTTAGCCACAGATCTTGCTCTCATTGCATTTTCTATTTGTTGCCACTGACAATAAATATAACACATTTTTACCAAAAAGTGGCAAAAGGTGAGGCAAGAAAGACTATTTTTAAAGAATGCAAAACACTGCCCTAAAGAGAACGATTAGACAGATGTAAAGCGCTTAATAGACTAAATGGTACCTAATTGCCATGCACTTTTTAGGGCCTAAATACTTCATCCAGCCACACACTTTTTATTAGTAGTGTGGAAGGTGTGGAACTTCTGTCATTGTTTCCTGCTGTCCGTGAGTTTAGGAAATGAGGAAAAAATTGGACCTGACCTATCATAGTAAGGCATGTTCATATTTTGCCACCTCATGCAACACCTAATGGTGAGCTCTCCTCATTTTATCTGGTGGACCCAAAGTTCCCAGTCTGACACAGCTGTTGCACCATCCATTCCCCTTCTACAGCTTGTCTCAGCATATATAGATAATTTTGTGCTAGCTTTTTTATTTATACACAGAAACAACCTTTTTTTTGTAATATTACCATGCCTATGAAATTCTCCTCTTTAAGGGCTTGTTCCGACTACTGGTAAAAAAAAGCCCAAAAATAACAAAACTGTGGTGTGTACTCAGTTTTCAGTAACCACCCGGCTGTTTTTGGGTTGTTACCGAAAAGCTTGGTCACAATACAGGGGCTGCCACCTGCCTACAATTTCTTACCACCCAGCTTAAAATTAGAACTGATTTACATACATACCAACATTGAAAATATTTTCTTTTAATATATGTTTAATGTCAAATTAAAAAAAAAAATCACAAAACATTTTCTTTTATGGAAGACCAAGACTTTTAAAGCCTCAGGTGACAAAACATACATTTTCATCTATCCTTTCATAGCTCACACAGCTTTGTAGCTCAGTGGTTTTAGACTAAATGTAGAAAAGTAGTCCATTAGCAGCCCAAACATTGTTTAGTAGGCAGAAGATTCATCCTCCCAATAAAATGTTATTTGTAAAGGATGTGTTGAAACAAAAAAGTCAGGGTTTCCACTTGACTGATATTCTAATTTCTAACTTGCTTATACAGGTAGTCCCCAAGTTAAGGACATCAGACATAAGGGGGACTCCTAGAATGGAGGCTTAATGGGGGAGGGGTGGTTCACATGACTTGCAGAAGAAAACTTTTGCAGCCTCTTGTAACTCTTTAATGACCAAGACAAACTGCAGTTGCACAGCTTCCTCCAGAAGTTAATGAATGTCTAGGCTTCACAAATTTTTTTTTTTGCTTTGTTTGTGATTAACTAACAGTGAGGATTTTATACAGTAACTGACACCACACTGCCTAATAATATGTTGAGACAAAAATCTGTCCTAATTGCATTTATTAAAATAATGTACCTGTTCTGAATTACATACAAATTCAACACAAGAACAAGCCCACAGTCCCTATCCCGTATGTAACCCGGGGACTACCTGTAATTAGTTATACCATATCCCATGAAGTATTAACCAACACCGACAATGCTCTGGAAGGCATTTACGCACAGAAAAATATATAGGCTGCTAGCACTAATCAGGCACTGGTGTGGAACAAACATGAAGCAGAAATCAGAACTCCTGACCTGCATACCTGCAATTTTTTGGTGGGGGTTGGTGGTAATTAAAGGTGATTAAAAGGTAATGCAATACTGCAACCTATTCTTTATCAGTAAATAAGATTACAGTCACAAGGTATTTAATCTGTATTGTTCAGAAATGTACTCATCCAACTGTAGGTTCAAATGTTCCCCCAGGTCTAGGTGAAGTTTATGTCAAACTTCTAAATCAGATTGAAGTCATACCCTACTTATCTTATCCAATTCCAGGTATTGTGCACAAACCAATGCATCCCATAAAAATATTCCATAAATAGCTTTTATAGAAGGAGCAAAGAATAGCAAATGGGTCTTATGCTCCTCCTCCCCCCTTCCCGCTCTATTGAACAGAACACCCGTAGTTCCTAAATTGTCACTCAAAATGATCTCAAGAACTGATTTTTTTTTTTTTTTTTTTTTTTTTAAATTGTGTATTTTGGAAAGGAGCTTTTCTTATGAAAGTTTGTGATTGCCATGGGTATTGCTAAACTACTAAATTACAATAACCTAAGTTACCAAAATTAAAATGCTCTAACTAAGCAGGAACAATAATGCTAGAGTATTACAGGTGAAGTGTGTTACTTTTAAAAATCATTTAAAATTATAAAGTGTGTGAAGGTTTCATTTATTACGGTATAATTTTGATATAGCTTTATAGATGCAATCTGTACAAATTGAAAAGATCCCCAAATAAAATAACATATTACCTTTAACTGCACAAAGTCAGCCCTACCAATGTCACAAGGTCCCCAAGTGTTTGCTCCTGTCTGTGCTATGAAGCAGAACAACCAGTAAAAGTAAGTGTGTCTGGTACCTTTTCACTTTTTATTATGTCCAGGGTGTTAATGACAAGGCAAGTTCCCCAGCTTTATTTGATAAAATGTGCCATACAATAAAAGGTTGAAAACTATAAAATGTTATGCATATTTATTATAAGTTTTACCTGCAAAAGCGGCAGAACAAATCAATTGAGGAAGACAAAATGATGACCTACCATTAATAGCAAAAATATGAAAGTGAACCTGCTAAAGCAAATACAAGGTCTCATTTAAAGAATATAAAAAAAGTTCATATAACTGCAGATATAAAAAATATGTATTATCTGTGTGAACATCTATTTTACATTTGATCAGAAAAAAAAAAGTTTTCTTTATACAATGATCCTTCTGCCAAGTGCGCACTAATCCAGGAAACAGCTTGGCAACTACTTTTTTGGCTTTTTTTTCAGGCAAAAAAAATTAGGATGATTAAGTGAGCCCCCTCTTTAGTGCGATAAAGGTGGACTTAAAGCGGCACTCCAGGAAACTATAAGAAGGCACAAATAATGAAGGTCTGTGATCATCAATTAATTATCAAATGTGCAAACTGTATATTAGTAAGGAAAGACACAGGCCCATTCATACTGGACAGGGCTGTGTGGTAAAGCTGCATAAATCTCATGACTGGATAGACAGAAAAATGAGTTGGTCGGCAGACAAAACAGCATTCATACATGTATTTCAGCTGTGTATTTAGCCGCTTGCTTGGAGTTCCATTAGCAAATCTCAATATTCAGGAAGAGTATAATTATTTACTTAAATGCACCCTACCATTTGAGTAACTTTTGTTGCTGGGATCAAAATCTCTTTTTAAAACAAAAGTCATAAACGTCACCTCTTCCACTGCCTGATATTCACATATCACACACGGTATTTTTCCAAACACTCAACCTTTCCCAGTTAAACAATTTCTACAGTACAGACCAAAGGATCCTCCAGAGGTTGGTAGGAATTCCTTGACCAGTAATTTGTGCCTCTCAGGTCAGTTTACTAACCCAATGATCTTTTAGGCTATATTGTAAGGGTGCCATTCTTCCCACTGTCCGGCAATGCAAAGAACATTCTTACTACTGACCATCCCACTAATGCACTGTGAAATTAGTATTTATAGCAGGGATTTCCTATGGATCCAGGTATAGGTAGAAGGACAATTGAACATCTTATGTGCATGGGACAGCTTTGAATTTTTTAAATAGGTAGTTTTGTATTTAAAGATCAGTTATAACAAAATGCTTTCATTTTAATATTTAACACAGTAAAAGATGCATATTAGAGAGGACCTACATACACATTAAGTCTTTTCTTTAAGGAGAGACATTTTTTTAACCTTTTTCTAACGACAGAATGGCTTTAAAAGTGCTTGAGATCCAGTCATGCTACAGTGCCTACACAATAAAGGAGCATGTTAGAGAAACAATGACATTAGTCCTCTGTTAGCAGGAGGAAGATATTATTCCAACCTCACCTCCCCCACTTAATAACACTGTTGCAGCCCTGCAAACTTCATTTTCAAAGTAAAGAGACAATAGCATCTTCATGAGACAACATGCAAACACACCTCCATAAACAAAAAAAATACTGTCTGAGCACCATAGTTAATGTACAAATAACTTTTAATAAGTATATTTACAAAGGTCTATAGAGTACTAACATTTGACCATCATAGTCATATGTGGCCTTCATAGTAAGAAAGCACCGAGTCTATCAACAATGGGGATTTTACTTTAAAAGCATAACCACCACCAACAACACCACCCCCTCTAAAAATCACCTTTCCTGTACAGCTAAATTTATACCTGTAGATGCAAAAAAACAAGCTGTCCCACCTATCTTGTAAGAAGAGAGACAGAATTTTAAAAGAAGTGTTCACTTCAAGGTACATCAGCAAGTACAGCATGTCTCATTAACATACTCATTTCACAGCAGTTCTCAATGCCAAAAGCACAACCCTGACTCGGTTAATGTTCAACCTCTGCCTGACTTCCATACCACATCATTCTGTGAAAGCTTATGAACTTGTCAGTGATTCGCATGCCAAGAAAAGGCAAAACTACTTTAGCAGGAAAGCTTGATTATTACCAAGTCAGCAAACTCTTGGAAAGCTGTCATTTCTGATAGAACAGGAAAAACTCTCTTTCAGAAACATATATTAATAAAGAGAGTGGCTGCGCTTAGCATGTTGAATATTAGGAAATCTGAAGGTTTGCCTGGAAAAACAATGAAACGAACATGCATCAGGTGTTAACCTTGAGAATGGCCTGCGTGACACTTCATTCTTTCCTGCATTATATGTGTTGACATGGAACTCAGTGGGGATTTTTAAGATATTAAAAGTCACTGCCTCTATGGTAACTACATTCTTTGGTTACAACCAATATGAAAACACAGTGCTCATGTACTGTATATATTAAGATACGTACACACTTCCAATTATTATCGTTGGAAAAAAAAAAAAAAAAAAACAATTTAGGCAACACAATCAGAACGCATCTTTGAACAGTACAGGGTTTTCTTATGTTATGCTTATGCTTTGTCAGCAGCAGAAGTTCCTGTTACTTCCGGTTATAGAGGCCATGTGGCACTGCCAAGTCAATAAGGGCCACACATGGTATGCTTAGCCACATTGTGCAGCTTACATAGCACTTCCTATGACAGCTAAACTTGGGAGGGAAAAGATAGACAATAGTATGTGCTGCTTGACAGGTGTGTACTTACTACTTAGAAGAAAAGAACACCTTGTCAAATGTGAAGGCACTGGTGCTTTAGGAACCAGCGTTGTGGGGTGAGGTGCCCAGGTGGCAGGCAATGTGCTAGCTGTGTAAGGCTGTGCGGGATCGCCTAATCCTAAATCAGATCTGAGCCTACCCTTACCTACAGTCCAAATGACAAAATCATGTGCTCTCAAGTTACATTTTGCAAAACACAAACAGAAAAACAAAACCTTGTTCATTAGTAATGGTAAATGTGACATTGTAAATGTTAAAAGCTAAAATGCAAGAAAAAGATAACGCATTTCAACTTCCCTGAAAACAAATCAACTCCGGCAGAGCTTTTATTCTTCCATTTGAAAAGATTTATCAAGGTAACGCCCTGTTAGTCTTGTAAATTTTCTTTTTTTTTCCTTTGGCAATCACAAGCAAAGTACAATGCTTATTTCTCAAACTTGGTCATTCCAGGAAAGCAGCCAGATATTTTCAATAATTCCAAAACACTGTTCTGTTCCTTTTACTAGCCAAGGATAGTTTAAATACAGTCCTTTAACATCCGCTTACAAAAAGAGGCATAAATGTAACTGCTTTATCATATAAGATTTAACTATAGAAATTCTGGCAAACTGCTACTCTTATCTCCCAGCCTAGGTCAGTTTAGGTCATGATTTACAGTCATTTAATGCACAATTGGCCCTAGTTAGCTATACCTGGCCTACAATCCAAACACTGCCACTCATTGTGCCAGGACTACACATCCACTACCTTCTGATGTTCAATTGGTGTGTCATCACAACTGGTTAAGATGTTACCCCTGCAGTCTGTGAAACAAAAGTGAAACTGGTGAAAAACTCTTTATAAAAAAAAAAAGAGGTCATTTGCCAATACCTAACTTACTAGGATACTGAAATTTGTGCTCAAAAGCACCATAAAAAATATATAAACTGCATATTAAAATAAAAAAAGTCAGTGTGATTTGTGTTATTCACAAGTGCCTTTTTCCTGTAATTTAAAACCCATGCACCAGAATGATTTAGCCACATTCAGTATTTGGTGAATGGCCAGTACACTGCTCTATAAATATGTCCCATAGTTTTTGGGGCTCAAAGTGTTTTCATTGTTGCCCAGGTACCTGTAAAAGAGTTACCACAAGTCTGAAAGCAAGCATAGACCTGTGGCAGCAACAAGTGTTATCACAAGACTATGGAGCAGCAGTGACAGGTACTGTACCATTCATCCTCTATCGTTCTGTAGTGGGTAGACGCGACATGCGATGCTTTCCCTGAGGCGGCGGACATAGTCTAAAAAACATTCTCTACACTCTTCACTTTATTGGAATTGACACGTAAAAAAGTTTGAGACTTTACACATTTCGAAGAATAAATCACAACTCAATAACATTTTAAAAATACAATTTTTAGTTAAGTCATGGACTTACAGCCACCTCGTCCCCATATCTCAATAGTCAGGGGGTTTTGCTCAAAGGGAAGGCAAACACATCTGCGATATACACATGGCAAAGACATCAGTCAAGGAATACACAGTCTACAAACTGTAGGCTGTATAAAAAAGTAATGAAATGTAGATTCTGCAGTTTTGTACATGCATTGGAAATGAACATGACAGGAGGAGAATGCAAAGTGGGCATCAGTTTTCTAAAAAAAAATGTCTGATACTAGACCTAAAGGGATAATTAGACAAGAATCATCAAATGTGTGTATGTAGCTTTAGTCTAACTAGTAGTCTAAACTATAAAAATCTAGTGGAGGCTAATATGGTCTTAATCATAATCTAATTGCTATGATCAGAGTAGAGCAGCACAAATCTTACAGCTGTTTGACGAACACAGCTTCCAGCACACTACTATTAAAACTAATTTTTAGGATATGAAACGTTTTATTTTTGCCTTTAACCTAAATCAATTACTAAAAAACAAGCTAGCAATCTGAACGTAAATACAGAGCTGATTTTAGGTGCCCTTTCACACAACAGGCACTGAAGCCAAAGTATCATATAACAATAGTTTTGTACTATACCATACAAGTTCTCCTGGAGACAGTCCAACTTCTACACAAGTGCTGCCATTCTGACAACAAAGCTGCTTTATTGAAAAAAGCAGACTTCATATTAATGCTGGCAGAGCTGAATGGTGAGTACACACTGGCCAAAGAACAATGAACCAAGAAAAGAGTTACAAATCTCCAGTGACAACTGCACGCAAAGAAAGCAAGTCATGAATTTGTGTTTACTCCCTTCTCCCTGTACATTACAGCCACACAAAAGAAGTCCTTCATTGCATTCAGGCACAAATTGCCTTTCCCATCTGTGGACATGCATACGATTGTGCTCTAGTTACCCTGTCCTTGTTGAAAATTGACCTAAAATGTACTGAAAACAGACAATCAAAAAGAATAGAAGAAAATGTTTCAGGGCACCCCATAGGCTGTAGAGTAGTATACATCAATTCTTTGGTAGCAAGCACTAAATCAGCAATTTATCCCTGTAGCTTCTTCCCTCAGCTCTCCCCCATCTGTTACCTCTGCATTAGAGGAAAGAAAGCCCATTCAGAAACCTTTTAATACCAAGCAAATATAATACATTCACACATCCCACAGTGAACAGCGGCTTCTAGCTATAAAACCAGGACAAAAGTGCCACAGACGTTTTTGTTATAGGAAGATTTACCAGGTTTACCCAAATGTAAATTTATGTTCTGTCCATGGGGGAAAGGTACCTCCAAAAACGTACAACAGGCCTGTATTTTCAAACTGGTAGGAATAATATGGTCAAGATCCAGTTAGACCTTTGACATTTGGTTCCTCAAACTGGACCGGGGTGTTATGTAATTGTGTAAAAATGTATACAGTGTGTTGGGCCTATGCAGTGAGCCTACAAAAAAACATTCTAGTTATCTACAGAAAACAGTTGGTTGATAATTTAGTCCAGTAAAAGTTTTCCTTCCAAGAGGTCTTCATATTAACAATTTTATTACTCCACTCCCAACTCATAACAAGATCTATGAATTGGGCTCTGCATAAAATGTCCCGTTTCGCTTGGGTTCTGAATATCACACATATGGGTAGATCTGTTACAGCAGCGGTCCCCAACCTTTTTGGCCCCAGGGACCGGTTTCACGGAAGGAAATTTCTCTGAGGACCGGGGGGTGCACAGAGAGAAAAGAAAAGACATACTCTGGCGTCTTCTCTTTTCTCTCTGTGCACCTCTGCTGCTTCAAAGCGATCACATGACATCTGACAGCCAATCGAGCTGCATGTCATGTGCTCGCATTGCTTGTACACAGACTACTGTGTACATTTACCGGCATCTCATACAAACACCGCTGCGGACCACTTCGGGTCCGCGGATGGTGGTTGGGTGCCGCTTCGTTTTCAATAATGGATCATGTACTCGCGGCCCACTGAAAACACCGCCGCGGACCGGTAGTGGGCCGCGGCCCGGTGGTTGGGGACCGCTGTGTTACAGGATGGACAGTTTGGACACTGTGCCTGGACCAGCGCCAAGCTATTTCTGAAAATTGATGGTTAAACAAGCAGAGGCATGGTGAGCTCCAAGACCTTTATATTCTTATTGAAAGTTGTTTTTTGGTGTTTTTTTTACCCGAAAATGTCAAGCACTGTGAACGTTTTTAAATATTGCATGCTGGTCCTCCTTTTTAAAGGTGCCTGGAATAGAAGGAGATCTTAGAATATTAATGGCACACTGAAGATTTTGGTGGGCTGGCCTAGTTTTAATATTATAACACATAGAGAATCACTGGAAGAAAATAGCTTGTGTGACCAGTTCAGAGCAGCAGGAGTGGTAACCCATGTTTCTCGTGGCTAAAAGTAGTGTTTTTGTTTTTCTTTTTCTTATGTACATAATATTTTTTAGCAGTTGAATGTTTTCAAACACATCATGTATCTGAAAAAACACAGTGATGCTACTGCAAGCAAACACCTGAAAAAATTAATAGACTAACCAACCCATTTGTTCTGATGGAAGCGTGGTTAGTCGCAGCTGTACCGGTTTCAGAAAGAACCCCAACCAGTGTAAACCTGGCCTTAAGCACAGTCTTTTACATGCAATGATAATACAAAAAAAAACACGCAGATATTCTAAATCTATACAATTACCATTGGAACATCTTCAATTACAACTTTTTAACAATGTTATGTGCCTGGAACACACACACACCTTTAAAAGCGTATAAAGAGAACGCCTTATGGATTAACTGTGCCTGATTTGTAACCAGAGAGTATTGTTTATCACAGCAGCTCCTAGAGTCAATTTAGAATTGTAAAACTGCAACTGTTACAATTTAACATTAATCCAGACAGCCTTGGTGAAAATGTTACTTCATGTAATTTATGCATTGCTACATGAACAAGTCTTTTTTGTTTTTTCTGAACAAATCAAACACCAGCAGCCTATAATGTGATGTTACTTGTTTAGTTGGATTACAGTACTAAAGAATTGACACTAGAATACAGAAGAGGTTATAAATATATTTTTAAAAGAACATCTAAAAGGTTCCTAAGTGATAGTGTCCTATCAGATTTCAAGCCTTATAAAAGAAAGAAAAACAAACCTTTCTATACCTCCACAGACTGAGCCAAATCCTTTATTTGTCCCTTGTATGCTCCCCCTCCTAGACACTGCAGGTCACAGTAAAGTATGTTACCTTGTCCTCTGCAACATCTTTTCACCCCAATGTGAAAATAAACAGGCACAGCCTGCGTGAGGGTGGTGGCTCTAAACAAGGGAGACCACCAGCAGCTTCATCATTATTTCCAGGTTGTAAAGTTACAGATAAATTTTAATATTTAATTATGATTATGAGTCTGGCCATACTACATTTTTATCCAAGCCAAACGTTGGTCAAATTGAGCCAATTTCAGAAAGGACATGATTAAGCTGTCAATACCACCTACATTAAGGTTTAAAAGGACCACCGTCACCTACCTAAAAATTGCCAGGCAGTTGATGATTGCCTTAATACTAATAGGCCCTGACCTTAAAAAAAGGCTTCAGATTGCCATTGCCATGTAAAAATGTGTTGTCAGTGTACAACAGGACTTAAGAGCTGAATGTATTTCTGGTGGATCAATATGAATTTTTCTACACTTTATGATAAAACAGGAAGATGTGGATTGCATCGCCTTGACAAAACACCAAAAACGGCCCCAGAATTTATCTTGAGACTGTGTAACTTTCATGGCTTGGGTTTAAAAGATAAAAAAACAAAAACAAAACCTCTATACTATTGGAGGAGCAGGACATTCGGAGTTTAAGTACATTTAAAGTAAAGTAAAATACACGCACAGAGTATATATTGGTTGATGAAGTTCTAGCTCCAGAAAACCACTACTCACTAGTTTTACGCTTACTGGTATTTCTACATGTCAGGCAATATACAAGGCTGTATGAAGTTCTGTTGAACAAGTCACCTTTCTGGGTTTCTGAGGTTTTCAAGTTGTCTGCACGATAACTGAAGGAACATTGCAGAACCTATAAATGCTTACTAAGCAGTCCGAGTTGCAATTTGGTAACCAACATCCCTACAGGTTTATTTTAGGAGCTCCACCAAGGGATACTACAGTACTATTTTAAGCTGGACATTCTGAAATAAGCATGCTTCTTTTAATACCGTGTTTAAAAATGTCACAGCACAACTTATATACCACCATTGTGTACTTGATATTTTTGGTAAACATAGAACCTAGCTATAGTCTTGGATGAAAATGTATGGTTTAAGGTTAGAAATCAAGATTAAAGCACACCTCTCTAAATAGATTGAGCTGGAAAATGTGAAAGACCCAGCTATAAGCTGTGTGAAAACATATATACAGACCTGTAAAACACTATTTCCTGACATAAAAAAAAATAAAATAATCAGTAAACTGAAGTATAGAGAGATAATTTTTTTTCCATGAAGTGCATGGTCTTTAAGGTTGCTGCTCACAAAACTTTGATTTTACCTGTAACCTGGCAAAAAGGCAGGTCTACAAAATTATTGGTACGTATTACATCTGAATCCTTAACATATCTATTACAAAGAAGTCCTAAAAGAATAATTCCGCATAAAATGAAAGTGCTAAAAATTGAACTGACTGCCGAACAGTTTCATGAATTGTGTTTTTAGAAGCCAAATGGCTATCTGATGTGCCAGGTGGAAAAAGGGTTGACACCTGCCCAAAGTATGACTGGTAGAAGCTGTATTTTTAGTTGTTGGGCATCTGCCAGCAATGGTTTGCCTGAGGCTGGCACAGTAATCTCATTCAACTTGGTAGCTCGTGGTTGTCAAGTGAGAAAATTCTGGATCCAATCAAGCTGGACACCATTAAGAAATCCAGACTGACAAAAAATATTGGAACAGAGCAAATAAAAAAAAGTTATTTTTAGTATATTAAAAATCATGAACACCACAAAGCAAAGACCCAAAAAAAGAGCTATCAAGTATACACATAATGTGACCCTAATTACAATAACACGTTATATGCATTTTTTATTGTTTAACTCTATTTTAGGTTTTGCAGGCACCTGGAAGTATTTATTAGTTGAGATTCTATTTACCCTGATTTTCGATTGATCACTGCTCACAGAGTCAGGGGAGTGGCTCTGCATTTTCTTTATATATTCTACTAGTTTATTTTTGGAGGAGCAGCAATGTATGAACTTAAAAAATGCTGATAATACAAATTAGTCCTTGGTATGTCATTTATCTTAAATTTCCCAACAGTGTCACCTCAGCTGTATCATGCAATCCTGCTGTTATGTAATAAGCAGTATCAGGGAAGGTTAAATCTTCAGAATGGAAAAAAAACATTGTATCACAATGGGACCAGTAGAGTGAGATGATTGCAGTTACATTTCTACTATACTAACATTGCTCTTATATAAATTCCAAGGCCACATGGATACAGCTATATCTCCCTAAACTAGCAGCTGGTATATTTTGGAACTTTTTTGGCGATGTGTCTACCACCTCTTTCTTGTACTTTACTGGATGTTATTGTGTTAATCACCTGAGCAATTTTTACTCCAAAACTAATTTTAGTCTTCACCTTCTGCTTCATCCACCATTCAGACAAAACATCTATGTCAAAAAACACATCATTTGATAGACAGTCCCAAGCTGTTCAGTAAGCAAGAGCAACAAAGTGCATGTTCATTGGCTGCTGCCACCGCAACCACAGAACAAAGCCTTACCTGCAGCCAACTAATTTAAAGTTGTACATTCTTGTTGTACCGTTTTCCTTACCTAAAGATCACTTTATTAAGACAATTTAACAATCAAATTAGTTGTATATGGAAGCCCTGAAAACCCCCAATTAAAGCATTTCACCCTTAAAAAAAAAAAAAAAGCAGAAGCCCTTTCCCTGCTGTCTTTATCGATGCAATAATGTTCAATGTAACTATGAATGCACATTTCAAAAAAACTTTATGATCAAAAGAAATCTACCTTAAAGTTTCATTTCTGTATAACTGACTGTAAGGTCAGGTCACTGAAAAAAAAATATTTCCCATATGCTGAAAACTGAATTCAACTCTAAGGTGGGGGGACTATGAGTGTAAAGTGGCAGCTTTGGTTTACAAACTGTTCACAGAAAAGCTTAAGAGGAAGGAAGGAAAAATTACAGCCTAAAAAAATAGCATGCCTACTTCTGCTCTAACTAGCACTGTTGACACTTGCCAGGTATGGTTTTCCTTCAGAAATACCACTTACAGATATACTAACACTTTTGTACAGTAAGCTTTTGCTATTTTAGACCAATCATTTGTGGAAATGTGGACATACAGGAAAAGGGCCGTCTGTGAACAAGACTCTAATATGAGCAGTAAGTCTATAAATATGTGTTTTGAAACACTGGACATCATGAAAAGGTGCTGTTATTTGCAGCGTGTCTCTTTGCTATAATACCACAATCTAATATGAATTATACTTGCAGAATGGCAGGATTTACATAAACCCCTAATATGACTGCCAATGCATATTTAAGTGGTCATTTATAAACACTTTCCTTAAAGTAGTATTTTATCCATAACTATGATGGTAGCACCAAAATGTTTAGGTTTATAAAATTGGCACAAAAAACACTCCTCCTCATCATACAGTTTTCACCCAAAATACTTTGGGGTATAACTCTTCCACCGTTTGGCCATCAACATTAAAAATGAAAACAATAAGCACCACTGTAAATTAAGCATCACGTGGTGAGTGTGACGACAAAAAAAAAAAAAAAAACGCTGAATGAAGGGGAGAGCACAGAGGCGACCTCGTAAGTGAGCTCCTTTTCCCTTGCAATCTAGTCATAGCCTTGAGCAATCATTTCGCTCTGACTCCAGTTGGAATAATAAACAAGCAAGAACTTGCACATTGTCTGGATTAGATAACTGGCTGAAGGGAAATACAACTTTTGACAATTCAAAACTTTTGGCCTTAGTCAGTACTGTCCGGATATCTAAAGAAAAGCTTTATGTGTTTTATCAACACCCCAATAAAAAAAAGCCAAATGTATTATATGACCTGAAAATGACCAGGGACAGTTTTTGTCTTGGGTCTATGTCCTAAAAACAACATTTGGTTAAAACAATCCAAGACACATTACACTGCGATAACAGTCCAAAGTCCGC
The DNA here is from genome assembly GCF_032062135.1 of Pyxicephalus adspersus. NCBI lineage: Eukaryota > Metazoa > Chordata > Amphibia > Anura > Pyxicephalidae > Pyxicephalus > Pyxicephalus adspersus. The sequence continues at coordinate 79,461,648 of NC_092861.1, read as the reverse complement.
TCTGAACTTTCATGTGAATTTTTCCGTAACTGGCAGCAGTAATCTTTAAGGTGCATGAAAAGACATAAAGTACACTAATACTTATGCAATCCAAAAGATTAGAAACTATTGCATCAGCCTCCACCAGTGTGTTGTCAAAGCTAACAAGCCATTTTTCATGAGCATAAAGGACAGTGAAACACTACACTACTTCTATATACCCCTGCACTCCTCATCACAGTGACAGGATAGAGTAAGCACTTCCACTGCCCCTCCAATATAATCCAGATAATTCACTTTCTTTTTATTGAATTACTAATGCAACCTGTAGTGGTAAATCAAACAGTACATATACTGAAAAACCAAATTCTGAGGTGAGAAGCATAAGGATTACCAGGAGCACAGATGTTGACTTACTTAAATAACAGAGACAGATCATAGCAACAAGTGGTTGTTCTCACAGCCTAATAAAGTCAAGTTAGATCACTTCAATTATCAAGTCATGTGCAAACAAAAATGATTTCTTAGCACATAGATGAATTTTCAGACTACTAAACTACTAAACACACTAAACTGAGTACTTTGCTAAGTGAAGTCTCTGTTCCTTTGGAGTTAATTGTGTAAAACCTACTACTAAAAGTGGCAAAACAATAGTAATAAGCAGAGCACAAGAGTATATATCTTTGTGATGTGAACTGTGAACATGCTTGTCTGATCCCTTGTATAGAGAAAGGCTTGCTGTAACTTCATACATAGCATGTCCACCACAAGTTGTTGTATGGACAGACACATCCAGAATTCCGATAAAAGACTAGCCTTACCCTTGAGCTTGTCTACAGATCGTTGTCACACACCAATTCATTGAACATTGCAGCAGAAAAAGGCCATTTGCTAAAGCCACAAGATTCTGATTCTTCACCTAAAAACATCATACCCAAATGATCTGTGCTTGTCTCAGTTTAGCGGGTATTTTTTTTGCTGGTAATTTTTAATTTTACAAACAGTTTACTATATGGACATCCATGCTCTTGTATACACATACTTTATAAAAGTACTTCTAAAGCTTTCCCATGTATATGAATTTATTACCACGACAGATATGCCAGCCCTTCAAAAGTCCAATGCTGCATAATCTGCATATTAAAGCCAAACTAAAACAGGAAACAAAAAAAGAAAAAAAAAGCCTAACCTGTCTTCTGGTAAATGTACAATAAGCTGAGCAAGCGCATCTCATGTATACTTGGGTGGGGGTAATAATGAACTCCCACGAATTATGAGACTATGTTACTTTAAATATCAACCCTGTTCATGTCCAGGTGAAGGATATTCATGTGCTTGGGTCCAGTCATTCAGGTAAAAATAAACCACCATAAAAAAAAACAATTCAGGCCACCTGGAGGAGTTCATAATATTATGAAAGTATGAACAACCACTCCCCACTGAGAGGTTTGTGCTGACTGTTAGCAGTCTGGGCCTTTTGGATGGGTTAGGAGGGGATGGCCTAACTCACGCATGTGTGTGAGAGCAACTATGCATCAGTGCAGAATCTTGCCGACACTCTACAGAGGTTCACAAGCCTGGCTTAAAACCCCATTGGAGAGACATATTTTTATTGAATAGTGCAGTATTAGAACCTCCAAAAATGTGGATTTTTTTTTTTTTTTTTTGTATTAGAGACAACTTCTCCCCTCACTCCCACAACAGGGAGGTGGTTAGTAAAAACCCTGCAGTGGTTCCAACTCCCCCCACTGGATGCAAAACTATAAAATATATTTTTGAATGCATTTTAGTTTTAAGATCACCATCTCATCTTTATAGTTAGCCTAATCTATAGTTTGCCAAGCATTTTCCCCGTTAGACCTTCAGATCTACTGCTGTATATAAAAACTGATCCAAGGACTGGTGGAATACTACAGACATGAAGCTATCCAAAAAAAGATCCTTCAAGTCAGAACATGAACTTTTTAACTATTAGGTGGGAAAAAAACATTGCACTCCAAGAACAGAAATATGTTGCACATTAATAACTCATCATGGCTTTAACAAGTAAGATTATAGTAAAGTCTGGCACTTGTGTTTATAATAAGAACTTTTCTTGGTACTCAATGTACCAGAACTTACACAGGAAGTAAACAATGATCTGTACATGTTAGCTTGGTGTGTTTAAGCGTGTATGCAATCTTAATTTTGCTGGGCTGTGAATTCTTTACTTGGCTTTATGAACAGAGTACGTCAAAAGGTCTCCAGTTGCTGCCTGCAGCTGACTTTGAGCCAAAGAATACCGAAACAAAGGCCCAGTTCAGCAACCGTCTGTACTTTCCCTTGGCTATTGGAATTACTCTCTGGATCACAGCATAGGAAAAAAATAGTAAATTAACATGCAGAATTTCACACTGATCAAAATTTCAGTAAAAAGAAAAGAAGAAAGGAGAAAAGATTTTCAAAAAAAATTCAAAGGGAAACTGTGCAAAAGATTGAGTCACAAAAAAGTGACATGATTGTCCCTTTCTGCAAGTCCTGGTACATGGCCATAAATGTCTGGTTATATTGCAAACCATAAAAGAATGATGCAACACTACCTTTGACCAACTAATTTCAGCTGACAACTGCAAGCAAGAGTGACGGCACAGTGTAACAATGCACTGGCAGCTTTGTTCAAAAAAGCAGACTAGAAAATCTGAATATACCACCATTATGACAAACAAGAGCATGTGCTATGCCCAAGAAATATGAAGAGCTACAATTATGTTGCCCCTGCACAAAGAACACTGGATACAAGTGGCAACAGTATGGTAAAGTGTAAACCGCAGCATCCAATCCAAACAAGTTATCTAAAAACTTGCATGTGTCACTACAAAACAATTTATATTATTATTACCTTTTATAAAGTATATGCTATAAATTGTGCAAGATTGGAAACAGGACTGTGTTGATTTTACTTGCTTCTCATTTCTATTGTGAAATACACAAACCTACTTTATAGTTTGTTTAACTTCCATCCTTGTTTAATAAATGGAAGACTATCTTATTGGTGACAAAAATTAAAGGGTATTTGCATAGAACTAAGTTCAGGGCACAGCATAAATATGTATCCAGTGAAGAAAACATACCTATGCTTGCATAACTATCAATGCCCAGTTAATGATAGTGCTGTAGCTTTGCACAGCATGAAAGACATATCATTTATAACTTTAACTCTTAAGGCAGAAAGTCACAACATTTCTGGGTTTTGGACTTTGTGTTCCCTGGCACAATCCAAAGAGTGGTCAATTGTTAATAATGACAGCAATGCCTTTGGATCCATTATCCGTCACTTCACTAAGAGAAGTGCATAGATGGAGCTTCAGTTTGCAGCATTGGGATCTCTGAGCACATTGGCATTTGAAGCATCCACACAGGGCTGTAGATCATAGCTGAGAACATGCAAATAAAATGTGACTATGGTGGGGCTATGTAGGAGCCTGCAAAGAATGGTGGAACTATACAGCCTATGTTTACACGCTACATTAAAGTATCGGGAGGATTAAAAACAAATAAGGAGTCTGTCAACTTCCAAAGCCTGAGAACTACTATACTTTATACTACATGTATTTTAGTTACACCTGAAGCATCCTATTCATTTTGAATGCACACAGAAAATCTCCACACTTGCATTTTTTGTTTTACACAATGTACTGCAATCTCATTTCTTTAAACACACAACACTGCAAGTTACATACTCATGTATCAACTATAAAGTGATCCTGTACACAAATTGTGAACACTAAAGTCTGGACAAATCCAGAATAAGCTGTAAAAGAACTTTAAAAAAGGCCTACATTTGTTTCTGTATCTAAAGGAATTCAGAAGAAATTAAATTTCACAATGCAGGCTGTGTTTATATAATATCCCTCTACCGAAATCACTGTTTGGGATTCATTTTAGAGTATCAATTGTTGTGTTCACACCAGCTCGCCAATAGAGTACACTACTGCTGATGGCCCTAGAAGGTGTTGTGGCATATATGGGGTTAAATTCTAAAACAGGGGTCGGTAAACTCCGGCCTTTAGGCCAGATACAGCCTAGCTGGTAGTTTTTTCCGGCCTAACGCCCCCTGGCCGATCCGGACTAATGCCGGCCAGCAACCTGGGCCGGAGCCGGAACAAACTACTGGAGTCGCATGCAGCTCTTGAGCCTCCGTGTGGTGGCTCCCTTCCTTATGTAGCGCGGCCGGCGTTAACACTTCTTCCGCTGGGGTAAAAAGGTAACATCTCTCCTTCGTATGCATTGTGGAGGAGCGGGTTTTTCTTTGAGGGGCGTTCCTGGTGGGGCGGAGCCATTAGGGCGGGACTCGATAGGGAGTCCGGCCCAGTGTGCTCCTGCCTACCCCTAAATGGCCTAGTGGCCAAAAAAGTTGCTGACCTCTAACCTTCTAATACTTGTGATCTGCTGACCTTCCAAATGTTGTGATTTGAGACATCTAAAAGCAGTTCACATCAAATGACGACAGAGGACAACTTGCAACCATATATAGAAGACTATAAGATACTACAGTACCTGTAATCCCGCTACTGAAAAAGGAACTAAGCTTCCCATTGGTTTGCTTGTGTTTACAAAATGGAGCACATAAGATGAGGGAGTTACATTTTCTGTTAAGTATCTTTACTAGAACTGAAGTTCCTAAGCTCTGAAGCGATTACAAACAGATGTGTCTACATCTGGCACTTCTCTTCCTCCTCCCACAGTGTTACAAGAGCTGGATATTTCTATAAAGATGTAGTACTGGCTTAGTGATTGAGGAAATCTTCCATGACGGGAATGTCAGAACGATGAGCACGAGTCTTTCCTGGCCAATCTGTCAAAACACTGTTTAAGGACACAAAAACACATAAAAAGAGAAGCGCGCTTTTAATAGCAAGTTCCCAGAATAGATCTGTATTGCTCGGAATCCGAAAAACCTTTGTGGAAAACATGCTTAACCTTAAGCTAAATGGTCACAGATGCAATCTGCCACACTTAGGTAGCAGGCTTGCAATGTGTAAAACACAAGTATACTGTAACAATAAAAAAAATGAAAGCAGGCAGGTTGTTTTATTGCAAGGAACAGGCAGTATATCTATATAACGTACATGCCCGTTGGCAGGTTTTTTCTATAAAAAGACAGTGGTCTGCGAATGCTGCAGGATTTACATCACTCTAGCCTAGTCACCCAAGATGGCCAACAATTCTGAACCCTGTTGTAGGTGCTGTGTTTCATAAGGTAAGAATAGAATATGAAAGTCTATTCCTAACTATACAATAAATTACTAAAAAGAAAACCTAAACCTAAGTCCCAATACCCAGTAGGATCTAATTACTGTTCCTGGTCCAATGCAAATCAATTTGTTTTATGCCTTCTGCCCAAGCAGACAGTCTCAGTTTGCAGTATTAAAAAGTACAATGGCCAACACAATTGGTATAATTTCTCTATTAGGATTTAGGTGGGGATGCTTAAAGCTTTTATCAGTCATCATACTTATAAATGGTCCAAAACCTGTTGTGGCCAGCTGTGAACTGTGCCAATTTCTGAAAGTAGTAAATCATAGCAACCCCTCACTGGTCAGATTTAGGCAGAACAAAATCTGATTGGCTGTTCAGGGTTTTTCAGAGTTAGAAAAAGGCAACATTAATGGATAGAAAAGTATATGAAGATATAGTACCCCAATGCTATCTTTTGATATTAGGATTTGTAAGTATCAAGCCCAGGCTATTATATACATAATAACAATTCAGCTTCCGGAACAATTCTCTGGTACATACTTAAAGCACACAAACTCCGCTCCACTCTGATATTCCCTCATTGACTGCAGCTCTCTTCCTTCTCACAAAGTATAGGGAAGGTGAAGACTGCCAATTGTATTGAAATGTAAAAGTAATTTATTTTTACTATGTTAAGTGTTTAAAAAGTGTGGTTTGATAAAGAAGCTGTTCTTGAATATGTTGTTCTTTGACTCCGATCACACTGTATTTGGCCAGTACTCAGTCAGGCCTGTAATGCCATGTCCCTTTCCCTGCTATAAAATAAATTACCATTTTTTAAAGAATACTGTAGGAAATGTGGATTCTTGTTTACATAAAATGCCTGAGAATATTTTAATAATTTACATACACCAAGCAAAAATATATAGAAAAAAGGATTTTAATAAATGTTCCATAGGTATTTTCAGTGTTAAAGATTTAAAAAAAAACTGAGGTGATGGCTTTCTATTTTTTATTATAAAATTTGCTACCCAGTAAACATTATGAACTATTTCTTTTGCAAGGAGATAACCGATTAGGTTGCAATTTATTTGGGGCACACAAAAATATTGGCCCTTAAAGGTGTCATAATGGCCCAGCCACTATCAGCCAATGCAAAGAAATATATTTACCTATGCAGTGGGAACATATATCCTTACCTAAGCAGTGCATGTCCTAGATTGTTGGTGGAACTGCACAATGTTCCACCTCTATTTGGTGGATACATCTTCTTAAATTTTGCAGCATGGAGATTGTTCACTTAGCTACTGTATATAGGTGTGTGTGTGTGTGTATATATATGTGTGTGTATATATATATATATATATATATATATATCTTTTATTCACACACTTCTTGACATTTGTAACAGGCAGTCTGATGAAGACCCTAAAAATGGTGATCATGGAAGGATACTGTGGCTGCAAAATAATTAAATGTGTGGCAATGAAAAATGCTAAAACGTGCAATGAAACTACACTTATCGAAATTTCCTAAACTACTGCTATCCTCACATGCACTCACATGTATGGTCATTTTTGTCTCATAGATTTTCGTTTAAGCAGAATGATTTAAACAGTGCTAATAATCATCTTTTTAATAGGTGCAGATTATGCATAAATTATGCGACATAAACGCTTTTATACACAATTCTGTTGTTGTCTGAGGTACTGCGACACGACAGCATGTTTAGTTCCTCCATGTTAGACAAAGACACTGAACTTCTGCCCATTGGTTAAGCTGTAAACTATGCTTTGTAATCATACTGCTTGTACAATGAAACCACACTTCTAGTGTGAGCCACTACTATTATATACACGTCCCTGTGTGCCCTCTCTGGGACACGGCCATAAAAACACTGTCACATCTATCACCCACAAATGCTTTATGCTTAAATGTTGGTTAGTCATGTTCACTTCCTATTGTTGGGTCAGCATTGCCACGAATCCCAAAACTGTGCCCCTTCCAGACAGATGTTTTTAAGCATCAGTCTCAAAGGACGTGGTATAGGTTTGCCTCAAGAAGGCTGTTTTTAGTTTTTGTGCGTTCTATTGCTTTTACAATTAGAAAGATGGGGAAAGGGTGATGAAGGCCATCAACCAAGCATAGCATTTCTTTAGTATTGAAGTTTTACAAAGCCAAATGACTAGAATTTCTAGAAAACAATGTTATGCTAGTTGTATAGTTTTCTTTGTTTCCTTATTCAGTGCTAAAAGGAAACAATTAGGTGAATTAGGAGGCAATGCACAGGCACACAATTCACTCAGTAAACCTTAAGAAACTTCTAACTGGCTCTGAAAGGTTACATGCTGTTAAGCTCAACAGATCTTGCCTTATTGTTCTGTAGAAAGAAGGGAGAGTTATGAGACACTGATGGTGAAAAGTTATGTCTGACATGCTGCCTGATCTTGTAGAAACTTTTAATATTGCCTTTCCCTGCTTCTAGAAGTATGCTCTGGCTAAAAATACCCCCTGGTTACATTGCAATAAAGTCTGTATAGGTCTAGAAGGAAGCCTATGACATTATCACAGTTCTCACTGAAATTACTATCTAATGATGAACATTCACAAAAGTCGCTTGACTTTCAACCCAAAGTGGAAGATATATACATTATTCCCACTGAAACAAGTTAGAAACTAACATTTAAAAAATATTCATAAATAGAACCCTATCTGTCCCAATATATTATTTCCCAGTACAGCCTGTTAGAACTAGGATCCATGTGATAACCAGGATTAAACTCTCATTGCTTAAAAAAAGTTTTACCCAAAAATTAAACTATAGGTGCCCCGCCTTTTTTGTGTCCTAAATGTATTAACAGAACCTGGGATACTCATGCATGGATCCAGGAGGAGTCTACCACTCACACTGTGGGGCCAACACAAAATGCAGAAGACTTGCAGCTTTTCAGCACATACCATGTTCCGCTAGGGTTCCATGAAGTATCCCCAAATGTATGGAAAAAACATATCTGTCGAAAAAATGTACTGGTACAATTATCTTGTTGTTGACACTAAGACAAATATGGGTTAGCCACTAACATATTAGTGCAGTTGTAGTTTTAATCCAAAAGATGATGAAATGTTGCTTTAAAGATGTTCTTCCAAGTTTGTATGACCGCCAACAGAGTCTGTGTGAAGGATTATTTACTTTTCTGTTAGACCAGGACACAATGTCTTTCCCTGCTTTCCAAACACAAACCATGTGAAATATGGACAGCACAATACTTTGATGTCACACTTCGTTTAAACCCAGATGGAAATACAAGTTCCACTCAGCCCAAAAAACATGGTTGATCATTGCCCAGACTTCTGTTGCTGTCTGATAAGATACGCATTATATGCTGTACATGCAGACATTTAACTCAAACTCACAAGCTCTTTAAAACTTTGATTTTTATTTTTAACTTAAGGCTGAGTGGCACTTGTACAAAAAAAAGTACAAGGAGGAAGTTGTGTTATAATTGGGGACAACTGGGAGAGAGCAGACACTACAACATGTTCCTTTAAGGCTGCAAAACCATGTTTCTAAAAGGAATGTTCAGACACCATTTACAGTGCTGGAGATCAGGTTTGTTTAGATTACGGCAAGTGGACACTAGGGCAGAATCTCTGGTTCCCAACCCAGAACAAGCATGAAAATCAAGAATGCCAGAACCCGAGACTCAAAGTAGTAAAGCTTTTGGTTCAGCAATGCAGCCAGGCAGAAATTCTTGAATTGAAGCCTCCATATCTCAGTACCAATTTCATTTAAAGTGCACTTGTACCAAGACTACTGATGAACTACTTAAATATTCACATATTCTTAGGTCAAAAAGCCCCAACTTAGCACTCTAGTCTTTAATTCTGAAAGATCACAAAAAAGAAAAAGTCAGGTTTCGGACCTTTTTAAAAAATTAATAAGTTGATCTAAAAGATTGTACAATCAGACTGTCTATAATGTAGTCCGCTTAGAAACATCAGCTGGTTATTTACATTTAAAGAGTCGTCAGCCTGTCAAGATCCGCTCTCATGGAAAGCGATGATTGTTTGATGGAAACATGTGATTACTATAGTGTGCATATTCTGGCTGCAGGTCCATTTAAAGCCTAGATACAGGTATGCAGGACAAAGACTACCTACCAAGGGCTTCTGATTTTCTTCAACTCCTAAGGCCTAGCACACAAGGTCATCACTAAGCTTGAAACCATTTTATGCCCATACTCTGACATTCCAGAGTACATCTGTTCAGATATGCAGTCCAAATGGTATTAGTTTTATTTGGCAAAGGGCAATTTATGCTCTCAGATCATGAAAACATATAGCCTGATACTGAAATCCCCCTTAGAAGCATACAGGAACTTCTTGGAAAATAGCCGTGCATGGGCAACGCAGATTTGCCTAAAGTTAGCAAACCATTCAACTTTACCAGGTTGTTGTCTTGTCTTCTAGTTTTTGCTAGATGTAGAGAGATGTTCTTTAAATTGTATCAATCATGCAGCACAACACCTTTGTCTGAATTGCGAGATAAGTTGAGCCATTCTCTGGCTTGCAGGCTCTATACAAGCCTACAACCCCAAGGAATATATATATATATATATATATATATATATATATATATATATATATATATATATATATATATATATATATATATAATGTTCAGCAACTGAAAAGTTATGAGAAGGCACTTTTACAATGCACTGAGGTATCTTCTCAACGCCTGCTCTGCATTCCACAGGATTTTACCTGGAAAGACAGTAATGTTGTACCTAGAAATGCACAACATGGGGGTAAGGTATGATTCATCGTTTTTAAGTGCATTTTTCACATATTAGGATCTCAAAGTTTATGTGAACATTCTTTTTTAGTGGACAGTACACCTTGATGGTGATCTACTGTATATAACAAAAATCTACAGACTTCACCCAGCACAAAGATGGTCATTTAAATTCACTATGAATAGTAAGAAAATTGGTATTCTTAACATGGACCCATAGCCCATATCAATCAACAGCTGCATTCTGTGCCTTTGTATAAAAATCTGTTGGACCTCTCTAGATACAAGATTCTTTGAAGTGCTCCTCTGGCCAGCGCCATTATTCTCTTTTCTAGTTTTAAAATTACCACTAAAAAGCATGAAAAATCTTCCAACATGCTGTTACAAGAGAAATTTTAAATGTGGAGCATACAAGCGAGATTTGGCTTCTAAAAACAGCCTTTAAAAAAATGTACTGAACTCTGGTAGTTAATGTAACATGTTCTTTAGGACAACCATTTTTAGCACAATATATTAGTACAAACCTTTACATACACATCACTTTCTCCACAATTGGCTGGATTAATGCTGGAGCAGTGTATTGGTATAAGCAATCTTGTGAGATATGGAATGATTGGTCATGGTAATAAATCCCTAGCTGGAACTGTAATTTGATGGTCAAAAAGTTTTTAGGTGCTTTCAGATCTGTCACTTATATCACTGACCTAAAAGTCAAACAATAAATGGAATATCCAGAGTTGTGTTATATTTGGATTAAGTTTTTGCCACACTATATATCTGTACAATGATTTAAATTTACATACTAAAAAAATTCTGCCAGACTAAGTTGCACTGAGCGTGCTTTATTGATTGTATGTACTAATGGATCTATTTTCTAAATCCTAGAGTAAAGAAAAGGGCCACCCACAAAGAAACTTACAAGTCAAAGAATCCCTAGACCATCCCAGTTGTTATAGTAAACACTTTTGTGTCTGTAAATTTTAGCATCCACAATATATTAGTGTTAGTAGGCGGCCCATGTTCAGTGTAAAGGTGTCACCGTCTGTTCCATCAATATTGTAAAATGGCTAACAGAAATGAAACTAGTGAGATTTAAAAGTGGTAAATGTGTGTTACACCTCAGAGGACCACTGGCAGCTCACTCTCTGCTTCATCCATCATCATTCATCTCACAGGTTAAAAATCAGATGGGTGACTGCAGGAAACTTCATAGGACTAACATTTTATAACCTGGATTACAGCCTGAATTACTGAGCAGAAATGCTGTGCTTTATACACACAAACACGCACCTGAGGACTCCCTTCTTCTTTACAATGAACACATCACACTAACAAGTGTAATCACAAAGTTGTAAAAAGTTGCTGCAAAGACACCATATAACAACAAAAAAAGTGTCAGTGTACATATAGTACAAACTTTACCGATTACAAATAGCACATCGTTACACTAATTTGAGAGCTGCGGAGCATGGCAAAGCAAACAAAAGATGAAATGTTTATTCTCAAGGAAAGCAGTCACTGTGGTCAAATACCATGATCTGGAATTAGAAGAACCAAGCAACCACCAACACAATAACTACTGGAAGCAAGACAAGCGCGTAACTATACTTCATTAATGGCAGGAGGTCTGGTCATCATTCACTACAATAACTGCGTTGGATAAAGGCGCATTACACCCCAATCCTGTACAAAGGCTTTAGAATCATATAACAATTGGGGATACAAGATCATTACTGTTTACTGCTACTTCCATTTTTTGTTTTCTTATAATATTTATGAAAGGAAGATTGGTGTTTTACACTGTCATTAATAAATGACTGTCCTGCCAGGCATGCTTGATAAATGTGCTGAAAGGCATCATTAAATGCTGAAAGGGGTAATCCTTGTCGCCAATCACTACTTTTATAGAACAGATAAATGGAAGTATTTGTATACAAAGCCCCTTGATCTAGGACAACATAAAAACTTTAACAATCCCGTCTATAGTGTGAATGGTACAGAAACTCCTTGCTGAACTAAAGACGATCCCCAGGATTTTTCCATCACAGGCCGATCATATCCAATCATAGCGGCCTGGACCGTAAACAAGGAGAGGATCCCCTCCAGGATACACGCCACATCTACGTCTAATAAAGCCCTCAGCAGACTTCATCTTATGTTTACATTCTGAAATCTAACATAGCAAACCTCATCGTGCTCACTATTCAGTGTTACACATCATCAGTCGTCTCAACCTTTGGTCTAATGTCATCATTGGAAGGGAAGAACCAGTTTATGTTTCAGCTCACCAGAAAAGTATACCCTCAAGTGTGTTGTGCGAGTATTTGTATGTCGTATAACCGTATGTCGTATAACCGTTTGTGTAACCTTCCCCGCCCCCACTGTGACACATCACAGCCTGTGCAGTCACCCGCACACTACACTGCTCCATCACAATCTGTGTCCCAGCCTCAAGTTTATTTAAAGCTCAAACTATTTCTGCTTGGAAAAGAAAATGATGAAATATCTGGGAGAAGTTACTTCTCTCTCCCCACTATGGACATTTGTCTATCCATGTCTAATAGAACACAGAAAGTAAGAGGGAATCCAGCATTGTCACCTTACCAGGCATGTCAATGAATTTGGAGAGATTTCCACTCATTTCCTGTTGTGTGCAGGAATGAAGGGAAATGTCCCCTGTGGGGGTAGGTTGGCAGTGTATTCGGTGGTCAGGGTTGTAGGTAGGTGAAGCCCTCCCCTCCCCCTCACCTTCCAGCCTGCCGAGCTGTTGCTGTCCCCCTTGTCCTTGAAGTATGGCACGGATCGGACCATCCAGTCGTAGATCTGGGACAGGGTGAGCCTTTTGTCCGGGGAGCTCTCTATGGCCCTGGTGATGAGGTCTGCATAGGACATGTTTCCCCAGGCATTCCTCCGGGACGAGCACTTCCTCTGCTGCCCGCCACTCACAGAGCCGCCGCCAGATCCCAGCGAGCTCTGCGCCGCCTCCACACCGCCAACCGGGGCTGCCAGGACGGTCATCGCCCCCGCGTCCCCTCCGCTCACCAGCAGCACGGTTCCCCCCCTCTCTCCGGGCTCACCGCCCGCTGTGGCCCCTGACACTTCCTCGTCGTCGTCCTCTTCCTCCGGGATCATGGACGAGGCGTCCCCGGCTTCTCCAGGCTTGGCCGGGCTAGCTTGGGAGTCCGGTCTCTGCAGGGGCCATGTGCACGACCAGGGCCGGCTCTGCGGCTCAAAGTCCGGGTCTATCTCCGGGGACACGGGGGGTAAAGCTTCTGCCATGCTGCGATAGAGGAAACAAGAAGAAGAAGAAAGCTCCAGGAAAGCCAATAAGAGGTTGTGCTGTCAGTGCGGGCGGCACATCGTACACCCGATCACTGCTGCTCACAGTGTGCACATCAATCTCTGCACAGCGGCCATGGAAAGAAACTTCACGTGTCACTGCGATCCCCCATCCAGCCTACACACCGGGCGGGGAAGCACGACCAGACCGGGCAGATGTGGCATCAGTGTGTTGTCATGCACATAACCTCCCGGCTCCTGCCGCTGCCATCTTGACAATCCCCACACCTCGCTCAGGTCCCTTTCTTCCTGCGATGCTGAAGATGCCGATGAATGTCAGGCTGCAGTGAGGAGGGATCGTGAGTTCATGTCCGGGCACATCGGGTGGCGGGGAGGATTTCCCGGTGTCCTCAGTGACAGCACAGCGAGAGATTGTCACCCTGCACAGCGCTCACTTCCACATTCCTCCCCCTGACAACCGCACGCAGCTACTAGTGAGAGGCGCACGCAGGGAGCACACAACCTAACGGCACGCGGCACCGCCCACGGGGAGGAGCTTGGAGAGGGGCGAGGCGCACTCCTTCGCTGCTGCATTCCTCCTAGAAGACGCTCGGCTCTCTATTGTGCTTGCATCACGTGTTACAGTGCAGGGTCACAGGTCACAGCCCGACCACAAAACACTGACACATGGCTACATGTGGGCCTTGCCGCTTAGTGCTGGAGACAACAAAGTGACTCCTTTAGGTGCTCTAAAATGAAAAGTATCCTCATGCTGACTTGGCCCACTTTTCCAAGTTACCAACTCAATGTAATATATTATTACCTTTACACCTCCTCCCTGTACAGTGCCATGAAATGCGGAGCAGGCGGTCAGGGTCTTCTCAGGTTTGTGTGAGCCCTCTATTTCTCTTTACATATATGTCTGTCACCTACATATATGAATGGAGGCTGGCACAACCAGACCATTAGAAGGTCCATTTTAGCTCCACAGCAAACAAACATTTGTCATTGGAGAAGGTCTCCCTCCTCACCACAAGGGTTAAAGAGCAAATCCAGACTAAATCCATCTCCCTGCCTCCAGTGCCCCCTAACTCACCTAGGCCTGACACCCAGGTCCCTTGGCAGCACCGTGTCCTCTGTGCCCAATAATCCCCAGTGGTCCCCTTATCCTGGCTCCTTATTTGTGGGAGGGCCCAACCACTGGATGGCCCAGAGAGAATGTCCATGTCATGGAAGAAGTATGTGGACACTCTGCGGAGGACACTTCTGAATGTATACAGATAAGATTCAGAGCTGAAGCATGATATTAGGATTTTTTACACAGTCAATAAATTGGTGGGAGATTGAAGGGAAAGAATAGAAGTAATGATTTAAAACTGCAATAAGGGACAGCTCTGGTGTCATACAATGCCATGCAGGCCCTGCATTATATAGGGGGAGAGGGGGTAGAGTCTTCATGGGTGAGCTGTTTTTCCTTGTGGTGAAAGGGGGGGGCACTGTAAAGATAAATGTTTACCGAATTTCTAAAGAAGCGTTTTGTCGGGGGGCCCTGACAAAGCAGCCTCCCGCATTTATATTTGCAAATGTATGCAACAAAAACTTGTAACTGTATTTTGCTGGCTAGCCAGATGTATTGAGTTGTTCTGTAAAATGCTATTTTCATGGGCACCAGTTATACCCTGACTGCAGCAGTTGCCATTTTTGTATTATTTCAATAAACAATGTGTATTTATTGTTGCCTAGTCAATGTTATTATATTATTATTATTAATAAACAGGACTTATATAGCGCCAACATATTACGCAGCGCTGTACATTAAACAGAGGTCGCAAATGACAGACAGATACAGACAGTGACTCAGACGGAGGAGAGGACCCTGTCCCAAAGAGCTTGCAATCTAGGAGGTGGGGGAAATCAGGACTTCTATCAGTGACCATGCAGAAAGTTATAGACAACTTCCTCAAAGCAGACATAAGTAAGTGACCAACAAAGGTTCTGCCTTTTTTCACTCTTACTGCTCCAGCTTTGGCTGGAAAACCAATTTTTATGTCTCATTATGACATAAATTGAAATCTCTGGCATTTGTTTTAATATACGTGGCACCATACTATTTTTGCACAGCTGGCCCCTGGAAGACTAGATTATTCTGCCTACTGGCGATTCTTCCACCCCCAACCCTACTGATTTCTCACCACCCAGACCCAGAACTCATCTGGAGCTCCTGGTATCCAGGACTGGCAGAAACCTTTCTGTGGCTGGGGACAACCAGTGATTATAACATCACTGATCACCCTGCATTGTATAAATTCATATGAGCTCAGCTTCTAGGACTTCAGGGTCAGAACTCACAATTCCTGGTCAATGAGCCCACAAAACAAGAAGATGGGCAAAATTTGTTAAAGGTATGACATTAGAAATCTTTTAGAACCTGTCAGCTCTCTCTAATATTATCACATAGGGGCATGTCAGCCTCATTGTGTTACCAAATGTCTTTAGTGAATAAAATAAAAAGTGTTAAAGAGGATATAACAAATAAAACAAACTTGAAACACCACTATGTCCTGTGCAAACTCACAGGGCTCTATTTATAAAATTGAGAATCAGACATTGCCTTTCGGGAATTTTCCAAGTCCATCTGTCTTAATGGCAGTAACTAATCCCCACAGGGAAGCGTTGGAGGGAATGTCAGATTCCCTGCTTTATAAATAGAGCCCAAAGAAATAAAACACATATGTAGAAGATGTTTGTGTATGTAAATGACAAACATGCACCATATACTGGGAATAAACTATAGAGAATTTTGAGTATCATGGATTCGCAGGTACACACAGAATTAAGGCTTGACAATTTTTGCTATCTACTTGATGGAGTCTCATCTTTTTAATAATTTGATTTTATTAATCTGTGGGTTATTAAGTCATTTTAGGCCTAAAATGTTCCTTAGTATGTAAACAAACAAGAAAGAAAGCCCTGGCAATAAGTGGTAAATCTTTTTGACATATAAAATTTGCCTCACAACTTTCTACTTTTAAAGTAAGAAATGCAATGATTTACAGGTAAGGGTTTAGGTTTTATAGTTAAATGAAACAATGTACTATACATCCAAAGAAAGCATACATAAGGATCATAATAAGACTGAGGATTTTGCTTCCAAATAAAGGACAGTCTCCCCAAATGAAGGGCAGCTGGGAGGTAAGTAGAATACTGCTGACAATATAGCAAACACTCATTGCAATATAGAATTTTCAAGGACCTAACACAGATCAGGACAACCCTTTGTCCTTAGAACAGGTTCAGTCTATCCTGGAATGCTGTCATTCTAGTCTAGAACTTTGTGTACTGATTTCTTTCACTATTCTAACAAAAACAATAACTTATTCACACACGCAAAGCAGGAACAGTTTGCACTCTGAAAAAAAAATGAGCATATTCTTTTCCCCAGCAGAGGAGATTTCTGCTCACATCTTCTACCAGGGACACAACTGGAAGTTCTACCTATGACAAATAGAACATATGACAGAACAGGTGTCTGCATTAGAAATTTTGCCCCTTCTGCTTTAATAATATTATTAAAACAAGATTACACAACACTCTGGGGACTATTTACACAGCAGTGAATCTGACATTCACTGAAACATTCTCTGGTGGAGAATCAATTACTCCTATTGAAACACATGAATCTGAAAGGTTATGCACTAGGGAGAACTTTTCATTGACTGACAGATTTACTGCTTTATAAATAAAGCCCTTTTCTGTCTTGGTGACAACAGTAATTTAGAAGGTGTCAGGGAATGTCCCAAACAGATACACACAGTAATGTAAACCTAAAATAACTTCTATCCCTTCCCCATAACACCCCAGACTGAAAAGAGTGCCACCTAATTCTATACTGTAACTAAATACATTTGATAACTGGGATATTGATGTCTATTGTTTGGCTATCAATAATCCCACCAAAATGATATATTGGTATGACAATGAGTGACATTGAAATATATCTAACACATTCTCTCTCAGGCACTCAGCAGATCCTATGATCCTTTCCTGCCGGCTGTGTTATTAGTAAACATCTCCAGACAAGCTGAGAAGTGAGGGTCTATTTTTATATTGTAAAGCAATGGTGAAGCTGGGCAAAGATGGTAGGGGCCACAATGTATTCTGAAAGACTGCACAGCCATGCGGTATGTGGACAAGCCAGTACTTATTCCATTTTCCTGTACAGACATGCCAGGACATGCCTGAGACACACCATCAGTCACTACACTTCTCCAGCTAAGCAATCTACAGGTTATACAATGCCACTGTAACAAAGGACACTCGTCTATGTAGTTTACTGTTACAACACTGTTCTTTTATATGGGATTTCTCTCCAGCAAATTGAAATGACCAAACCATACACAAGTCAGTATATATGTATATTTTAATGTGGTATAATGTACAATTGTTCAATATCCATATTAAAAGACAGGGTCACAGCATGCATTTATGAAGGTAATGATGAATCCTGAAATATCTAAAAATGTGTTGTCAAAAATGTGGTATGTTGTAATTTTCTAAATATTAGAATGCAATCACACAGAAAGAATAAAAATGACGACCTCATACAATGGTAAAAGAGTTGGATCCAGGCTCATTTCCTCATTTGATCCAGCATGAATTGATTCTGAATCAAAGTAGTGAAATGTGATTGGTAAAAAGTATAGAATTCTAAAAACCTTAATTGGTCAGGTTAGAAAATTTCCATCAATCATACAAGTATGTAGTAGGTTTTAAGACCTCTTGATTGATTTGTGTTTGGCTGATTTGTGAAGCATCCACGTATACATTTATCTTCACTCCATTATTTTCCCACTGGATCACACATTGCAGTGTATGGTGGTGCAATCAGCTGTTTTTTTGATTGGTGGTCAACATTCATATTAAACACACTTTAGTTTAGTTATAAGTCTGTTTGGTGGAACTAAGACAAACATTTTGAATCTGAACTGAAGTTCACCTTTCCAACCAAACAACTTTGAACCCTTTTTCTGTAAACAGTGGGCAGCCACTGCCTGCTGTGTACGATAGCTACATTTAGCATACCTGTGCTTTACTGTCCAAATCTGTCTTATGCTAGCCATTTGTCTTGCTATTTGAATTCAAGCAGATTGCAAAATAAAGTGTCAAAAATTATAAAAGAACCAGGAAATAATAACAGGTTGTGAGTGTGTTGTTTTGGTAAACATAGGGCAATATTCCCATTTGCTGGTGGCTGTCAGGCAATCATTGCTTCAACAATGGCTTCAACAAGGGAACTGGCCTATTTTAACACTTATGGTAAAGATTCCTCCTAGATGCATGTTCTGTTACCATAATGGGATAAGTTATTAGGAAACAAAGAGCAAACTTTTTTTATGCTAGGCTACACATAGTGCAACAATTACAGATGCATCATCTCTCTACTCATTCTCCTCCTCCTTTCACCAATACCTTCCATAAATGTTTATTCTCCTCCCATGTAGCTTACCGCTTCCCCACCAGTGTTATTCTTAGCACTGTACTCACCTATACTCTCTTCCTTTTCTTTTGGCTTTCTTCTCCATTTACACTTCTACATAGTGTTTCTGTTCTCTTGCTCTGTACCCATTCAACCCCAGGTTTTATTTTATTTTTTTCTTTACTATTCTGCCCAGTATACTCACTCTACTTCAACTACTATTGTGCTGACACTGATCTTCTCAGGGCCAATTTGGGGAAAAATAATAAATTGGGCAATTGCCTACACCTTCTCCAGGGCCCCAAGGGACAGAATACAGAGAGTTCAGCGAACTAGAATGCTGCACATTTGTGGCCCCCCCCTCATATTTGCCTAAGGACACATTTTTGTTTTCTTTCTAAAATTATCCCTGGCTCTTCCCTGGGTCTGCTTTGCTTTCACCTAATTTTTGTAATGTTTTTTTCTGTACTATTTATTTCTACTATTCAGTGTTATCTGTATCTCATCATCTGATACCACTTTGCTTCCAAGGCTAGGTACAGAAATGTGCAATAGTTCTTGTCCGATAGTCAGCTCAAGGCCGATATCAGATGAGAATCTTGGGTGTGTACAGCGCTCGTCGTCCATCCTCCGAACGATCGTCCTGGCGGATCCACGGACGATGGACGACGAACAATCGTAATGCAAGTGAAGGGGAGATAGCACAGCGGGGTGTCACTCTGTCGTTCTCCACCTCCCTTCTCCTTTGAGCAGAAAGGTGCTGTATGTAAAGCACTCGTTCATGCATCGTGCAGTTGTTAGTTGTGAAAGATCCTTTGCAATGACACTGATTGCAGGTGTGGACATAGCCTTATTCCCATTATTATCTCTAGTGTTTCCCAAGAAGCTTTAGCTTATTCTGCTAAAAGTTCCTTTGTGTCACTAATATTCCTGATCATATGAGGGAGAAACACCAGTTCATTTATAACTTTTGTTTACTCACTCTGCTTCTTCTCCTAACTCTCTGCTTTCCCCTTTTTCCTCACCTCATATAAAGCAATCTCATCCTGCTGCCCCCTTTTTTACCCATTGGCCCTGATTTCTTTTATGTAACTTCTTACTGCGCATGAACTTTTCTCACTGCCTCCTCTTTACCACATTCTATCCGCTATCTAGTGCCCATGCTGCATTCTTGTAATCTGCTGTCATTCTCATATGCTCACTATCACAAAATATTGCTCATCTTTATCCTAATGTGTGATATCTTCTATCGACCAGATCACGTTTCCACTGTCCTGTTAAAAAATATTTTTTTTTTTACATCTTCAGAAACCTGTCTTGCACATCTTCAGATAATGGCCCTGATTTATCAAAGTTCTCCAAGGCTGGAGAGAATACACTTTCATCAGTGAAGCTGGGTAATCCAGCAAACCTGGAATGGATTTCCTAAAAGTCATTAGCTATTAGCAAATGTTTTCAACCCTGGACCAGATCCATTCCAGGATTGCTGAATCACCCAGCTGCACTGATGAAAGTGTATTCTCTCTAGTCTTGGAGAACTTTGATAAATCAGGGCCACTTCCTCCTTTTTTCAAGCTTCTATTAATATCCCTACTTTGCACCTACAGTGTGTCATCACACATTTCTCAGCTGTTCTGTGTACCCCAAGATGACACCCTGAGGAATTCTCTGCCTATGCTCTCTTCTACTATTGACTACTGTCCCACCTCCATCACCACCAATGTCAGCTTCCATCTCTTCCCCCATCAGAACCCTTTCCACACACAACTATCAACTCTCTTTCCTTCCCCACCTCCATGTTCTTGATTTCCTCCAAAGAGAACTATAAAAGTCTTTATTGAGAATCCATACATGAGGACACAAGTCTGAATTTAATGTAATTAGGTATCAATGTATGTCAGTTTTCTTGAGGTCATTTTTAAAAGGAAGATGTCATATAGGTTGGAAATATTTGACTGTTTATTACAGATTTATAATGTTGTATAAAATATATCTTTTTACATTTAGTCTTTTAGATTATGCAAAAAAGATGAGCAAAGATAAATTGTAATTTTAATAAATTTGAAATATCTAGCACATATCCATGTAGCAAATCAAAAGTAAATACTTTTAAACAATTGGAAACTTGCTTAAAAAGAAAATTATTCAAAACTGATATGTGGTGGCAACTTTAATATAGATATTTTTACATAAAAGATATGATCTAAAGCTGGCATAATGTGTTACAACAAAGATATAAAAGAAGAAATGTCCACCCCAAAAAATGTCTCTTTTCACAAGCAGGTGCTGTAAATCATCTAAAGCAAGGCACTTTACTAAGGTCCCCAGACCACATATGGCCCCCTGCTTGCACCTTCCAGGCCTGCTAGTTTGTATAGCAAGTGGGCTGGCTTTGGGGTAAGGCTTTTTTTTTTTTTACACTAGGCCCTGCATGCAAAGTGATAGTAGATCCCAGCTACTGGGACAACCTTAGAAGCCATTGTAATCTCCTGCCTAATGGTATCAGTGTAGCATTTGGAGCACATTCAAGGTGACCCCTAAACATCACTGTTGTAGGGGGTTTCCTAATCCTACTGACTCCTAATGATGGAATACTGACTGACACCTATGAAGTGACACTATTCCTCCATTTGGCAATAACGACTCTCT
Organism: Pyxicephalus adspersus; assembly: GCF_032062135.1. Classification (NCBI taxonomy): domain Eukaryota; kingdom Metazoa; phylum Chordata; class Amphibia; order Anura; family Pyxicephalidae; genus Pyxicephalus; species Pyxicephalus adspersus. The sequence continues at coordinate 79,440,250 of NC_092861.1, read as the reverse complement.
AACTACAACAATGGGACAGAATTTCACAGGCACCAGCAAATTATAATATTTCTTCATCTGGGCAATGGGGTGCTGTTCTTTTTTCCCAAAACCATTTTTAACTACACCATCAATAGGACACCATTTCCACTGACCACTGATGAAGGTAATTATTTTCCTCCCATTGATGGGGCAGTGGTACATTTCCAGCACGTCTGCATCATCTGCTTACTGGCCACTACTGAGAATCCCTGGAACTCTTTCGTACAATGATGTCAATGGCCATCAAGAATGTTTTCTTTCATTCAGTTGTTCAGTGAGCAGGGAGAATAACCTTCCCTGTGTACTTTACAGAGAATTCAAACTGACATTACATTTGCAGTACTAATATTCACTATGCCATCAATATTATTCTCTTGAATGGTGAAATAACACTGTCTCAGATGAAGTCCAGCACTCTTAGATAACATTCATTCAAAGAACACTGAATATTTGTTCTAGTTAAACATCCTTATAATTTCTGGAATTCATAAAACCTGGATATATTTACTGACAAATGTTTGAAGACTAAGGGTGGATACCGTGGTAGTAACCCTCCACCAGCACAGAAATCTTAACAAATGGTGAGTAATTAAAACATGGGGTATAAGAAAGACTTGTGTATCTTTGTTCATCTTAAAGTGTATGCCAAGGCAAAAACCTTTTCCCATTTTACATGGTGAAGTATGGTAGGCATGTTTTGATATAGACATCTGTCTAACAAGGCAATTACCTTTACTAACTTCTGGTTGTGTCTCTAGTACAGAAAGTAAAGAGAAATGGTAAAGACAATCATAAAAAATGTTTTTAGTATTTATACACTTTTTTATGCCTGCCTAGCACACAATAAAATGAATGTGCATAAATCTATAGTAAACATAGACCATGGCACTACTGTAAAAGTAGAATGCACATGTAAGAACACTATTGAATGTTTCCCTTTGCATTACACAACTTCATGTGCTATTTTAATATACCACAACAGTCTTTTGTAGCCATATACATTATGTTTTTCTGATTTCACAAAATATGTCTATTCATGCTCATTAAATCAAATTTAAAATCTATATATTGGAGATTAGGATATTTTAGGTTGTATGATCTAAAAAAAAATAGAAATAATTTTGATTTGTTTAGAAAGCACTGGCTGTTGTTAGCCCTATGAAAATATATTCCACCCATTTCATTCATTTTTTAATTTCAGTAGGGGAAGGCTTTCAGAAGTGGAGCTCTTGAGTCAATACCCAGATAAGTAGGTCATGAAGTACTAAGCTGCTTTCTAGGGAATTAGAGAATTGTGATTTAAGGCTGTGTTTCTGCATATGAAATAAATTATTCCCAAGAATGACATTTCCATATAGTGTATACCCACAAAACATGGGCGGTAGAAAGAGACTCAAGCCTACAACAGATATACATCCATCTGGTGCATTGTTACTAAGCCATGCAGAAGAAACCCATATATTTTTAATTGATGCTTAGTTCTGTGCCTTCAACAAATGAATCCCATAATTCCTTGGAATAAAAAGCTTTAGTAAACACCTATTGCGTAGAGAGAGGCTTGCTGTTTTTTTTTTATCAGTATGTATATCTGTATATATATAGGCAAAGTACAGTATTATAGTCTTTATAGTCTTCATCTTCCTTGTTTTTTTGATGTATGGTCTTTGGTATTAACCAAGACAATTCGTCATTGTTCTGTATTTAAATTAAACTGGAACCTAGAATGTGCTAATGCAGTTTTTTTTTTTTAATTTCAGTCTTTAATGAAACACATCAGCTTTGGCAGTATTTATTAAGCATTCTTTATATAAGGGATCAGGGATGTCATTTAAGGTTTACTTTAACCTAGCCCATTAAAATCAGCCATTAGTGAATAACTAAACCTGTGTTTTGACTACCAGGACACAGTTTCAAGTTTACTTTAATGTCACCAGCACATACTTACTTCCCTAAGTAAAAATTGTAAATGTCAAATTCTTAACCTGAACTCCTAGCGCAACCCCTAAAATGAACAATTAACATAACCCATAAAATTAAAACATATTCTGTACTCTTAATACTAACCTATCACCTACCATTAATGTACCCCTAAAACTCAAAACCCCAGCATTAACCCTGCAACCATAACCTTATTCTAACTAATACCTAAATGATTGACACTAAATACCTTATCTAAATGTGAACAAAAAGCTTTTGATCCCATAATGTTGCGCCCTGCTTGTACCAGCAGTGTGTGAATACATTATGTACAGTGCCATATATATGTCATACAAGCGTGCATTTTCATATACCAATCAAATATAAAGAACAAAACTACTTATTGGTTGGACTTGCAAACGTTTAAGTGTATATTTATAAACTTAACTTATAAAAATGTACACATTTTCCAATTGAATTCAAGTAAAAAAAATGTGTTTATCTTGTGGGAAAACATTTTACAAAAAAGACCCCCTAATGTTTGTGGCTTTTTATACTATCCAGTGAAGATTCTTGTATTTTTGTAATATAGTAAAATCAAATACCTGTTGGTTCCCCATGCTTGTCTGTTCTGTTTCTTATTTGAATTTTGAAAAACCATGTCACATAATAAACAGGAAAATAATTCAGTATAAGCTCCTCACATTAACATTGGAAGGTACTATGTTGCAGCCTGAAAGTGCCAAGTATATACTCTGGCAATACCTAGTAGTAGTTAGTTGCACTCCCCTGGACTTGATCTGTAAACTTGATGTATCAGTAAAATACCATTTTTTTACAGAACAAGTTCAAATGATTGTGACTATTGCTAACTTTACCATGGCATTGATGATCACAAGACCCTTACACTTCCGGCGTGATACAACGAAGTTGCCTGCAGCAGTTTGCTGTGCGCCCAGGAGATGCAAACTGCACCGCAAGTAACTATATATGTATGAGGCTGCAATTATGGTGCAACAGCAAAAGCTTCCAGCAACTCCTGAATGCCCAAAAGTAACTTGTCAAAATGCTGCAAATGTGTAAGGCAAAGGAAGGCTGAAAAAAGTGGTCTTTAAAGAGCAAAATTAGACAGCACTTTGATTATACATATATCATAGAACATTAGGGTTTGTGCCTTAACCAACTATTTTCTCTACTAATGATATGGTATATAGATAATAAATAGATAAAGTGGAGACAAAATGATTTTCGAGTCCCACACATAATATCAGAGGTGGTTGGCTTGCAGCTGCAGGATGATTGTAGTAAAGGTCAATTTACCAATTTTTACAAAATCAAACTCACTTTAGTGATTTGACAAAATCGAGTCTGTTGATGTTTTGATCCCTATTTGTGAGAATGATGACCCTGGACATATATCGGTCTATGAGGTATCAGACAAAGTTTTGTTTTGCTAATGTCTCCTGTATAGTACCTGTGAAGATAACACAGATGCATGGTAACATCTAGTAATCTAATTTCTGGATAATAAAAGGAGCCTCAAATTATTTTTTATGCTTATGCCCCACATTGCCTTCCCTGTATAGCACCAGAGGCATTGGTGGGGCTGTGTACTTACCATTGAGCAGGCTATCCAGGTAGGGTTGATTTCCCACCTCATGGTGCTTGCATACTACTAGTGCTGGGGCATTCATTCCACTATTGGGCACCAGTGAAACAGAATATTCTTTTCCATCACTGACAGAAAATGTTTAAGGGAATTTTGTAAAGCAACAAATTTTCTCCCACTGAAATTTCACTGTCCACTGAAATCCAAGGTGTGAAGGCTTAATTTCCTCCCACTGACTACCTAATTGGTTCCTGATGAAGTTCTCTTCAGGCTCAAAGTGTAACTTTATACCTGGACTGTATTCTATGTTCGGCAAAAATGCATTTGGAATTGAAGAATTTAATTTAAAAAAAAAACCTTTACCCTGAAGTTTTATGTATGTTGGAAAGGCTACTGTTTGTGGGACAATTGTCTTTTACCATCCTGGGGACACCCCAGTACAGAAGAGATATGTTGATTGTTTCCAGTGACAGTAAAACAAATGCGTGCTGAAGAAAGAAGAAGGATAGTATGAGCAGGAGGGACCCTTCCGCTACCATTAAGGAATCGGGCAAGCCAATCACGAAACAAGATCAGGGATACCTTTAGAGATGCTGGATTCTCTTGAGATAATGACAAACCAAATTCTCTAGAGTGTATCCAGCTTTAGTTTATAAAATTACATCACTTCTTTAATCACATGCAAGTTACTGATTCTGCAGATTTCTAATCTCACAGCACTGCCTCTCACACACTGAATCATCACCTAAGCATTCCTGGATGGTTAGCATTTGCATACACACTGCCCTAGGAAATGCCCACGTATGAAGCTAAATAGCTGACAGGACAGAAAGTACAAATTGTTAGGAATGGGCTGGATGATCCTTGTATTCTGTTGGACAGGAAGTGAGATGGGCTCAAGATACTTGCTGCAGTTTCTAAAGCTTGTTGTGTGGAAGTCACAGTACACACAGTCACAGACTAATGGCTTTTAGCACAGGAATGGACTAATTATAGGTGTATGAGAAGAAATGGTGAACAAAGGTTTTTAAAGAATAGAGGACTTTATTAGAGGGAAGGATATTGTTAGGTACAACTTTTTGGTTCATGAATACAGCACGCCACACAAGGAATTTTTACAGATTATCAAATTTCCTTTATTATTAGGGACCAACCTAGATTGGGATTCACCTCTTCCTCATAGACCATACAAATGATTCAAAACATCTAGGGTCTAAGCTTAACTGGATAATGATCAATGCTAAATTTCTTCACTTTTCTTCCCTAACTGATGGATGAGCTGGAACTGGAAGTACATAGCCCTCATTCTTCCTCCTCTGTAACTGTTTCATTCTATGTGTTTCCTAATTCTTTCCCTCCATCTCCTGTGTCTTAGATTTTCCAAATCCATTTATTACCCTGTCATTTTGCCTATCTTGGGGCTGATACCTGGCTTTATACTTTAATCTTCTGTCCATTGGTAGAGTTTTGGAGCTTTTCTCTCTGTTGCCATATAATGTTATTGGAAACCTGCCATTCACACTGCTGAATTCACTGCTCACCATGAGATGGAGAGCCTGTTCATCCTGTTCTGCATTTATATACTGTTTTGTTTTGTCATTTCTATTACACAAATTTATATTCTCTGCTTCTTATTGTAACAGCTAAAATAAACACATTGGAATACAAAAAGAAAGGCAAGTCTTCAACTTTAAACAGTTTCTATGTAATTAGACATACAATGGTGTGCACTGCCATGCAAGATTTCTGATAGATCCTTGTTATGGGTGAGCTGAGTCTGGCAGGGTTTTTGTGACACATGGACACCATCTCTTCCATGCAGGCAATTTCTGACAGGAACTTGCAGTCTCTGACAATG
>NC_092861.1:79427239-79432295 GCF_032062135.1 Pyxicephalus adspersus | reverse complement strand
TCTCTGACAGGCATTTGGGTTGACTAAAGTTACCCCGGCAATGAGTGGAATTCTTCAAGTAGACTCAGCTCTATAGCTGCTTACAATAACATAATATGATTTAGAAATAATTGGCCGAATGCTGCATCATACAATGAAACTTATGATAGCAACTATACTCTGCCACAAGTGGAGTAGAACACAGCAATAACAACAGACACGGCTCCTTTAATTCATCGCGTTCTCTCCCTCTCAGAGCTGCCAATCTCATGACGTCAGCAGCCTCCGCTCCTTCCCTTCGCCCACCCACTATAATCAAAGTTAGGTTGAAGCGTCCAAACAGATGATGTTATTCTAATAATAACCCCGTGACCAGCGGGACCCGCCGGGGTCTTTGCTTATTGGTCGACATCATCTTTCAATCAGAAGGTAGACGAATCTGTGATTGGTGAAAGTGGCAGGCGTTGCATGCCGCGCCTCCCAAATAATAAACAATCTAGTAGTAATGAAGAGCAATTCTTGCGCTGTATGGATCTGGCAGTGGGCGCGGTCTGTGCGTGACGTCAGTGGCGGGGGCGGAATGTTGCGTGCAGTGGCTGCTGACATGCTTGTAATGATTACACATCTATGGCTGCTCATTGTTAGGGGCAATGACATTGTAAGCAGGCAGCACCCACTGCTTCTCGGGCTCGGCCATGCTAAGGGCTGTACATGCTCCTCCTGAGGCAGAGCTGCTGAAACTGGCCACGTACCTAGGCGGTATTGTTTATCTTCTGCGCCTTCATTGCGTCATTTTGTGTGAACCACCTCCCTCAATGGTCACCAAGCCTCCTGCCATGATTGATAGGAGGAAATGCGGTTTGTTTTGCTTTTTTGGGGGGCTGGTTTTGGTGTGATGTCACTGTACACGCCTGTGTATATATGTGAGCATTGATTCTGTTTATTGTGCTGCAGTGCAGGAAGCTTTTGTTTGAGGATTAGCAGATTATCAGCAGATATGTAGAAGCACATGTATATGTCTGACCATACATGAGCTTTATATTGTCATTATCACATTAAAGACCTACTCTGCAGATATACAAGATGAATCTGAGCCCTCTGCTGGTATTTTAGGCATTGTATTCCACAGCATGAATCATGCATGCAGCAATCCTATATATATATATATATATATATATATATATATATATATATATATATATATATATATATATATATATATATATATATATATATAGATATTATTTTAAGCTCTTTGGGGCAGGGTCCTCTTCTCCTCCTCCTGTGTCAATGCATTTGCAACGCCTATTTAATGTACAGCACTGCGGAATAGGTTGATGCTATATAAATCCTGTTTAATAATATTTGTAAATATGTTAGGTTACCTGAATGTAGCCTTTGAACTTTAGGGATTCACGCAGGTGCTTAATACAGAAAGGGATAGATGATGTCCCTTCTGCAATAATGTCTTAATCACATTTGAAATATATGAAAAATCGCCAGCTTTGGTGACGTGTGCCAGGGACGGATGAACTCCCATACACCTTAATGGGAGATTTGTCACCCCGGCATGGCCTATCAAGATGGTCACGGATCATTGATAGGTAAGTGCTGCAGGGTTTAGTTTCACTTTAAGGGAATTAAAAAAGAATTATGTACTTATTAGCCGGAAATGTTTTAGTATTTAGAAAAAGAAGGCAATGCTACTTAAGGCTTAGTCTACATGGACGTTTTCACCAGCGTTTAACCAGAGGCTTTAAAGGCCCATGTTTGAAATCCCCATGCATTCCCATGGGCTAATCTACACCAGGATGTTTCCTTGGGGCATGTTCATGAGCGTTATCTATAACGCTGCTTGCAACGTTTAAAAACTGAAAAGTGTGGGGTTAACAATGGTAAACACCCAAAAACGTGGGTAATTGCTGTCATTGATTTCAATGAGGCGTTTCCCCGTATTTTTTAAGCACTTGAAACGTAAACGTGGGAAAACATGGTATAGACATTTTCCAGCGTTTTAAAGCTTGCCCTTAAACAGTTAAAAAAAAGTCTATACCGCATTTTTAGCGTGTTTACATTTCAAGTGCCTATTTTTGGGCGTTTTCCATAATAAAAGTGCATATGAAGGCAGTAGGAAAGTTTACATGCGTTTTTAAAAACATCCTTGTAGACACAACCTAAAATGGCTCTTAGATAATTCATCTGTTTCAAAAAAGATATAATTTTTACGTAATAAGTAGCAATTATCTTGGTTAGTCTCTGTGCATGTTTTCTTTTTCATAGGCATCACTGTCCATTACTGGTTCATCATACCCCCCCCTCATCCTCCCTCTTAAAGGACTGCAAATTTCTGTACAAGGAACCATGTTTTTCCCATGATGACATAGTACATGTGGGAGGACAAAACACCCAGCGTCTGTCAAAGCCTCAACTGCCAATAGGAGAACCTTCCATGCTGCCTTTCCACACATCAATTCACTAACAGAGCATCCTACTTTTAAATTACAGTAACCTAGCATGATTGGTAAATGTATAGAGAGCTGCTAAATGATGAAGCTGCTGCTGACTGTAAAAATAAAAGATCTCTTCTCTCTCATTTTTGCCACCTCCTAACAGCCTGTTTCAGGAACTGATGAAATTTAAAAGCCAGAACATGTTGTAGCAGGAAATGCCATTTGTTTTTTTTTGTTTTTTTTTTTACCAAGAACACATTTGGTTGATCTGTACTTGGCATATATATATATATATATATATATATATATACACTCTGTGACAAGATATACTGTAATTTTGTAGAAAATCAAAATGCTATGAATAAAGAAAACTTGCTGTGGTGTGCATTTCCCTGTTTCTGAAATTACAGACAAGAAAAATCAGTTATGATTTTAAAAATAAGACTAAGGCCATATTTATAAGAAGCTGTTTTCTGGGCAATAATTCATAATTGTATTGAAGTGTGAAGCACTGAGTATGGGGTGAATGATGAGCACAATCAAATCCATATTATGAAATGTAAAAGATTTTGGTGTTTAAACTGGGATCTGGTCCCAAGAGGTGCGCCATTAAGAGCTGACTAGGACGTCTATACATTTTGTCCTGTAGTTAAACATAAATCGTTACAAAGAGTTAAGCATTACTATCAATAGTTTTTATGCTTTATTACCATTAGATTATTGGTCTTTCAAGAAAACTTCAGTGTTGTGGTGTTTCCTGAGGCAATCTGCATGGGCTGTTTAATCTGGGTGGAGAAAAGCTAAACTTGAAGATTAATTTGGTTAGATTTGACCTTTTTCTGCTTCACTTTTTTTTTTATAAGCATACTAATAAAATGTTTAACCTTCCTATATACCTAGCTTACTGGTACTATCCATGATGTTAACGGGTTGGTTTTGACCCATGTATTAAATCAGCAATAAAATACCTTCAAAACAATTATTTTTCATCCAATTTGTTTCTTACCTCCTGGTTACCTTGCTAGGCTTCCTTATCCATGAAAATGTTGGTTTTAATATTATTGGTGTGACCCCCTTGGCCTTTCTTTGATAGCATACCTCTCGTTTTTAATAAAAAAAAATGGTAAAATGAACCCCAAAGTAATTAAATAGATAAAAGATTGTTATGTTATCAGACTATTACTGAGGAGTATTAAAACACATCTCTTAAATATTTGTTTTTTATTTCTTTTTATGTTAATATTTTTAACTATAGCAACATTTATGGTGTTACGGGTCAATTTTGACCCATATATATTTACTTCAACAAAAGGCAAAAAAAGTTTTGTTTTTTTTTCTTTCAAAAATAGAAAAGCAGAACAAGTAATAATACAAAATGTAGATTTGCAAGTTTAAACAAACAACAACCAATCAAACAAATCAAACCAATAGAAATTCTTTGTGCAAGAACATGTATGTCTGTGTGTGTTTAGATGCATGTGTGGCAAAAAGTGAAACTTTTAGTGTGTTCTTTGCATAAATATTTTTTGCAGTGGAAGCACAATGTGTGTCTTCCTGTCCATATTGCTAGGGCAGACCTGACACCTCTTTCTTTTAGAATCAGGTGGATTCAATGGAGTTGTGGATGTGCTGGTTGATGCCGAGGCAGGGCTGGCTGAGGATGCTGGCGCTGATGCTTTTGGTGTTGTTGATGACGTGGACGGAGTGCTTGTCGAGCTCTGCAGCGGTCTGACAAAGGCTGCAGCGACTGGGTCTCGGGGAACCCAGGTTCCTCTGCTCAATGTGCGCCTTGACAAGGGAATTTCCTAGCTCCTCAAGAAACATTCTCCGCTTGTTATTTTTGGTTGAGTTCCACCCCAGGTGGATGTGGGTCCACAACACAAGCTCAAACAGGATAAGTATGGGCTTTTTGTCAGTTCTTGATGACACAGCTGCATCTTTGTGAAAAGTGGACATAAGTATCACACACCGTTTTTTTGGACAATATGAAACAACAGTGGTGGTGTCTGTAAATGCAATTTTTGAAGAAAGTGGAGCTCTGCCCTTCACCTGCAAAATTGCGGTTGGCAGCTCAGGTTTATTTTTTCTCATTATGCCTACCATGGTAAGTTTCCTGCGATGTGCCAGTAGTCATATCGAGGACTACACGTTTTCCTTGGTTTTACTTTGGGATGCAAGTTTGCCTGTGTAAATATGTAGATTCCAAACATAGCTTGTTTTTGCATCACAGGCTGCCCGGATTTTTATTCTGTATTTGCCTGGTTTACTGGGCATGTATTGTAGGAAGGGGCATTTTCCATGGAAAGGAACAAAACGATCATCTACTCTCACCTGAGGCCCAGGGTGAAACATCAGTGGAAGGAGCTGCACCCAGATATCCCTAATGGTAGCAGGCTTGTCAGCTTTTGCTCCAGTATCTCTGTTGTCATATCTGAGGACCCTTGATATCGTTTGAAAGGTCGGAAGTGACATTGTTGAGCGGAAAATTGTTCTGCTTGATGACCCAGAGACACTAAAGCTGATTCATCAAGCAAAATCGGAAGCTCGCTCGCGCATTAGTATTCGCGATCCGAAATCGGAAGCCATCGCGCAATTCAGCAACTGAATGAGCTCGCGACCGGAGCTGC
>NC_092861.1:79236060-79424458 GCF_032062135.1 Pyxicephalus adspersus | reverse complement strand
ATTTTAATTAGATCACAAATGCTTGGTGAGAATTTTTTACAATTCATACTATTGTGAGATGACATATTATGAAGTGTTTACTAGTATATATACAGCTTGATCTCAATTAGTTTGCAGTGTTGCAAAGCAAACCAAAAAGTATAAAAACAGTGTAACAAATGTAACAATAAATTAATTATTTTGTGAATTAAGTACAATGTAACCTAAAAACGTAGCACTTACCCAAAAGAAGTTGAAGCATTAAAGATTCTAAATAACTGTAGATATGCACAGAACAGAGCAGGTGTTACTAATTAATTGCTATGATCTCACCATTGACAGCTTAACAGATCCTCCTTAATCGCGCAGCTGAAATTTAATCACCTTAATTGGCAGATTCGCGATCCCTATTGCCGATTATCAAGGCAGGAATCCGGCTGGCAGTGAAGGCGTGTGTACGAGCGCACTTGGCTCTGGACCGCGGGAAACCGGCTCGCTAGAAGCGCGACCGTGCGTGCGTCCAGCGTACGCGCATTTCATTGATGAATCAGGCCCTATGAGTGGCCTCAATACAGGATCTGTACACTCCAGCAAGAAAAAGAACACCAATATAAGCATCCAGGCATTCCTCATCAATGTCATTCCACATGTCCCCATGGACTTTTTTTTCTTCAAGGTTTGTAATAGAAAATATTACTTTTTTTTGTGACAATGGCATGAAAAAATCAAAACATCATCAACAACGTCTTGATGTCACTTATTCTAGTCACAGCAAACATTGTGATCCCAGGGGTCATTTTGATGACATTTTCAGCACCTCGTCTGCCATGTACGTCAGGAGGTACTGAACTCCAACAGATGTTACCACTTTTAGATTTGAATATTTCAGCAGGAAAGGAAGCAGCTTCAGCAGTAGTGGCCTCCTTATCAGACTTATCAGATGTGGCTGTGAATTCTGGTTGATACCCTACTTCGTCTTCCATCTCAGAAACCTGCTCATCCGTATCGCTATGCTGGTCTGCATCCTCTTTCATTTTCGTCCAACATTTATTCCATAATTTCACTTTTTATATATCTTCTATTCATTTTTGCAATCTGCAAATAGGAGATGTGTGCTTTGCAAGTAACAAGACTAACTGAATAGTTCCTTCTATGTCTGGAATGCCTGTTAGTTTTGTCTTTTTAGCTACAGATAGGAAACCTGAGCGATAAGCCCTGAATTAGAGGAGTGAGAGGAGAGGGTTGGCTGTTAGTGTGATGTTCTGTGAGAGCTGACAGTCAAATTTTAGTGTGTGTATGATTTCAGTTTTGGCACTAATTGTTATATCTTATATTATAACCGGGTTGAAACTGACTATAAACAACACAAAGGTCATAATTTTCACCACAGCATTTTAGGATTTAGTGAAATTGATTATTTTTGTTTTATTTTGTTAACATAGAGGATTCTGACAAAGTAAAAAAAACCTTGATGCAATAAACAAATGTATGTGGTACTTATATTCATTTAAAAAATGAAAATGGGTAGTAAATGACCCTAACTATATAGGAAGGTTAAAAAAATCTCCTGTAAGCTCCTTTGGGAAAGGTTCTCTCCTCCCCCTGTTTAATGTACAGTGCTGTGTAGTAGGTTGGCACTTTCTAAATAATCTGTATTCATTAGTTTTATAAACATTTTTTAAACCCAGTGACAAACTTCAATTATGTACTGAAAAGTAGGCCCTATAATGAATATTTGTAATACTTTGATATGTGTTAGGACAATTTCACAGCAAAGCACTGTGGACTTAAAACTTTGGATGAGACAGATTTGACAGGTTGAAGGCTGCAATGTATTTTGTCTTTCATAGCAATATAAGGAAGATTATTCAAAGGCCAAAAAAGAAAACCTCTTTTAGTAAAGGTTGTAATAAAGGATGTAACCGTACCACAACATACAATCATGTTCTAACAAGTAGGACTAGCAGAGAGCCAGTTAACATAAATAAATAGACTTTTATCAATATATAGTGTGGTCTTTTCCAAAAAGGCTTTATGTTTTGGGCAGGGATGTTAACAGTTAGGTTTAGGGTCAACACCTAAAAATGTTTTTACCCATCAGAGACGCCAATATTTGAGTAAACAGACAGATCAAGATACAGGGAAAATACATGTCATCTGTTAATCTAGCTTTAACAGCAGCTTTCAAAAAACCATGGTCAATCCCTGACCCCTAATGACAGTTTAATTACCATTCTATTATATTTTAACAATTTTTAAATTGTTTTTATTGCGTCTCTAAAGCCAGAACCTATTGTTTGGGATGGCGTGGGGAAGAGCAAGAACTACTCCAATATTATGTGTCCCTGTCCAGTTTATTCTCTTTATTTGTCCCAGTAACTGTTGTCCAGTTTTTTTTTAATTCTTAGCAGAAAAGGAATAAAAGGGAAGCCATCTGATAGGGACATTTGTTTTGGAGACAACTGTTCCCCTTACTTTGGAAAGATTTTATCCCACTTCCTATTGTGTTTCAGTAAGTGACAGTAATCTTCCTTATGGGACAAAAACTGCAACAAAAAAGAAAAAGTTTATCCTATAACTCAATCTACACTATCTATTAAAAGCAGTTTTTAGGACATCTATCCCACATTTTCACAACTCTTACATAAAGAATGCTTGAATGTTTTCTTTAGAATAAAATCTAATTGTCCTTGTTTTAAAAATACAAAAAAGGTACTTTGTTTGATGCCAAGTGTATCAAAAAAATGAACTTTCACACCTATAAAACACATTAGATAACTAATAATAATATAAACCTTGACATAACCCCTTAACCTCTCCCTTAACCTACCCATTACCTAAGACAAAATCTCAGCCTAACCTGTTTGCCTTCATCCTTAACCTAAAGATGATCATCCTTAATAGTTGTGCTAACATTAATATGCCTGATTTAAGATTTACTATCACTCCAATCCTAGTTCAAATTGTTAAATTCAAAGTAATGATATAATACGTTAAAAAATTGCACTAACTACCACCAATCTCTGTTTTCAGACTCCAAATGTTCCCAGATTACCAGCTGCCCTTTCAAATTTGTATTGAAGAGAAAAGCTTATTCAACTTATTCTTCAGCAATTATATTTTTTCTGTTTGGGTAGAGTTATGATTGCTGGAATATAATGAATGCAGTTTTTAGGTCTTGCCTTATAATATGGCAAGAGCAGGAACATTTCATATTTCATCTGTGATGATAGAAATTTGGAATTTGCCATCGCTTTCTCAGGCACAAGCTCCAAGGTTTTATGCTTCTTTGGATATTTTGAGTACTACTACCTGAAAAAACGTATGCACAGATTAACTGTCACAAGATTCACTGGCTGCTGCCTATTCTGGGCCACTGACTCCACACCATCAAAAAAACTAAGAAAGAAAGGGGGGATATAATGTTTTTTTGTGAAACATTTTATGTTTGGGCTAATAAAGCCGCATTCACATCTGCATGTGGTATGTTGCTGGTTTTAGGTTATTTTTACACTTTATCATCATAAAATGTGCAGATGTTAACAGGACATAACTCATATCAGTATGCATATTGTCCACGAATGATATTGTTCTAGAGGAGATGCTTCTTTTTATTATTACACTGATGATACAGTGATGTGGTGATCATTTATCTAATTGTAGGGTGTGAAACATTCTCGCACTGGAATGTTGCAGCAGCAACATTCTTATCAAATAACCATCATTAATGAAACATTTATTCCACAGGTAGATGTGCCCTGCAATAAGTGCATTACTCATGCAAAGCACGTGTAAATTAAACACCCTTCATGCACAGAGCTTTATGAAACATTTTTACATTATCTGTCATGTATTAACTTCATGGGTCATAAAGCATCTGTCATTGCAAGAGTTAAATATCCCAGTGTAATGACAATATTGAATCATTAAAGTACGAACCATGTGGCAACTGTACTTGGCACTCATTATTTTGGGTGATCTACAGCTAGTATAAGACTGTTTTATAAAGCTCTCAAAAACTGGAGAAGATAGACTATCATGGGAGAATCTGGATGATCCAACAAACCCTTCAATTGATCTAATCCAGAATTAAAAACTTTTGCCAAATATTAGTAATTGATTTTAGGAAATCCATTCAGGGTTTGCAGGATCACCCATGTATCTTCTCCAGTTGTAGAGAGCTTTAATAATTCAGGCCCATTAAGTTTAAGTTTGAAATTACAATGGCAGATGCAGATTGATTAACTAATTGATGAAAAAGCAGAACTTTTTTTCTGTGGATTCTATGGTACTATCTGTAAGGTAGGAGAAAAGTATATTAAGCTGCTGCTCTCAATGAAGTGGAATTCAGTTGTGTGCTGGGGTTTGAGTTTGTACACAAAGTAAACCAACCAAACAGGAAATTCAGTTACTATAAAAACAATTGCATTTCTTTAGTAATATCAAAGATAATGCAACTAATGATAATAGTAACAATAGTAATACTTCACATAACCGTGAGCTGATCAATGAATCATAGCCTCCACAGTCCTCGTCAGGCACCATTAGGAGGATCAATTTGTTTTACAAATGTATTTACCTTTTTTTTAAAAAAAAAAAAAAATCATATTAATGGTCTTTAGAAACCCTATTAACTTGACTTGAATACTGATCATCACTTTTCCCAGCCTTATAACCACTTTTAAAAGTGAACAGGGTTTTCAACACCAGTTTAGGAAGATTAAATTAAAAATAAGCAAGCATAGACCATTTCACCAGAAATGTAGCAGTAGCAGCCACTTACCAGTGCTACATCTGATGGTACAAAAGTGGTAATCAGGGTGTTTGAAACAGACATCACTGATGCCTATTGTAGTTCATGGTATTCCCTCCTTTAAAATGGAGAACACTAACTGGTAATCATGCATATAAAACATTTATGTATTGGGGAAAGTATTGCAACCAGAGTGAAAAAACTAAAACATAATGAGATAGCATATTACTGAATATAGATAAATAAATTCAAAATTACCAAACACACTTTATAACCACTGATATCCATATAAAATAGGTATGGGTTGCTTTATATGCTCTTTGTATTTGCATGGTAAAAATTACGTCACTTCAGTACAATATTTTTATAACAGTAGAAAACCTTTAATAAATATAAGATTATACAGAGTGATATTAATACAGAAAACAATTTAAAAAGTTGTGTATGTCAGTATATCTTCACTATTTCCCTGCATTATCACTGTATTTCCTAATAAATGATGCCTGTGACTGCATGTACTGACTGATGATTAAATGATGCTGACGTTTTCATATGATCACCTATTGAGTGACAGGTAACTGCATTTAAAATTAAAGTGATCATCTGGTAAAGCCCTAGGGATCATTAGTGTTAATGAGACTGATTTCCTTCTATTATGTATCCTTTGATGTACCTCCCACACACTGTCAAATGGTCAAGGTGACCTGAAGGAGATAATACATTTGCAGAATGGCCCAATCTTCAAATACACTGGTATTCATTGTGTTTAAAGGAAATTTGTACTGATAAAAAAGCCTAATGTTTTCTGAAAATATTAGCTGTCTGAATCTACCAAAATCCAAACACTCTCTGCATGAGCTTCCTGCTGGGAATCCTTTCCCTGCCCTGCTATAACCAGCGATGATAACGAAGTGGGAGAATAATTGAAAATAAAAAAGAAAAGTTCTGTTTTGTTTTGTTTTTTTAGTTTGAGCACTGGTAATAACAGAAGAAGCTATAGAAGGGGATTCAGGCAGATGAAGCTCTTAAAAAGTGAGCAGATTGTGTTATAAATTGCAATTGGAATAGCATTTTTCCTGACTGCTGATCTTCATCACTCACCTGTGATTGTGATTGCTATGCTAATCCAATGGCTTCAGAATTTCAGAGAGATGAATCCAGGACAGGTATGCTGACTTCACTTGTACGAGGTGTCCTCCTAAAAAATCAATGTGATTTAGCATGTATATGTGGCATGGATGTTGGAAGAAAAGTAGACCATATGTTTTTTAATTGGAGTTTACCTGACATACATTTAGCAGTTTGTATTCTTACATGTTAATACATTCTAAATACATGGCACACATGTATAATACTATGAGTTCCAGTATGAGAACCACACAGGGAAAAGTTACTCACGTGACTACTAAACACGCAACTATATATGTTTTCACACAAGATTCACACATTTTCCCAATATAACTCTCTTTCAAAGGTCTGAAACAAAGAAAGAACAGTAATCAAAATGAGGATATTGGACCATAGAATACTATACTGCTACACTGATCAAGGATACAGTAGACAACATATATATGTATACGGTAGCCAGTTCCCACTAAGAGGGGTTACTATCAAAATTTTGAAACATGTTATTTGGATAAAATATTAAGAGATTTTATACATTTGGAAATTTGGAGACATCCCAGAGTGCCCATATTAATGTGAACTTTTCAACTTGATTATATAACTGGGAGGTGAGGTGCTCCATTAGTTGGACATCTTTAACTCGAGAGTACAAGTCATGTAGGTCTGGCGGGAAGTTAGCTTCCAGTATCTGGAGAGAAGACATTTGACTGCGGTTAAAAATATGGAAGCTTCATACGCAGTTTAGAAAGGTTATAAATTGGCAATCCAAACAGATCAGTCACTCTGTCCAAAGAGAAGAAAGCCTCCATTAGCTCATTAAGTAGGTTATATGGGTGGACAGCACCATCAGCGGATATCACTGGTAGCTGGGAAAATGACATGTAATTTATCAGGGGTAAGGTACCAATGCATAAGGATTATTTACACATTTCCCTTATATATCATATCACACAAAGCTGTTGTTTTGCCTTTTTCTGGATCAACTGTTGGTTTAGGATCACAACAAGGAGTTTTTTCATATATTTTTTGTGTGTTTCAGTGAGACTTGATACTAAATACTTATAACTTTTAGGTATGGAAAGAAACAGAAATAATCTTGAGATTTACATATGGATCCTATTTCAAATGTACATTGGGTACACAGCCCTTTACAAGTTTTTAGTGTATAGTGTATATACGAGTGTTATATGAAACCCTGGGGTTCCTTCAGAGATTACTAGGGGTTCTCTGAGCAATGAGCATTTTGTGCCTTTCAGTATAACTGACACAAATGATCTTTTTGGCTATAAAAGGGTAGTATTCCTCCCAATGGCCAGCAATGTAGTAGACATGCTTCCAAAAATCCACCACACTAATCTATTGTGATTTACAAGGATGTAGTAAATATAGCAGGGGTTTACTAAGAACTAAAATGCATTTTAGGGGTTTGCCCCTGGTAAAAAGGTTGCGAAAGGCTGGTATATATCCACACACATTTGGGCCTTAATTAAAATAGAATTAGTGATTTCCTGTGAGGCGTATAGTTATTTGAGACTTAAGTACCCACATGAACATCAATCAATAGGATTTGGAAACACTGTTTTGTTTGTGAGCATTGTTTTCTACTATAGTAATAAAGAAAGGTCAGTTTCTCGCTGACACTACTGTTAAGTATACTGTAATGTAAATTATACCCAGTCTTTTATCGCCACCCAGGGGTCATTTAAGAGAATACGGCAGAAGATAAGAAAATTCCTTTAGGGCCCCGTGTATAGCAGTTATGCATATTTGTAAATTGTTTTAAATGTTTTACTTTGTGGTAAATAATTTTATTATCATGTATTTATTTAGATCTGATATATTACACAGCCCTTCAAATAGTTCATAGTAATGTCAATGTCCCAGAAGGGCTCACAATTTTATTTTCCCTAGTCGAAGGACAAATTTGGTTGTCATATTAACCACAACATTGCTAAGATATATCTTAATATCTGTTCACTTTTATGTGATCAAACTATTTTTTCTGTATCTCAAATTGTTTTATGACTGATACTCAAACTTTTGTGGAAATAGAGCAGATTCTATGTTTATGATCAGTACCTCCAAATGTTATATTTTAGTGTGTTCACAATTCCTTTGGCACATAATAGTGAAAATGTTAAATTTAAGTACATATCCTGATGATCTAATAAGGATAACGGGTTAATACATTTATTTATCTGATAATTTTAGTTTAATTCTAAACACACTAGTTTCATGAATGGAACCAGTGCTGTAACAGAATATATTACAAATAATCTGCAAAACATTTATTTTTGTAGCAATGGGGTTACTTTATTAAAGGGTCATGGGCTGTTCACTTAGCACTTAGCGCAATTTTCAATTTCAGTTAGTTTGTGAACGTGTTAAGCCTTGCTGGCTTCAAACATTCATTCATATGCAAGCAAACATTGCATGTTTTACAATTTTCCTTGCAACAATTGGGTACTCTTTGCAAAGTGAATCTTAAACACATTTACTAAGTCCTTGCAGAGTGATATGTTACTTTGCTAAGTAAGCAGCATACACTGGCTCGGGTAATTAGCCCTGTTTGTATATTGCAAGCTTGCACAAAGCATTTGCAAAGCTTTGAGCTAGTTTTCAAGCAGTGTTCCTGAAGCCATTAACCAGTTTAGGTAATGATTCACTTTGCTAAATGAACAGTCTAAACTCCTTTAGTATATCAGCCCTAATGACACAGATTAAAATCCCCCATAATAAACATAAGATGTGTTTAAGGTATACACACCCACAATACAATTACAGCAGTGCAGTGGGAAAATATGGCCATGTGAGGTAAGAGTCATACTGTAATTATTACCGGTAGCTATTATTACCCTCCTTTATTTATAAAACAGTAAGATTATGCAACAGTGTGTGTTAAAGAGAAACTTTATTGTTTTGGGTGGATTGTATTTATTATTTTAAAAGATATTTGAGAAGTTTTTTTTATTGTTTTTTTTTTTTTACTATTTATATAAAATATTTCCTGTAACATAGATACATTTATAACACTAGTGCCACAGATCATTTGCAGCATTTAATCATTGCATCATAAATCAAATTTCATCAATTAGCATTTCATTACATGTTGATAGATTTTAATTGCACAAATGGTTGGAGGTAGATTTATGTGGGAGCAGGGACGATCCAGATACATTTGATCTGTGTTTTGGAGAGGTATGGCAAACAGATATATGCTACCAAAATATGTATTGTACCATCTTAACCTCCCTAATGTCACTGATGTACTTGAATAACTTGCACATAGGCTCCTTCCATTTCTGATTTGAAATCTAAATCACAATTAGAGTGCATAGGCATACAGTAGTTGCAGGGTCAATAGAATGGGAACATTTTATTGCAACAAATAATATATGATGTATATGAATAAGATATGATGGCAATCACAGACCTTGGTGTCAAAAATTGCATATTTGTGTCTGAATTTTTACTATTTTACTCATTAAAAAGTGGGATGTTTTTAATAAGTTGTAAAAATCGGTATATCACACTTCCCCATTTATACAATGGGTCAGCTGCTAATCTTTAGTCCTGTGTTAGATTTACTAGAAAATACTGGGTGTTCACTCATTCTCTGATTTGGACAATGCACTGCCTTACTGAAGTTTAAGATTATTTCACTGATTTAGACCTATTTTACTGAGGAACTACAGCCACAAACAGCACAGAAATTGAGAAAGATGGACATAGGGAGTTTAAACATAGGTATCTTCTCGGTAGATTTGCATGTAACATCTAGCCTAGTAACCATGTAACTTGTTTATTAAACGTTATACTGCTATTCACCATTGTGTACTACACCTGAAAAGTTTACATGAAACTATAAAACCACCTTTTTCAATTACAAACACATGGTGGCGCTAGATTCTTTCTGATGAATAGAGTCATCCAAAGATCACAATCCTACTAATGCCCTGATCACTATTTACAGATCAGTAAAGGCCCCAATAGCTTTGAGTGCTGTCGTTGTTTAGTTCTCGCTGCTGTTTTAACAAAAAAGTCTTAAACAATCCAAATATGTTTTATTTATATAGTCTTCACAGTAACCAGCTTATGCTCTGATGACAGCTTTGACACTCCTGGCATTCTCCTAATCAGATTCATTAGGTAGTCACCTGGAACAGTTTCCTATTAACGTGTGTTTGTCAAAGACTAATTTTGGGAATATCCTATCTTTTTAATGTGCTTGAGATCATCAGTTTGTACACAATTTTACACAGGAAAAAGTCCTATTTGACTACTTTTCTACTATATATTATGGCAATCAATTGTTACTCAAAGACATAGATGTCAGTCAATATAGAAATTTTAACAAACTTTAAATGTATCAAGTGAAAGCACACAAACTATCCACTGTCACGATGAAACTGCCAAGGGTTACCTCTGCTGCACGGGTAACAGGTTACCAACCTCAGAAACTGAAAATTAGCAGCAAATTATATTAGAGCCCACAGTAATGCTTTGCAGAGTAGCAGACACACCCCACATCAACTTTTAGGGGAGACTGTGTGAATCAGGCCTTCATGTTGTAAATAAGCCAATACTGTGGGGGAAAAGAAAGAGAATTGCTTGGGCAAAGATACACAACGGATTTTTGGTTCCACCTGCTGGTGACACTGTTGGCGATTTATTCAATATTCAAGGCGCAGGTAAAGGCGCAGGTAACCAGCATAGTTACCAAAGCATTCTGCAGCAACTTGCTATCCCATCTGTTTTGCACATAGTGGAACCCTTGTTAGTTTTTAAAGAGGACAATGACCTCAAACACACCTGCAGGCTACGTTAGGGCTATTTGACAAAACAGGAGAGTGATAGAGAGCTGTGTCATCTGACCTAGCTTCCATCCTCCTTTTTCTTTTCTTCTTGGAGATTATCTTTAGCCATCTTGATTGGCCAGGCTGGGAAGATGTAACAACTGTACAGGTGAATGTGCAGCTCAGCAAAATTTAACTGGGTGGCAATCAGGCTGGTAAGAATAGCTATTGCAAAAGGTTCATTGCCTACCCCTTTCTGCAGTAACCACCTGCCTGAATCGCCAACGTTAAAAGTAGGACTTTAGTTACACTAAGTCTCAGCACTCCTGGGAACTCTTTCAAAAATGTTGAAAAAAAAACAAACATTTCAGGTGACTACCTCATAAATCTGAGAAAATGTTGAAAGTGTGCAAAGCTGTCATTAAACCAGGATCTTTGTCAGATCTAAATGATAAAACAATGTTTCCTCATTCTTTAGGTATCTTCAATATTAATCTACAATGTAGGGAAAAAAAAAAAGGTAGTGTCCAAACTTTTGTCTGGTACCATATATACCAGGCATGGGTAAACTACGACCTGTTGGATATATGCGGCTTGTTGGGCTTTTTAATCAGGCTGGCTTTTACACACAATTTATCAGTTAATACAAATTCTCTCCATACATCTGATACTTGCTCACCCTGTGTGTAAAACTTTAAAACTCATTGTGTCCCCAGAGCCAAAGGTTTGCCCACCCCTGGTATATACAGTGTATATATATTATTAGTGTGTTTAAAAAAAAAAAAAAAAAAAAAAAAAAAAAGCGAATAAAGCTCAAAATCCTCATAATAGCTTTCAGTTCCATACACACTAATGCTTTGGGAACACTGCATATTCTATTCCATCATCCAATCCAAACATAAGAAGAAAAATTGGTAAAATTTGTGTTATACCTTTACAGTAATAAAGAAATGGGATATGTGGCTGCTAAAAAAATAGCAGTGTCTGCATTCTTCTTTACAAACTAAAAATGAGGTTTCAAGATTTTTCTTTACTTTGAATCACTGAACTGATTTTTAGTTGTATAACCATTGTTTTTGGGAACTGCTGAACATCTTTGTTGCATGGAGTTGGCCAACTTTTGCCCCCTGTGAATGGGTATTCCAGCCTGTTATTCTTGGTTTTGCTTCCAACAGCATTTATTTTGTTACCCCACAAGTTTTCTATTAGATAAAGATGCAGGGATTGGGCTGGCTACTCAAAAAAATTAATCTTGAGGGCCTGGAACCAAGATGTTGCTCATTTACTGGTGTGTTTGGGTTGTTGCCTTGTTGAAACACTCATTTCAAACAAATTTCCTCTTCATCATGAGGAAACATGACCTCCAGGTATTTTGATGTACAGGTAATCTCAGGGTTACATACAAGATAGGGGCTGTAGGTTTGTTCTTAAGTTGAATTTGTATGTAAGTCAGAACAGGTACATTATTTTAATAAATGCACTTAGGACAGATATTTGTCCCAACATATTAGGCAGCATGGTGTCAGTTACAGTAAATAAATCCTTACTACAAACAAAGAAAAACAAAATAAAAATCTTTATGGAGCCCAGACATTCATTAACTTCTGGAGCAAGCTGTGCTTTGATATGCAAAAAGAAACAACCACAGAGTTTGTCTATGCCATTAAAGAGTTACAAGAGGCTGCAGAAGAGCTCACCCCCCTTAGATCACCCACAACCAAGAAACTCTGCAGTTGTTTCTTTTTGCATATCAATGCACAGGTTGCTACAGAATATCTAGGCTCCATAAAGATTTTTATTTTTTTTCTTTGTAACTTGCAGTGAGGATTTTTTTTTACAGTAACTGACACCACGCTGCCTAATAATATGTTGAGACTGTTCCAATTGGGAAGCTGTTCATCTCAGCCTTTAGTGAGAATATGACCTTTTTACATTGTGCTTTTTACTATTTTTTTTAAAAACTTATCTTTAAATCGTGGGCAGCATGCAGAACAAATTAAATGATTTTTTTAATCAAGTTCGGCTAACAAAGATTTTACCAAAAAAACAGACTATCTTTGTTAGCCAAGGTATCACTGTATATGCAAAACAGGTTGGGTGATTAAGACTGAAACAGTTAAAAACTACTGTAGTTGTTTATGTACAGTATGGATACCCCAACCCTATGATGATACAATGGGCATGGGATGTACTAAGACTGTTAATTATGTATGAACTATTCTACAAATACATTATTATTCATAAGCCACCAAACCCCTTCTGTCTTTCTTCTGTTCTTTTGTTTATATAACTAAGGGGGGCAGCTATTAATTTACCATTTACCAATATACAATAGAGAGACAAACTCCACAAACTATAATGGAATGTTGTACACAATACCTAAAAAAAAGGATAAAGGGGTGGATGGACACAATTTAGATACACTTATTTCATTTTAATCTAATATTTTGACAGTAAGTCCTATAATATTACATGAAGGCACATGTTCAATTGAAAAATTGATGTTCAGTTTGTCTTCAAAATAGATTCTTGAAATACATTTTCTCAAGAATGTTCAATGTATACAATCATACCATGCACCTAAAACCACTTATAATATACACACAAAATAAACATTTATAAGGTATCACTTTGAATAAATACATAAAATATTTCATTTAAAGGGACACATTAAAGACATTTAGAATTAAAACTTGCTATCTAAAATCTAAATGCAAAATAAATTCAGCTTTCTACTTACTACTGCTATTATCTTTACTTCAGCAGCTGGGTGGTTCTGTGGAACGACTATAGATACAGATTCTACTAGTTTTCTGTATGTGCTCCTTTATACAACACCTGAGATTCAAATAACAAGGCTGCATGAGGTGTTTCACATGCAATTGATCTCTTATCTCATTACATTTGCAATAAAATGTTCAGTTCACAAAATAAATATCGTATTTGGAAATAACTATTTTTGCTCAGAACATTACTAATTTACACTTTTTATACATTTGCTGTTAATACCATCCAGAAGCTGGATCAAAATCCATTATGATAATCTGTGAATTTGATTTTAAAAAACAAACCTATACAAATTATTGCAAATGGAGTACTATTAGCAGAATTGTGTGATTAAATCTTCAATGAATTAAATACAATTTGAACAATAAATTAGAATGCACAAGGAAAATACTACATACAATACATACTCTAGTGAGTTGAAAATTTGAGTAAAGCACAAAGGTATCTGCTCACGAGCAGCTATGCATTTGTGTATATATAACTAAAGCCCAGACTTAAGGTGTCAGGATTTCAGGGAGAAGCATGCCTCTACTTTACCTTTTTACTCTTGAGCATGCAAAGTTGTAACAGTATAGAATTTGTATATCATAATGACTTTATATAAAATATGAGTGCAAAAGGTCAACAGATATGGATGTGGAAAATTCAAGTGTCTGATCTTGAAATGAACCAAGATTTAGCAAGTAATCATGTCAATAGTAAAGTTCATAGTTTAGAGTGTTAAGTCTATATAAACTATCAATGTTTCATAAGTAGTGTATTTAAAATGCAAAAAAACAATTTTATATTCCAGTTACTTAAACAATTTCTTGGACTGTAAAGTCCATTACTTCTTGAGGGTGCTTTGACGAAGTTTTGGTAGGTATGCTTAGGTTGTTTCAAAGGCTTCTCCCCTCCTTTAGGTGTATGGAGCCTTTATTACCCTTTTAGACCATGAAAGTCTTCAGAACTTCCACTGATTCTCCGTAGTGCACTCCTATGCACCGTGTGTCCACACAGCTTGTACTGGATCTATATACTTCCATACAGCTTGGATTGTTTTTTTCCCAACAGTTTGGGAACTATATAGGTAGCCTTGAGTCAATGATCAAGAACATAGGCAGGACAGTATTCCTGGTGGTTCATGACACTAAACATTAGTTGGTAATCAATGTTCAATAAATTATTAGGCATCAATGCATTCATTCATAAATGTTTGTTGAATGTTAACTGTACTACATTTTATACAACATGTCACTACTACAAATATTTCAATAAAGGTAAAAGGGAAATGGATTTACTAGTGGAAGACATCATGGACTACTTTGTGCAGCAGAAACCAAAATTAAAGCTTAAAAACCAAACTCCATCCTCCACAGGCATACAAGAAAGTGGGCAAATAAAGCTGGACATTGTTGACCCCAGAATAAAAACAGTACAGAATTGGTAAGTCTGCAGGGGACAGCTCAAAAAAGAAGATGAGTATTGCAGCCAGAACTATTTATTTACATGTGCTGGTCAATGTGGCTCTTCATTTTCTTTTACCAGAGCTGGGGCTGTGCTGTAACCCTTATGTGTCATGAAAAACACAAGGAATGGCTTCTTGTGCACACAAACTGAAGCTGTATTGATAATATGGGATTAATTACATGTGCAGTATACTGACCTGCAGTAATAAACAGACCTATTTATGAAACCCAAGTATGTCTTCACTATGACAGTGAATGAGTTTCTGTTCATTTAGATAGCACCTCTTAACACAGTATCAATGGTAAGAAAACAAATATTACAAACATACATAATAAAATACATACTGTATGAACACCTCATTCCAAACACTTCAGCATCAAATAGAAGAGCTTGTGCTGATTGCATTAAACTTAGGTACTTTACATTTCACCGCACTAAGAATCCCCATTCATATCTTGATGTGCTCATCATAAATATGGCACATGATAAACAGTGAAACAACACTGGTCACCTCTATACCTTGTGTGTTGCCACAAATGGAGCCTTATCAATAGATGAGCTAATCAATTAGAGTAGAGCATAGCGGAGCTAGCAGAAGAGAGTTTTACATTTAAACCAATCCATAAAAATAATGGTCCTGAGGTTGTTGTGCAATTTAAGCAAGGATGTACACTTCAAAAGAAGTATTATCTCATAAAGTGATGTACTGTGCATTTATCACATTCCCTTGACACATTGTCACAATCAATTCTGACTTCTGTCTCCATCTCTCCAGTACTGTTCAGTCTGCATCTCAGTAAGTCGTGATAATGTACGCTGAAATGCAAAGACTTCTTCTTCTCCTGTAAAGACTGACAATCCTGCAGAGGTGTCCTGTATACAACAAAAAAAAAGGATCATCCAGATTAGAGTTTAAACTTAATTACAATATTAGGACACATTGCCCCTTCTTTTAGGGAACACTTCCCATTCACGGATGTGGTTATCACTACTACTACTACTATTCTTCCACTACTTAAACAAAGTTCCAGACAAACAATGAAATACACTGATAATATACATATATGAAAGCAGAAATTTGTATTTCTGTCCCTCAAACCCTAAAATCTACATAGATTATCTCTGTCATTCTGCTTTTTCCTCCAATAAGCAAGCACATGAGCATTGCAACACTGATTGGCTCTGTGTGCTGCTTCTCTTTCTCCTGATTTGTGGTTTGCTGTACAGAGAATGCAAAAGACTGAAACCAAATCAAATTAAAGTACTCACATTGCCTGCATTAAGATATATTTTTTTTAATGGTGTATCAATAAATACAGAGCTGAATAATTCAAAGTTCATAATATTTGCTTTAACATTATACCCAAATTATACTTTACTGTTTTCGATAAAAGAATTCCTATGGATATATTACCACAGAAATTTTGTTCTGAATATTTTCCTTTCTCTCTATTTTTCCAAAGTTCTGAGCATTTTTTTTTCAGCTAATGGTTACTTTACTACATTCTAGGATTGATTTTACTTTCAGTTTTAGAGGTTTCTAAGATGATGATGTACAAAAAACATTTAAAGCAATTATAATATGCACAAATCATACCTGGCTCAATTCAAGATCATCTAGAAGAATTCTAGACTCTGTGTCATCTACATCCTTCAGCGTTTGCATGAACAAGCTTTGCAAAGGAGTGTCAGCAGAGCAAACAACACGCACCTAAGAACAAGAATGATACTGTTATATTGATAGATCTCATTCAGGAATCCATGAATGTTACCAAAACCTTTAGGTTTTTTTGCTGGATTCAACTTTTTTTTTTACACGATTTAAATTGTGTTACTTGAGATTTTCCTTCACTTTCTGTCCTAAAGGTACAACAGGAATCTCTGCAAAGTGAACAAAATTTTTATCCCAGGCACCTGTCCCATAAATAGGTTTCTCCACCTTCACCTATTTCACTATATACAACTGATTGTGACAATGTCCCTGATTTATTAAAGCTCTCCAAGTTTGGAGAGGATACACATTCATCAGTGAAGCTGGGTGATCCAACAAACCAGGAATGGATCTGGTCCACAATTAAAAACATTTGCTAACAAATAGCAAGATACTTTTATGAAATCAAGTCCAGGTTTCCTGGATCATCCAGCTTCACTGATGAAAGTGCATCCTCTCCAGCCTTGGAGAGCTTTATTAAATCAGGTCCAATGTTCTAACGCCCTTCCTACTTTATCCAAAACTAAAAAAAATGATTTTCCTTCTACATACCCATGTTGAAATGTATGTAGGATAAGTAGGTATGAAAATATTTTTTGGGCCAAATTTGATGGAAGTTTTAAAAATCATAACAAATGTGTAAAGCCTAATATTGCTGGATAATACCAATTTTTTAAGTCTGTGGCATAGACAAAGTTAAATCATCACACCCATTATCGAGCATTCAGGCCATTAACTCCTCTAAGTGAATTACTTTTTTTTAATTTCATAAAAAACAAAAAAAAACACAATTCCCAAACTAACTTATGATTTACAAATCTTTTTTTCAAAGAAGCAGGTTAACATTTACACATGATAATGTGTCTTTATTCAAAACTAATAATGTAGTTAATGTATTTTGTTTTCTGTAATATTTTGTGTTATGATGTTTATTGCTCAGGGGGCACCAGGACAAATACAGAAAGTTAATCTATCCAGCTGTGACACAGATTGCAAGATACACACTAATTATAACTAGAATATTGTCAAAGCCCTTTACTTGTATAAAAGAAAAAAAAAATCTGAATAAAATTCAAGGCAAAAGTAAAAAATGAGAGCAGTGGTTTTAATATGTTTAAGAAAATGTAAGCATTATATAAATACTTTATATATGTAAAATAAATGATTAAATAGCCTGGCAAATTGAAATGACATGCTACTTAATTTGGACCAATGCAGATACATTCTTTATAGTATAAGCTTCACTTTCACATGGTGGATTTTGCATTTCCATTGGTCTCCCCCCCTCTATATCCTGCCACCAGTACAAATGTTTCACTTCCCACTATCCACATCAGTAGTGATACAACCCTTAAAGTACTCAGCCTAATCCCTCCTATATACTGTAGAGTACAAATGAGAATGGAAACATTGAGCTTTACACCACAACTACTCAGATACATATATATTCAAAACCAATATATACAAAACTAGGCACTCCTAATATAAAACTGCAATATAGAAAGTGTAAAAACCTTGACATTCTGTAAAGTCTAATAAACAAATTTTAGTACATGTTGTTAAGCACATTTTAGATGTCCCAAAGTTACACCACATTTACCAAACATCCTTGTTTTAGAAAATGTTTCTATTTCCTCCTCATTTTCCACAACAAACCAGAACAAAGCTTGTTTGGAGTAGGTGTACATCACAAGACAACATGTTATCAATGAGATATGAAGAAATTGATCTGGATTACATATTCCACACTTTAGAACACAAATGGTATAAAAAGACAGATGTAAAAAGAAGATTGTAAATGCATATATTTAGTTTTGTAATTGATTAATTACTGTACCTTATGATCATAGAAGGCATCAATGAGAGTAATGAAACGACGAGCTTGTGAGCGCTTACTCATGTCTAGATGTGGAATTCCTCGAATGAATACCGTGTCAAATTTCTTGCACATTTCTAGGTAATCACTGGCACCTAAAGGCTACAACATACAAGTAAATATTTATAATTATTATCTTAACCTTGATAAATTATTAATACCTACTTACATGTACCATTTAGTACCATGTCACCTAGCTATGCCCTGATAAATAATACAAGCAATGCCCTGCATCATCAAGTCAGGCTTTGCATCTCTAGGCTTTCTCTACAGCCAATATTAGGTACTGTATTTTCTGGCTACCAAACAAAATGCGAATATCATTCAGCTTCATGAGATATACAATGCGTAAAACTATGCTTAGGTCATCAAAATGTGACATAGGGACAGAAGTTGATCATCTCTGCCATATTACAGGATGTAAGCAAAGATTTAGTTCTCGTTTACTAAAAGGAAGGAATGCACATTTGCAATAAACATTTTTAGCAATATCCTGGATCATTCCTTTTACATTTTGCAAAAGAAAATGCTTATAAGCTTGGATTCCCAAAGATGCAGAATTTTGTTTTAAGTAACTCAAGTAAAAAGAGTAAAACTTCCACTTGTTAATGTAAAAAGGTACCTCGTTTTCAGCACCAATACAAAAATGATGTCTACTGCGCTTTTTGCCTAGGTACCTAGAAGGGTTTTTTGTTTTTAGTAAGCAGTAAGTGAGTTAGAAAGATCAAAAAGAAAGCACCATGCACACAGTAAATTCTTCCTTGTAATTAATATGTAATCCATAAAGGAAGTAGCATGGTTCCTCTACACTCCATCCCTGAGAAACATAAGAAAGAGTGGAGATTTCTTTTGTTTTCCTGTCAAATGCCCCATTTACCTAATTGTCCAAATCTTTATTCTCTTGTATTAAACTGCTGTAGCTTATCATTTTAAGTGTTATTATAACATATGTATAGGATGCTTTTACTCTTTGTAGGGATAAATATTAATTTACTCTTAAGTTTCTCATCACATTCAAAATCCTCCATCTGAGCAATTAAAAAACTTGTTAATACCTAATGCATGTTTCTGTTCTCCATGATTTTCTATACACTTCAGCCTTTGTAAATATATTGGTGGTACAGAATGTGCAGACAGTACTTATCATCAATCAATCATTATCAAGGAGGATATACAACATAAGTGCCCCATAGCACCATCTTTAAACAAACAGCCAAAGGAATCTGGCCTCAGACAGTATTTTTATGGCAAACATGATAGCACTTTCCATCTTGGTACAATAAGTGTCTAATAAGCTGCGCTCATTTAACTGCACAGATCAGCAGGCTTAACAGCAGCGAGGGTCCTCTGATTCAATTATCTCATACATTCTGCAAGGTATTCTTAAATAAATAAACGTTTGTACAAGTAAGGAGACAATACTATAACATGACAAATACATACATTGGAACATAAATGCTTGTTTTATATTAGTCACTCACGTAGGCTATTACTTGTTCTCACTTAAAAGTAATCTGCCAAGAAAAAAATATAGGAGCAGCTGCTATCCACTTGTTTTGTATGGTGCATACCCAGGGCAGTCATACTTACATTTTTTTCACTACCTTGTCAGTAACTGATTTGGACAAGTATGTGAACATTATAATACAATGTCAGAATTGTTATAGGTCAAAGAATTGCTCATTAACAGTAGAAGTCAAAGTTAGCATGAAAGTCATATTTCAAATCAGCCAGGTACACTTTGCAAATGATAACAATACTAATAAATGTGGCCAAACACAGGCTGACGAGCAGTAGGATATGGTAAGTAGGGGATGATAAGCATTTTCCACATCTGTCATCAAATCCAATTAAATGTTTGTGTTTCCTTGATAACCAAAAAATACATACACAGCACTGCACATACACTATTTATTCTGCCTGAGCATATTATAAGGTTACCTGCAACAAGTCAAGTTAGCATTACTTAACAGGTTTGGGAAACACTGAGCTATGGATCCACATATAACTGGCATTCAAAAAAAGTAGATGTACTTACTATGTCAAATACAGATTGCAGAAAAAGAAAATTTTCTATAGGTTTATCACTGTAAAATACGTCATTTTCAGGAATATCTACCTTGTTTGTAATCAAAATACATAAAACACCTTCTATCTATATAGAAAATAAGAAAATAAATCATCATACTTCATAGAACAGAAAGTCAGGATATTCACTTAACTTCTATCATAGCCAGTTGCTTTAATGTTTTTTTTTTCTTATTTTTTTTTGTTATATAATTGTACCCATTATGTGAGAAAATGTTTACTATAATACATTGGAGTCTGAATGCTAACAGTGGTGGGATAGAAGTATCACATGGAAGTTGTAAAACCTTAGGAGGGTGGAGGAAGAGACACCACAAAATAACCACCATTAGATATGTGCTGGTATGAAAGCCCGAGCAAGCTAAGACCATCTGTAGTGTGGTCTAAGGCTATGTACACACGTGCAATAATTGTCGTTTGAAAGGATCTTTCACGATCCTTTCCATCGTCTAACCACTGCACGATGCATGTACGAGTGCTGTACATACAACACTGTTCTGCTCTATGGAGAAGGGAGGGGGAGAACGACAGAGTGGCACCCCGCTGCGCTCTCTCACCTTCACTTGCATTACAATCATTCGTCGTCCATTGTCCGTGGATTCGCCAGGACGGTCATTTGGGCGATGGACGTCGATCGCTGTACACATGCAAGATTCTGAGCCAATTATCGGACGAGAACTATTGCACGTGTGTACCTAACACCTCAGTTACCAACTGAAACAGGGACCATGAAGACTGCTGAAATAGGACAAGTACTGCTGTGTTAAAAGAAAGTAATCTTATTATTATTTTTATTATTATTAACATACAGTATTTATATAGCGCCATGATATTACGCAGCGCTGTACAAAGTCCATAGTCGTGTTACTAACTGTCCCTCAAAGGAGCTCACAATCTAATGTCCCTACCATAGTCACATGTGATTAATGTAGTCTACGGTCAATTGTTAGGAAGAAGCCAATTAACCTAACTGCATGTTTTTTTGGGATGTGGGAGGAAACCCACGCAGACACGGGGAGAACCTGCAAAAAAAAAAATCCTATTGTTATTGGCATATTATACATTGATGGGGTTGTATAAAATAATTTAAACACGGCCTAATACTAAAATACATAAATACAAAAGCAATTAGATGAAATAAATGAAAATGTACTCTTAACTTGCTGATAAGAGTTGAGTGCCTACTAGGATGGTGATGAGAAGGGAAGTGGAGGAGATGGGATTGTATGGAAGGAAAGTCCGCCTCCAATAAAACTTAAAGGAAGGAATCTGAAATTCTGGTGTTTTTTCTTTCCCCTACTTGGACCTGGTTGATGATCTCCAGGTTTGACTTTTACTAAAAATCTGTCTAAAGAAGTTTTCTTCTGCCTTTATCTTAGGATATTTCGGAAATGTGGCATTGTCTGATCATTCCAGACAATGCTATTACGGTTTGTTTGGGCTTTGTTGGGGTGGTAGATCTCTGCAAAGTTTTTGACATCCATCCTGCCCAGAGAGACAGTATCCTCCAATAAAGTCACAGCCTCAAAGGTTCTTTCAGTCACTGCTTTTGGCCACCAATTCCTCCAAGCAGAGTTCATTGTTCTGTAGGAAATTTCCTGCCAGGCTTTGTCAATGAGAGCTATGCAATGGACGATAATAAAA
Source organism: Pyxicephalus adspersus (assembly GCF_032062135.1). Classification (NCBI taxonomy): domain Eukaryota; kingdom Metazoa; phylum Chordata; class Amphibia; order Anura; family Pyxicephalidae; genus Pyxicephalus; species Pyxicephalus adspersus. The sequence goes on along the minus strand of NC_092861.1, from coordinate 79,402,250 downwards.
AGATCTTTCCAATACTCTCTCAGGGTTGTGTCTGTGTCACAGGTTATTTCAAAGTACCTCTGGAATAGTGCTTTAGTGTAGAGTTTCTTGAAAATACTAATGACCTGCTGGTCCATGGGCTGAATGAGAGGAGTCGTATTAGGGGGGAGGAACTTTACAGTGATGAAGTCTAACTCTGGCAGCACATACTCTTGCAAGCTTGGAGGGTGAGCTGGAGCACTGTCCATTAGAGGCAGGTTTTTCTCCTCTAAATAACTTTTTACACTTGGCCCAAAAACAACATTAAACCACTGAAATATTCTCTTGTTACCCAAGCCTTGCTGTTTGACCTCCACATCACAGGTAACGGAGTTTTCTGCACTTTATGTGTCTTAAAGACCCTCAGGTTTTCAGAGTGGTAGATCAGTAGAGGCTTTAGTTTGCAATCCCCACTTGCATTGCCACAGAACAAGAGAGTTAGCCTGTCCTTCATTGGCTTGTGCCCTGGCAATGCCTTCTCCTTTTGTGTATTATAGGTCCTTTTAGGTATTTTCTTCCAAAACAGGCCTGTTTTGTCACAACAAAAAATTTGTTGGGGAACAAAACCGTCAGCCTACACAAATTCCCCAAACTCTGTAACAAAATCCATGGCGGCATCTTAATCAGCACTTGCTGCTTCTCCATGCCACACAACACTGTGTATGCGAGTCCTCTTCTAAAAATTATTAAACCAACCATGGCTGGCTTAAAACACTTCACTTTCTTGGCTCGTTCCTACCTTGTTTTTCAAAAGTTTGGCATATATCAGTTTTGCCTTTTCGCAAATCATTGCCTTCCATATGCTATGGCCAGCACAATGTTTTTCAATTATCCAGATCATAAGCAATGCCAACCTAATAACGTCGTTGTTTTTCACAATTGTAGATACCGTCGTTCTCTCCATACTGTATGCAGCAGCCAAGTCCCGGATGCCACATTCATACGTTTCAACAATCTCTTTTGTCACCTCTATGGTAATCCTAACCATCCTCTTTGTTGCTTGGCTCTTCCTAACTTTCTTAGAACTCATGGTCAATGAATTCATTAAAAATTTAGTGGGGAAAAAAAAAATAAAAAAAAAACACAAAATCACCCAATTTAGAGTTATACCGCAGGTTCTTTACTGAGTGATAGCATCTGGCGTACTGATGCTCGTGGGCAGTGGAAGCTAGTTTCGAGAAAAGTAAACAAGCGCTCTAGCACGCGAGTCGTATTCCAAACAAAGGTTGTATACCAAGCACAATTTTTCGCGTACAAACAGGACATATACCAATTTGGAGTTATTCCAAAGCGGACGTATAGTATACGGAGGTACCAAGAAACATGAAGAACAGGTACTGAGGTATACGTTGGCTCCTTTTCCTTCAGATTTAGCCAAACAGTGATAGTGATAAAACAGTGATTTAGTGATAAAAAAAATATTTGAGCAAGTAACCAATTCAGTTGTTTGGTTGATAATTAAAGCTGATATGAAAGTGTAATGAGTAGGCTGTGTTTTAGGGTTAGTGGATTGGGTTAAGTGTAAGTTTAGTATACAGGTAGGTTACAGTTTAGGGATTAGTAGATTGGTAGGATACAGTTTAGAGCAGTGTTTCTTAACCTCCTTAATATGGGGGAACACAAATTACCTTTCAGATTAATAGAAAGAATGGCTAATAAATTACTAACCAGTGGAAAATATGTCACCCTTACAGATAGCTAAAAAGAATATTTCAAATCAGTTAAACTGACCTGAGAGCCACAAACTGCTCACTGCTCAAGGAACCCCTGGCAAACTCTGGAGGAACCCTAGGGTTCCACATAACCCTGGTTTTAAAAGAAAGGTTCAGATAAAAGGTTAGGTTCTGGTTTATGGTTTGGAGATTTGATTAGTTTTAAAGATAGGCTATCAGTAAAGTAAGGTTTAAGTTTAGGTTAGTTAGGATTAGCAGTAGGTTTAGGTCAGAATGGGATTAGTTTTAATGTGTGATCATTTCGTCTTTGCAACTGTACTTATGACAGTTAAGCTACTCAAAGCATTACAAAACACTGGAATAGGTGATCAGATTCATTATTCTTAACAATTTTGTAGTCAAATAACTGACTAGATCCTAGCTGTCTCTTTGTGTCAAAGCTCTGGACTGCTAAAGAACAATTTCCAATTAGAAATATTTAGTTCAGATAGTGTCTGCTGCCACAATTTGCAGGTGGTACTATATATATATATATATTTTTTTTTTTACAGCAAAGTTGACTTCTGACACTAACGATGGCTACCAACCCACAACCCTTCAAACTCTTTCCACCCCCTTAAAAATCTGTCAAACTGTTTATTCATAGAAAAAAATTGGTTCACTTGTTCTATGTTTACCAAAGTCAGTGGAGAAAGGTTTTGTAATAACAACATTATAATGGGAAGTTGTCATACAATACCAATACTTTGCGGAGAATATTGTGAGTGTACTACTGCATGAAAATAGGCTTTTCACTGTTTAAGAAAAACATGGTTGAAGAATGCAAAAACAAAAATCTCAGAAAACAAGGGGGGTGTTAACTTGTTTATAGTTGCTGGGCACTTACACGGTCACAGAGTTCCTCAAATGTGCAGTCAGCAATGGATCCACAGGCTTTGCTCAGCTTCAGCTCCCTGCCCTGCACTTTTAGAATCCTTGGTCTTGTTACTATGGAAACAGGAACAAAAGCTCAGTCTTGTCTGGATAATTACCCTAAAATTCATCCCTTACAGCTAGGAAATGCATAGCTTGATGAATAATAGCACATGATTCAACACATAAATTAGACAAAATGCTGATACAATGACTGCCACTTGAGTGTGGCATCAACCCATACACAGCAATGGAACTTATTAATTGGTCAGTGGAGATTGGGCATTGTGTTTTAAATGCGTTCTTTTTCAAGAGAAATTAACTTACGTACCATCATTTTGTTTCTGAGCCAGCTCATCAAACAACTTATCCATGACAGCCTCCACATCAGCTTCACTTGTGCTACAGAGAAAAGAAGAATAGCATGTGAAATTAATAACACTCAAAGCCAGCATCTAACAGCTGCCTCAGACCGCTTAGCTTCCTGCCCATACACCTATACATCTATATTCAAAGGGAAAGGGATGTTATGTTCTAAACACAAACATTACATTTACAATGCACTTCAAAAGTGGGAATATTAACTTGCAGGCAGATGATTTGGCCTTATTTGCATACACTGAAAGGCTCATGTGATTCCAACAGCTTCTAGTAATGAGGCAACACAGACACAACAAAGCTCCTAATGCTGTGTGTACACAAAGAGGGAGAGAAAGCTACTGACTACCTTTCGAATGCAAAGCAAAAGTAAACACACCATACCAGTGAACGTCTTTTATTCATGTGTGTACTGGACTCATCTTGGTGTATAGTAGAGATATGAGCTTTTAAAAGACTAGCCTGCCACGGCAGATACTTTTCTTTCAGTATGTGCCTAAAATAAAAGATTTGAAGTAAATGCACAGCGCTGTGTAATATGTTGGTGCTATATAAATCCTGTTTATTATTAATAATAATAATAATAATAATAAAAAGTAAATCAAAGCTACAAATCATTGGGGCCACCAAGTATAAAAAAATATGAGATGAGCAAACTTTAAAAACTAATCAAATATACACATTCAATAATTATACAACAGTTGAAATTAGAGTGAATGCTACAAGTTCCCCGGCTAAAGGAACATTAACTGACATAGTAAAAGTAAAAAATAAAATAAAAAATAGCATAAATTATTCCAGAAACTAAAAGTTCTCAGCTTCGTGTCACTGGTCTGTGTGGACTCTGTGCCATTAATGGTATTTGTTTTCTCCCACAGGATGCAGAAACTAAGCAGAGCCTTTATTAGGCAACCTTGAAAGGTGACATTCCAGGTCAAAGTCTTTGCATTTGGTTCACGGACAACAGCCAATACGCAACTGAAGAATTGTTCTAAATTGTTAAGTAAGAGTCAACATTACTTGTACAGATAGGGACAGGTGGCAGACAGTCATATCATAAGCACAGGGAAGAAGGTGGCAGAAACTTTTCTGCAGTGGGAACTAGAAGACTTACTAGGGATATATGCACAGACAGGATTCAAAAGGATAGTTCAAAATGATAAGCATGAACTCTTTTCTCATCCATAATCCCAGTCAATATACGTGCTAAGGAGCAGAACTCATACGTGAGTACAGCATAAACATCCTTCTAGAAAACTACATTAGAGTGATTACATTGTAGTACGATTATGACCTTCATTTTTTTATATTATATTTTTTTTGTAACGATAGGTTTAAAACAATTTCAGATCAATAACCAATAGCAAGATCTTTTATATTTGTTTGAGGAGAGCTTTAAGAATAAAAACTGCGCTATAATTCACCTGTTACTTTTTCATACACAGCAGTATAGACGGAGGAACGTTTGAGTTTAGAGAATTGCTGATGTGCCTGAATATTTGCATGCAGATCTGTCTGAAATGATGAAAATCACAAAATTCTAGAATCCAGACAACTGTAATTAATGATTTCAGTGATTTCCTGAGGTTTGGACAAATCTGCATAGATATATTTAAGAGTGTGTATGAACTGATTTGCTCATCAACACATACCTGGGGATCTGTGCATATTCATTCAAATGTAAAGTTAGTGTGAGTTGAAGATGGGTTTGTGATATTTATAGTTTATAGCAACATTATATTTAACAGTTTTCTCATTACATGAAGTGCATCCTGGTTTTTGTGCCCAAGACACTAACACCATACAATAAGAGCCTGCCTCCTCCTAGCTCTTTACAATATATAAAGAAAGCCTAAATACTAAATTGGCAAATCTAGCAGTGTTGCGGGGTTCAAACCGTTCCAGTTCTGGTTACACAGAGTCTAAAAATCTAATTTTGCTGAATTTTCAGATTTTACAGATATGGAAAATTAGGTTAAACAACTTATATGAATTTATACGGTTAAACATTTTTTATGAATCCTTTCCCCACTGTAGTCTGCCATTTTGCAGAATAGATGGTCAAAGATACCTTTTTTATTTATTTTTTTTTTTTACAATTACATTACAGAATTTAAACGCATCTGTGATACTCTCCCATATTTTAAACCCTTTTTTGATAAAAAAAAAAAAAAAAAAAAGGAATAGAAGTGGGAAGTTATCAGTGCACTGTACCACTCCCATACATCCCACCTCATCCACAGTTAATTCCATCCTCACCCACTTCAGCCTGTTAATTTAGAATTGTATTTGTTCTCCCATCATCAACCTTCAAAGGTGGCCAATGACCTTCTTAGAGCCAAGTCAGAAGGCAACGTTGCTTTATTCAGTCTCTTGGATCTTTTCTCTGCTTTTCATAATGCCTATCACCCTTCTTCTACTGAACACCCTGTCCTCAATCAGAATTGGTGACACTGCCTTTCTCTTGATTTGCTTCCTAATTATCAGACCCTTTGTTCTAAGTCTCATTCAGTGGCAACTCTTCCTCCCCAACTTTGTTTCTTGTTGGTGTTCCCCAAGGTGCAATCCTTAGATCTGTACTCCTGTCTATTTACAACTTCTCGCTTGGTAAAAACCCATATTGTTTCAGCCTACAATATTATTTTCATACAGGTTTGTCATCTGAAAGTACTCCCTAGGGAGATTTTTCTTGTCCTATGGACCTGGTGAAAAATCAGAAAGTGTAAGGAAATCCCATTAAAGTGTGGGTAGCACAGAACAAAGGAAAAGAAACATGAAGAAGATGACGGTGGCTGTGCCAGAGCAAGGACAAATTGCCAGGAGCAATAGCATACCAACCCAATACAATCCCCTGACATAACAGTTCACAGGTAAAAGTAAGCAAAAAATATCTGGAATAAAAAAATAGTATATATTGAGGGAGTCCCCTTCTAGTAACATAACACAATGTGAAGCTTACATGGGTATCAGTCAGATGGGGTATACCAATAAGATGAGTTAGTTGCATCAAGTGACAGCAAAAATAAAAGTATCCAAGGAAAAAAGCAAAATAATAAAAAGAAGCTAGGAGTCCAGAAGGCCACAGTGATTAGGAGGTGGTGTCCAAGACAAACCCTTTCACCTCTTGTCCCCCAAGGGACTTATATTATATCCTGTGTACTGTAAATGGAAGGAGTCTCTGATAATCTCCCCAACAAGGTCTAAGTGTAAAACCAGATGCATTCAGGACAGAACACTCTGGGTTTATTTACAGACTAACAGTGAACAGTGTGAACAGTGAATATGAAATACATGTTGGTGGCAATAGCCAACAACAAGAGGTCAACAGGAAGTTTTCATTATTCTAATCACTTCCATAGTTCTATAGAACATGTAAAAGTAAGGCAAGCTGGCTTTTGCAAACAAATGTTGATGTAACTGTGTGGGTAAAATGTCTTCCCAAAGGTTAAGCTCATTATCATAAGCACACATCAGCCTGTTGGAGTAAAATTTCTGACAGTATGCAGGCCCCTTCATGGACCCATAGGTTATTGGGTTCATAGGTGAATGTAAGATACTTTTGAATTTAGAAATGTGATAAATTATTGCATGTTAGAATCATAAGTAGACAAATGTACGCACCATAAACATATCCCAAATGGGAAATAAAATTTTTTTTAAAAAAAGCTGCGAGTTGAATTTATCTTTTAGCAAGAATTTATATCCAGAGGGTATGATCATATACAGTTTTATACTTACCGGAAATATATTTTACCAGCTGCAGAGAGCACCCGTTTCCGGTAATCAATACCAGAGTCCAGCTGAACAGTGTTGCAGTACGTCTGTGAGACAAAAGATAATACAGGTTAAAGAAATCTAACAACAAGAGGTCATAATGATTAAGTGTGACAAAGTTATACCATGACCTGGATAAATTAAAAGTGTTACAGGCCAATCTTAAATTATAAACAATTCTGTAATTTGTTAGCTGCTTTCTCCTTATGGTGGGTATCCTACCAGTACTCTTGGGCACCTGGGACAAAGCAGGACACTAGTTATAATTAGGAGAACACTGAACATATACAGATACATTAAATAACCTCTGATAAAAGGTGAAGGTAGTAAAAAGCAAAATATCAGTGATAACTTGCAGTGATAGACTTGCACAACCCATAGAGTCCAATTGTATAAAATAAATAGTTTAATATTTTAAAGTCAATTACATTATGATTTCTCCAAAGAAGTTCTAAACAGGCTAAAATGACAAGCAGCTAGCTGTGGGTTTTGAATAATGTCCAGAAAAATGTCTTATAACCTCTTTCTCAAAACAGGAGAAGTTTCAGGAGGAGAAACTGAGCATTCCTAAAAATGCTGAAACAACCTATAACAGTTTATGGCATTAGCTAAAGCTGCTCTCCAATACCAAATGAAAACCACACAAAAAACAACAATGCTAGTACATTTACTCTGAACAGAATTATTTGAGAGCGAAGTTTATATCATTGCTATTGTAAACATTCTCCACTAAAAAAAATTTAGATTTCCTGACAATTAATACCTAGTTAAAAAGTAAGGCTCGTTTTAAGACCTCCCGATTCGAAATCACTGAATCAATTTTATGCCCTCAAATTATGTGTATTTTTGTGTAGCATATACACTGATAGTATAAACTATATAAGATGACTCTAATTAGATAGAAAAAAATAAATGGTGTTAATTACAGATAGCAAGACATTCCCTAACTAAAAAAAGAAGGCCTTCAAAATTACACTGACATGTAGAAATTCTGTATCTTACTATTATGCCACTTTGGAACCTCCCTCCTCTTTAATAAATAATGTCAATGAATCCAGGTAGAAATTGGTCACGACCTCAGGGGTAATTGGCAATCATTCAAAAGCAACAAGACTTAAAATGATGTATTCTTTATTTGTCAGCGGGTCTGCTGATCACTAGATTAATAAACCACAGGTCTTTTCTGCGACAGTTTTATGAATCAGTGGTAATTACATTCTGACATCAAGAGAACTTAGTATCACTTCATCAACCTTTTTAACCTTCATGCAAGTATTAGCTGTAAATAGTTTCTGAAAGAATCTCCCAATAGAATAGCAAAGCTTTCTTGTGTTGTTCTGTGCTGTGCCACAGCTATCTCTGTATGTGACCCATATCTAAAGCACAATCATCTGTAATTATCCCATTTGCCGTAATACTCTGACTCTTTTAAACATTGTTCAGTGTGACTTACGAACAAATACTACTTAATTTTAATAGAAATATGTCAAACATAAAGGTCAGCAAGCAATGTAAATTCTTAAGCAATTTAGCTGTCTGAATTTAGTAAAAGCAAAGTTAGTATAAGCAAAAAATACTCTGGTATCTGTAACTCAATAAAAACTTTTAATCTTTGATTATTTAAATTGTGCAGAGGAATAGGACACACAATATCCCTAAATGGGTTGCCAGGGATATTAGATGAATAATATGTTGACTGACAAGTCTGTTTTTGGAAGGATCTGAGCAGCACTGTAACAGATGTGTAAAATCACTCATACCATTGGCCTATGTTGCTAATACTACACATGGTAAGAGAAGCTTTTGTCATAATAAAGTATCTCTTAATATCTAAACCCTATAGCAGAAACTTTATATCCTGCAGCTTACCAATCCTTGGATGTGGTGGCTCCAATAATTTTTGTCTTGGTGATGCTGTCATAGGGTGACAACGCTTACTCCCTGTACTATTTCTACAGTAATAGAACACATTTTCATCCTAGGACTGGACCTCTCCCTTTTTTTATTTATTTACGAAATGGTGGAAGAGTGTTCTGTAGTTCGCAGAGAGAACAGACAACACTAACTAATCGCATTCAGCAAAGACATAAGCACATCAAACAATTTCTTGTAGAAGCAACAAGAATTTGTTAGCACTTATTGATCAGATATAACAAATAGCTTTTAGTGGTATATTCACCACACCAAACTGAAACAAATTTTGAAATGTATTCTAGGGGATTAAATACACTTTAGGTTGTCCAATATACAGAAAATATTGAGCTAATTATGTGAACATGTTTACCAAGCTATCAGTAACTAATAAGGGCTATGAAATGCATAATACAAGTTGTAAATACAACTTTTTTATGTGTGTACAATGCATCATCCTGTCATTTTTTTGTCCCAACAGCTTTAGCAAAACATTTAGTTGCTATGCACGGAATAGCTGAAGATTTAAAAATAGTAAAAAGTAAAGGGTTCTGGACTAAGTTTACATTCCTTCTCTCGTTACCTACAAGTTTAAGAAAATAAAAAAAAGAAAGACAACTTTTTTTGCATTCTATTTAGAGAAAGCTAAGAGTTCTTTGCTGCAGAGCAGATTTGGGGGTTGCAATACTCATTCATTCTTTATGACCTGCTGCCATTATGTAAGAAGAATAAAACACTGCCTTTATACAGCCAAACCACAATGACTCTTCATACATCAAAGCATTTACACCACGAGCAGTTTTTACTTCCAAAATGATTCAAGCTGAGGGCAAAGAGACAACAATTCATACACCCTAATTACATCTAATTATCTATTCCCTTGTAAAGACCAGCTTTGGATGGATCTATTAGCTATGTGAAATTCTCACAGCCTTTGCATGGCCTGTCCATTCTATATAACACTGGATAATTTCAATAGTGCTGGCTTCTTGTATACTGCAAATATTACATTTGTCCAGGTAAACACATTATCCTCCTATGACCATTGCTTAACATGAGCAAGAATTCATTGGTAATATATGGAAAATCTCACGGTTAAACAACTGGATAAAGTGACCCTCAACACACTCTTGTTGTAGCTTCTCCCTTGGCTTTCTATTCATATTCTCAAAGAAATGTTTATTGGATTAAGAAGCCTCTCTGCAGACCTCCGGGACGGCTAGAGGACAAAAAAAAAAAAATCCCAAAAACTTCAAAAGGGCCTTTTAACTAGCCAACAGTCCTTTCTGGCATGTGGCTACCATTAAATAAAGGAAAATGTGTTCCAAAGTACTCTTTAAGAGTTAAACTGACTTATAAATAATTGGTATCTTTTTGTAATAACCAGAAAAAGTCTGCCAGCAATAGAAAGCTATGAACACCAATAAAAGGAAACCTTCAACTAAACATGGCTATACAGCATTTCTTTCATGGTAAAATTAATGAAGAATCAAGTGACATCAGGGAATGTCATTTTCTAAGTATAAATAATTGTATTTGTCCTGTAATCACACACTTTTTGAATGCAATATCAGTTAAATGAAGAAATGGCAAAGGCTTTATGAATGGAGGGCAACAGCAACCTGATGACCAATATAGACCACACATTTTGTATTTACCCGTTTGGTTTTTATTGTGAATAAATTATTATTATTATTATTAATAAACAGGATTTATATAGCGCCAACATATTACGCAGCGCTGTACATTAAATCCCTAAGTCTAGGTAAAGCACAAAACCTTTTTATATTTTAGATGCCTAAGTGAAAGGTTACGACCTTTATCTGGTTAGGGTTTGCTGTCTGCTGGGAAACTTCATCTAACTCCTGTTTTGCAGACATCATGAATTGAGAAGAAATTGCTTTCAAGTCAAAGTTGTCACACAAACAGTAGTCCATATAGGAGGATCCCCCCTCACTTCTAGATTTGTTAACAATAAAAAATTGGGGGAACTTTTTCTTACTTTTTGTCTTAATTATAATTGGGACACAGGCAACAATACCAATTTTACAAGGGCTCTAATTCTTCTATCCAATTAAAAAAAAAATGTTTAGTTACTTATTAAGTGGCGCAGACTGAGCAGAGCTTAAAGACACCAGGAAAGCATAAAGGGCAATCTTTACATGTCACACCAAAGCAGATAAAATGTAGTACAAAGATATCCAAAAATGCTGGTATTGTTTTATAACAAGCTCATACAATGTGCACTGATTTGTGAATGTGCAAGATGAGTGGATCAAAAATAATAGGGTCATAACCATATGGTTTATGTATAGTTATCCTAGAATGATTTTTAAAAACAAAACCATGATACACCTTGGAGTCACCATTTACCCTTTATACTTTGCCTAATAAGGATAAGCATATTTTAAATGTACTTACATATTTTAATGTGACCTATTTATCTATATGGCACCATGCAACAAAGTCTGGACAAATGCCTAAAAGTTAGGACTACTCAATAAAAATTATTACTTGTTACTTTAATGAAGGATAATTTCAAAACATATACATATGATATGTTTTTTTTTTTCAAATATATTGGATAACTGTTAACACACTTTATATCTGTGATAACTTCCATTATTAGGCATCTGATTATTATCAAACGGATATTAAGTGACAGATATAAAGTGAAAGCTCTTTTTGTGTTAAAATATAGATTTCAATGGGTATTTCGCTATTCATCTCACTGGAGGGTGGTGTTCTACTAATGCGTGATGATATACTAAACTGAGAATTTTCATTAACAAGTGCACAGAGAGATGAGAAAGTACCCAGTCATGACCTGAGTTTTTAAAACAGGTGACAAAACAATGGTAGAATGAATCTGGTAAAACACGCAACCTTACGAGTCTGTCTCAGAGGTACATAGTTAAAAAATAAATAAATAAATAAAAAAAGGACCATATTATCGCCAGTAGATGTGGTCTAGGATTCCCACAGGGAGTGGGTGGATTTGTACTTTAGTGTCTTGAGATGTTTGAACCGGAGGGAAAACAGGCAAAAAACAGTTTTTTTCTTTTCTAATGCAGCTACATGCATAGAATTTAACATAAATGCCTGTTAAAATGTATTAAATACATTTTAGATGACTGTGGCTGTTTGTGGAAATATTTTGGTGAGGCTATTTTGTTTGGCTTACTCACAGGCATACATACTTTGGGAAGTGCCTGTGCTTTTTTGCTTTCCGCCAATGGGCAGTGAGCACCTGGAATTATCACTTGGATAATTAGCGGTCCTGGATAGAAATACTTTTTTTTTTTTTTTTGCAAAAGGTCAAACTTTCATAAAACTTCAGGACCTCAGTGTGCAACCTGCCCCCTGCTATCTGTAGAGCAATACCTACACAACAGGCCCTAATAACTTAAAGTGAAACAGTGTCAATAGCCAAGACATTGCAAAATTGGAGTTGTAAATAATTATGACCTATTATGCAAATCATGGGGACCAGTTGAATGTTAAGAGTTCTATGGAATGTTCACTAAGTTTCTTACTAACTTTCAGCAAACACCTTTTTTCCCCAATTATATGCAAAACACCTCTTCGCCAATCCGAACATGAAACACAAAAGCACCAAGACAGTTACATGTCTTATTATAAATGTATGTCTCAAAAGCAATCATTAAAAAAAAAATACACTCAATGTATGACATCACTTACCTTTAGTACAGCAATAAATGGAACAAAATTAGCCCTCTGAAGCCCATTTTTATAGAGATCTGAAAATTATAAGTGTTATTAGCCATGTAATTTAGTGCTATAGAAATACATACATTCGAAAAACTCCAGTCATGCTGCACCACAACATATCCATTTTACTGAGAATTCTATAGACACGTTTATGGTAACATTTTATAAAATATTACACTTTATTAGCTTTACCAATTTCAGACAACCTTCCATAGAAGAACAGAGTGTTTTAGTATTATCAGCTATAAATGTAAACGGTTATGCATAATATAAATGATGCCATCAACATGTGTTAGTTTCTATGCACCATTTTATCTTTCATTGTAAATTATATCCCCCTTGTAGTGCTACACAATAGGCCCGATTTATTAAAAGACTGTAGAAGATAGACTATTATGGGAGAACCTGGGTGATTCAGCAAACCTGGAACCAATCTGGTCCAGCATTGAAAACGTGGCAAATATTAGCAAATAACATTTTTAAAAATCCTTTTCAGGTTTTCCTATTTTAATCTATCTTCTCCAGGCTTGGAGAGTTTTAATAAATCAGGCCCAGTGGCTGTGCTTCACTGCTCCTACTCATGATATAAGGTATTTATTTAGCTGACTCATTAAAAACAATACACTCAACAGTTGTTAGGTGGAATCTGATTGCTCTAAGCTACTGAAAATCCTCTCTAGTAGCTACAATGGACAAATGTATATGCTGAATAAATAATAATAATATTATTAAAGTAAAAAAAAGGCCTGCATGGAAAATGTAAAAATCGTAGTAAAAATATGAAATATGAAAAAAAAAAAACACTGCAACAATTCAAAATATGTGCTTACTGAAAACTTTTTCTTGATGTTTTGTGCACTTAAAAATGAATGAGTGCACATTAGGAATTAATATTTTAATCATCTTGCCTCCATGTTACACAGCGCTGTACTAAGTCATAACAAGCCGCTGGCCATAAAGGAACTTGCAATATAGTGTCCCTAATTTAGTGAAAAGATTTGTTTGGGGGGGGGGAGTCAGAGGACGACAACAATTAACCTACCAGTATGTTATTACAATTTATTAATTTACAATTGAAGGCCACCCATTGCTAGCTTACAATATTAAGACTGAATGCAGAACTGTTTATTGTGCCTGAACCTGCTGAATTCAATACTTACTTTTCTTCTTAAGAAAAAAAGAAAACTTGAGGAAATATTCATGTACAAGAGGGCATAGCTTTTATAACACTTAAGGAAAAAAGATTAATGATTACACTGAAGAGGGTATTTTTTTTTTACTCCTATTAAAATATGATGCTAATTAGCAAGGTAATGAAGTACACCATTCTTCTCAGAACTCTCACTATCAGAAATGTTATCTGTAAGGTTCTCAAAGCAATTCTTTGAGAATGGAAAGAACTTGTAAAACTTAAAACTTTGTTGTTTTCATACAGCGCCAAAGCAAATTCTATTGTTTAATTAACACTAGGAGAGATCAGGGTTCACCACATGGTAACTTGCTCTCTTTTGACTATGTTTTCTAAACTGTAGCAGCTAAACACTGTCAGAGGAGACAGAGTGTTTGAATCTTAAAACACTGAGATTATTGGAGAACGAAGGACCTTCAATAAATGCATATCCTTTAATAAAGCCTCTGCATTGAAGGAGTAAACGAAAATTGTCTTAATCAAAGAAATGCAAGGATAGATTCTCCATAACAAAAAAAATATACTATAAATATACACACACACACACACACACACACACACAGAGGTGTTAGTAAAGGAATTGTATTGATACACAGAAGATTAAAGTGAACCTGTGCTGAAAGTTTGCCTTGTATGATTTAGCTACCAGTATTGCTTAAAATCGAGATGTCACTGTTGGATGGATTGACCTTTGGGTTCCCTTTCTACATTTTACCACAAAATGTTAAACTATAAAGTTTGGCCTTTGCATCACTAGGTTCCAGGTTCCAATTTTTGCACGGCACTATCTGCTATCAAACTATCAATTTGCAGGTTCTTCCCGTGTTGTGTGGGTTTTCCCATTACTCTGGCTTCCTCCCTTTCCAAAAACATGCAGTTAGGTTAATTGGCTTCCCCCCCTAAATTGACCTTATACTGTGGTAATGACTATGGTAGGGACATTAGGAACATAGATTGTGAGCCCCTACGAGGGATAGCTAGTATCATGACTGTGGACTTTGTGAAGCAATGTGCAATATGTCAGTGCAATATAAATACTAGAAGAAGAGTATAAAAAAAATGATATTATAGCCAAAGATATTTTACCATCCTTTAAAATATAGGAAAATTATATTACCTTCAGGTGGTCTGTTAGATGTCGCTACAACAACAACACCATTTTGAAACAGGTTTTCAAACAGTTGTTTTAGTATCATAGCATCTGCTATATCAGTGACCTGTAAAAATGAAAGAATACTTAGACATTACTTGTTCTTCCTAACAACCCTCCCCCAACCACTGTAGAATACAGGCAAAGCGTCCATGAATATAATTCAACATTTATGGTTTCTACATTGTCACCATTTTGATTCAGACTTGCCCTGGAAAATCACAGCTGAAACATGAAATACAAATATACTCCTAATAATAATAAATGGGGGGAGAAAGTAGGTACAGCACAAGCAAGGAAGACAAGGCTCATAAAGAAGTAGCACATACCACAGAAAACCTTATAACAAGGTACTTGTTTCAAATATGCTCACCAAAGAGTGAAAGAAAGAGGTGTACAAAGGGGTATGCATGAACATCAGTAAGCTTTGAAAACTAAAATTCTGGAATAGCAGCCAATAATACAGTCTCTTTAAAATCAAGAGACTTAAGGCAACACGTTTTAGTTATTGATGGTTTCCAAAATATTTTATAACTTAGCAAGATTTTGCAATTCCCTAAATTTTCATAGCAACATTTAAATTTAATTAGGGAAAACAATGTTTCTATTTCATTATGCATTTAAAACGCAAACACTGTATGTAAGTATATTTGTACTCTGCAAATCAGATCATTTTTATTGAAAGAATAGGAGTGTTCAGTGAACAAAGTGGGAACAAACATTGGGTGAACCTGTTAATTAGAAGCAACATAATGAATAACATAAAACATGAATGCTATTTTATATTCCTGTTGTTCTCAAGGTTTAGCTACTAAAAGATGAGGAGAGTCTAGGTTATAGTAATTTAGTCAGCTACTTGTCCTCTGTTGTAGAGTGAAATTAAATGACATGGAGACTATTATAAGCTAACTGAACAACACAATTCAGCAGATGGCCCATCTGAAAAACATGTAGCTTCACAGTGAAGTAAAGCTTTATTGTTGGTGTTTTAAACAACTGATCATAGTCACTTCACCTCATAGACCTTAACCTATAACCTTCTATAAACCTAATGCATTGTACAAAGAAAGAGTACTTCAAATAAATCCCAAACACATGGTTTCATTTGTTATATAGAGACATGCAAACCATATTTGATGAAAATGACTAATTGTATTAAAAATGTTTAGGTAGCAGAAAATATTGATTTGTATATCTTTTATCGTAATGCAGTTGAAACCAAGGTATCTAATATAATATATGTAATGAAAAGGAGCAAAGCGGTTTAAACATGAAAAAGCCAACCAAATGCAAAAACACAAAATGACCTCAGTCACAGACCAATTCTAGAAGCATTGCAGAGACAATGGGATTAAAGCTAGACACCAGCCAAACATATACATACACACACACACATATATATATATATATATATATATATATTTAAAAAAAGAAGTACAAATAGTTTTACTTGTGAATATTTTTTTTCATTCTGTTCCAAGTATTGCTGTTAAACTACTTTGCTTTACAACATAGCCAAGAAATGGACACTGCTTTTCTATATTGCAATACTGCATTACAGCTTGATCAATCCTCCACCTGAATCCAACTGATTACACAATAAGAAATAATTACCAAATTAATGACATTTGCCCCCTCCTTTCTCCACCTGTATTCAAGCTCCCCGTGCAGGAAAACCTGTTAGACTGACACTGGCACTGCACATCTTACCCAGGCTCACATTGGTGGGTGTAAGATTTGCTCGGTAGTGTTGTTTCAAATGTAGGGATGTGTCATATGAAAATGATACCAGCAAGACCAAGTATAAAGTAAGTGTGATATTCCATCTCCAGCAACATGAACTAACTTTCACGGTGCCAATCTGGTATATTTTGTAAAAGCAATCCCTAGGGTCAAGACACTGACTTCCAAAATTAAGGAATACAGAGCTTAGCTGCATTGGGAAAATGAAAAAAGGAGTCCTATTTATATTTTTGGATGCTTTTTTTTTCCTATGTATTTTCCCTTAAAAGTGGAGTCTAAAGAATAAGTGCCTTTTTATTAAACATTTATTCCCCTCCCCACAATATATATTGACTTAAACCACCCTCCACATCACCTGAGATCCAAAGGGCCACAGTCTATCCTTTGTTTACATTCTCCCAAAGCAAGTCCCCTGCTTTTGTTTGCGTAATATAGCCCATAGAGATCTTTAGGGGTGGTCCAACTCCTCAGGAAACACCCCACAAAAGTCTGCGTAACTACTGCACAAACAAGAAAGACTTGTGGTGGGGAAACGAAAACAAACTTCATTCTGCTGTCCTTCAGATCTCAGAAAAAGTAAATAGTGGGGAAGGGGAATGGGCCAGTTTATGTTAGTGTAAGGGTAAGGTAAACATTTCAAAAAAGTGTATTTTTTTTTTTATTTTTGCTAATTTCCTCTTCTTACTTCCTGATTGCACACCAAAGCTGAAAACTAGTGGGACCATCCATGACCAAAGAACCATTCCTCCCAACTTTTGGTCCTAGGTAAGATGTATATATATATATATATTTTTTTAGCTTAAAGGGTAAAACAGTAAAGAGTAGTATAATTTTGAAGAAGGGTGAAAATAACACTTTTCAAAAGTTGAATACCATACAGGACTGACTATAATGTGCTAAACAAGGTACAGGGATACTTGGTTCTGCAAGAGGGAGAATTTCTTCCAAATCAGAGACAGTTGGGAGGTATGCTAAGGATTTTGTATACAGGCAATATTGCCAATGATGGCTTTTGCTTTTTAATATAAAGTGCAAGGAAAGGATGTATTTGACTAGTTATGCCTTTATTGCAAACATATCTTCACAGGACTTGTTAAGTCCAAAACACAAATCAAGGAAGATCAAATGTGTTTAACACCCATTGCTGAAGACAACAAATCAGGCGTTCACTTGCATCATAATATTTCGTTTTTGGATGCGTCAGGCCAGAGGAAGAATGTAAAAAGCCAATGTTACCAATGTATTCATTTGATATGAAGCTTGTTTTCTCTCAAAAAGGGATAATAAATAATCCAAATAAAAAAAAAAACAGTATTAAAATGAATAAAGCCTATAAACTATATTATATCATGCTCAGCATCTGTTATTAATGGGAAATGAAATTAGACAAATATGCTGGTGTCATTTTAAAATACTACTCTTAACCAGAGGCTCAGCTAACAAAATACATGCTTGTACAAAGCAAAATGGAGCAGCTTCAGATAATTGGCATGCAATTTACGTGCATTTAACTCCTCTTTCTGCCATAACACATTTGTAATGATTTTCCTTTATACAGAGCTAAACATTACTTCTGAACCAGTGTTTGGAAAGCTTTGTAATAACATTTGGATTATATGACTGAGACGACTACACTGAACTATAAGATTGATTTGGAAGAAAAAAAAAAAAGTTGGAAAGATCTTCCCTGGGCTATAATGTAGTGTTTTGATGCTACACGATTGAAATGCCTTTTGCCTTAGGAGAACAAATTGATTTGTAAAAGCTATCTAATTAATAAAGCAAGAGTCACTTGATGTGCTTGCTTGCCAATTTACTCTCTTTTGATCTTGTCCCCTTACTTATACTGTAAAATTACAGCTCTGTTTCAGAGCGGGAGAAGTAAGCAGGAAAACAATGAGCAACGTATTCTTGTAATAGTCTTTTTTTTTTTATAGTATCCAGCATTCATTATACCATAGAACAAAAGCGAAGGCTACAAATTACCACTAATGGCAGTCTACTAATGAAGAGAATGGAGAAATTTCATTAGCATTTAAGAGAAAAGATTTATTATGACCCAGAGTTGCTTTCTATTATAACTCACTTAAGTAAGAAAAAAGAGGAAAGAAAAATCTAATAGTTAATTTACATGTGTAAGTGGCAGAGACTCTGTCATCTGCTGATTGGTACAGAGCCACATAATGAATAGCAAATATAAGCATATAAAACCAGTAATTAGTGTTGGCACAAATGATGTGCATCCTGCTGAAAATTTCAGACTTTTCTGTGTGTTTTTCTTCTGTTTAGCAGGTACATTGTCGACTCTATGGAAAACACTAGAAGTCTATGGTTTAAGTCTATGAAAATATCTTCTTTTTGAATAAAAGGTTAAAAGCCAATTCATCATATAGCATCTTGCATAACATCACTTAAAAACAAAAATGTCAGGTTTCAGAACAACCCTTATCTTTGTCAGTATTTACAAAAACCTCAGCCATATATAAAATGTTTAGTGAACATAAACTGTGCTCAAATCTGTCATTAGATACTTAGGCATTTCCCTACTGGGGGATCCTAATTAATATTTCAGGCAACAAAGAAAAGGTGAAATCAGGCTGTCAATCAGTCTGATCATCATGGACACATCTGCCTCTTTTATTGCAAGTCATTTATAACTGCTGTCTGCATGTGCGACCATGGAAATGGTTACAGATTAAAATGATGATTTAGGGATTTGACATCCCAACTTTTCCATATCAGTAACAGTGCTGTTAGCCTGCATGGTTTATGGAAAAGAAGATTTCAAATGAACCAGCTGATGAGAGTAGAATATAAAAGGTACCAAAGTACTAGGACAAAAGAGTTGGAAAGTCAATGAACTGTCAACAGCCAATGCCTGTGGACACAGCAAGATATACTGAATTAGTAACCACAAAGGCATCTGAATAATTTAGTATAGGAGTAATATTAGTATTGGAGCTAACCTTAAGTTACTCACCTGAAATTCATCAAAACACAACAAACAGGCTTCTTCACTTATTTCTTCAGCTATAGGAGCAATAGGGTCATAGGTTTTAGCCATGAATCCTGCTTTTCTTTTTGGTAAACTTTTCTTAAGGCGATGTATTCCTAAATAAAAAAAAATCAAGTCACATTCAGAATAAAAGACAATGTGAGAACTAAAACGTGTTTACAAAAATAATAATCACAATCGGGGAATTTCAAATTTCAGTGTTAATATTTCTGAGCCACTTTAAATACAAAGATCGTCACCAGATTGTATCTTGATTGTTGGGAGAAGTTGCTCGAGTTCTCAGGCAGAATTGTGATTGAGACCACCCACGTGGATGAAGAGCAACCCCACACATGGATTGTTTCAAGATGCTTCACTGTTCGCATGACACAGGACTCTTGGTAGTGTTCACCTTTTTTTCCCTGACAATTGATTTTTCAGAGGTCCCAAACAGTAAGAAGGAGGATTCATCAATGAAAATAACTTGGTGCCTGTCTTCTGTTGTCCAGTCCTCATATTTCCTGCAGAATATTAGCCTGTTCTTGCCTTATTTGCAGCTCTTCCTGACCAGACCATTGTCCAAAAGCCTTTGCCTCCTTGTGCCTGCTGCCCATATTGAATAAGCTCTGAACTGGAGAAAACATGATTCTGTAGCTGGCTTCCCAGGAGACAATCCTGGCACTTGCTACACACAGCGGAAGACTTCCTTACTGCAACTTAACCTCCTACTATAAAGTTCTTGATGATCCAATAAATGTATTTTTCAGTTGCAATATTCTTAGCAGCATATTCCTTGCATGTGAAGCCATTTTAATAAAAACTGATGATGGCTGCACAGAATATTTGGAAGTAACCATGGTTAAGAAGATGACAGTAATTTCATGCACGTGCTGATGATATAATTGACAGCTGATCATTTTGTGCAGGGCCAGAATACAGTGAAAATGGGGTGTAAAATGTTTTTCATGCTAATAAAACTATTTGCAATGAGGATTAATAGGATTCTGATCACTCTGCATAAGAATCTAAAAAAAATTTGTATTGTCACCAAACAGACTGAAGATGTAAATTTTGCAAAACACATTTGTGTCACTTCCAAAACTTTTTAGACATGACTGTAGGTAATACAGGTTGCATAATGTGCAACACCAGGAAGAATAATGTAATGTTACAATACAGAATGTTTATTATAACATGTAAACCATCAACATGCACTCATTGGACACATTTTTTTAAGGAACCAGCCAAAGAGGTCATAAAGCCTCATAAACACATAAAGTCACAGTATACCCAACTTACTTTCATGTACATCAAGCATAAATCCATGGAAGTGCACTCGCTTTTTGTTTTCCACTTCAACATGTGCAAAAAACATGTCCATTACCATAGTCTTGCCGGTACCTTAAAATAGACAATGTTATAACATATTCATTCATTTTTCATTATACTCTGTATTCTTATACTCTGAATTCTGTCATGTGATTAAAGTATCCCGTGTAACAAACTGTATACAAAGACTAATACATTGGGTAAGATTCATACATAATCTCCAGAGTATAAAAGGAAACCATGTTCAACCTCTGAAGCTTTGCTGAAATTCGGTTATGGAACAAGACAATTATACCAAGGACACCAGAAAATCTACAATAGAATAGCTGAAAAAGTAAAGAAACAAGGTACTGCAAAGGCAAAGTCCGATCGAATTGTTTTGGTGAGACCTTAAGTATGCATAAACAAAAGCATATAAGCAATGTTGTGAACAGAAATGTCAAAATTCCTCCAAAATAATGTAAGAGACTGATAAAGACAAGTGCCTTGTTTTTCACACATGGCTTGTCTGTTTTAACTAAAGTTTTGATAAATAATGTTAGATTAAGTTAGATTTTAGAAATTTAGGTATATTTAGATATTTTTAAAACCTTTTAAGAACCATATGATATATTATGTCTTAATATGGAAAATCTTTTAGAATTAAAAGAGGATGTACTTTCTTTTTCTTCATGACTGCGGCTCAACTGCTATACCTTGTGGTTGTAATGATACCTACCTAACACCATACTATACTATCATACAATCTTGTCTATAAAATGATCCACAACAGAAGCACAACGTTCGCACTCATTGCCCTTCCTAACAACACCCTGGAGCCCACACACATATAAACCATTACCCACATATCCACTCTGCTGTACAAATCCTAATATCTCTGCAGTAGCAGTCAGCAAAAAAAGTCTAAACTTTAAGTACAGAGTATAAATAGTAAAAAGTAAGTAACTGATAATCAATAGTAAGCAAGCATTTTGTATCTGAAAACTGTAAAAAGCAATAAAAATATATTTTTTTTGCAATATTATTCTGTAACTTACCAACATCTCCAAATACATAAAGTCCTCTAGGAGGCTTCTTCTGTGTAAAAAACTGAAATAGAACAAGAAGCATCGTAATTATTTTGAACATTCTCTTTATCTATGGACTGACACATAACACTTTTATTTACTATTTCAGCAAATTGTGGCGATACATTATTATATTGTTATAAAAAAATAAAGTAATATTTCTTTTTCCTTTTATAGAACTAAAATCAATAGTAATTTGAAAAAAAATGGAGAATATTACTATTGTATCGTTGTATGTATAGATTGATAGACTTGTGTAGATAATAAAAAAAGTGCACAAAAACAAAAAAGCGCACCCGAATCCTGAACAAGGTGAACATGTATCCTGCAATTAAAACTTCTTGTATGAGCTAAAGTGAGCCTAAAGTGTATGTAAATTCTAATTTCCATTCTGAATAGATAACAGAAGAATGCATCAGGGCATTTCTGACATAAAAATAATGTTGCAAAAAAAAAAAAAAAAAAGGCTTTAGTTTCTCACATTTTTATGCAATCTTTTTGTTCAACCCACTGAATTAAAGCTGAAAGTGTGCAGTTCAACTGCATCTGTGTTTTTAATTTAAAACTATTTGTGGTAATGTACAGAAACAAAATAGAAAGTTTCTGTCCAAATATTTATGGACCTAACTGTATGTTCAGATCTTTATTTAGGTGAATTGCAATTCCAAGCAACTTCCTCACATTGATCTCAAAATTGGATATATCTTTGGGTTTTTAGTAAGATATTACTTTTCCAATAATCCCCCCAGGATTTGTTTTAAGCGGGGTGGGAAGAATCTGTAGGTGGGTGCTCAAAAAGTGTGGAGGACAACACCCAGGCATCCCGTAACCCCTAAATAACTGCTCCTCCCTATACTTTGTTCCAGCTTTCCAATGCTCACCCCCCCCCCCCCCCCCCTTAGTATGTTTAATTTTTCTATTATCTTTGTATTACGCTCTAATTGTCTAGTGTCCCTGTATCATGACCAAACTTTTTAGTAACAACACAAAAACAGCTGGATGGTTACTGAAAAATGGTAGGTGGTGCGCCAAGCTGAAAGGGACTGGGGAGAACACTGCTTTTTCAAACACCCCCCCCCCCAAAAAAAAAATATGATTTTAATTAGGTGCCGATAGGGTGTTAAACAGCAAAGGCTATTTCATTAAATATTTATATTATGTTCCAAGGGGTTATCATGTTTCATGCTCCCTGTACTATTCTATAAAACCTCTCAAAAGTGGTCACTGCTGTTCTAAAATGGGTAATATTGAACTCAGACATAAAAGAGACAATCAACAACCTTAAAAGAGTTACCATAATAAAGAAAAACTCTAAAATATGTTAAACTTTCTTTAATCACTTCAAGATATTTTGTACTTTTTATTTCTATAAAAAAGGATTTTGAATGCATGCATGAAAATAATAAACACCCACTTTTAACTGGTAGAAAGGTAGGTCAAGAACAAAATATATACTTTTAAAGATGATCCATCCTACAGTAACATTATTTAGCTACAATATGCCAGATGTGAAATTATAAGTGTTTAGCAGACTTCATTTTATCCTAATGTGCGACATCTGTTTCATGCTGCAGCTGGACACATTGTGTTGCTAATTCGGTGCCTTTTTTTAGGTGTTAGTTCCAATAAATGCTATGATTTTCCAACTATTCTTGTTACTACGATTATAAGATTTACTGGGTGACAATTCAATTTAGACCATGTGCACAATTTTCTCAACAATTTTTAAAGAGTAGAGACTTTCATCTTTTAAAATGAGATGTTTTCATTATCTAAATAGCTTTATAAAAGAAATTAAAGAAAAGAAATTAAAAAAAATCTTTTCTATATTGACAATCATTTGGTTTTTAACTATAACGAATAATGTGATTCTTAAAAAAATTTAAATAAAATATTGAACTTTCTTAACAAGGGGCAGTTTACATTGAACCACCAAGTGTCCATTCACTAGCATACATCTGAAATCAATAGTGTGTGAACAGGTAAGTGTGAATGTAATTTCATTGTATGTTGTTCAAAATATGAACGATAAAGCAAGAAGTAGGATGCACATACACTCCAACCCAACTGTGGAAAAATACTATATCGGCTAATAAATAAATTCTAACAATCCAGGGACAATGACTCTTTTTAAAAAAATAAATCCCAAAATAAAAGATTTGTCTGCATAAAATAAACAAAATATTTGCCTCTTCCACTGCTACAGCAACTATAAACTATTCTCCAGTAAAGTGGAATCATTCACCCAAGTCTCAGCATAAATCAGCACTACTATGTGCCCTGTAGTGACATATTGGGTCCGATTTATTACAGCTCCCCAAGGCTGGAGAAGATTCTCTTATCACTTATTAGTGAACCTGAATGATCCAGGAAACCTGAAATGGATCTGGTCCAGGATAGAAACCATTTGCTAATAAAAAGCAAATGACTTACGAAATTAGTTCCAGGTTTGCTTGATTACCAAGCTTCTTGATGAAAGTGTATCCTCTCTAGCCTTGGAGAGCTTTAATAAATCAGGCCCATGTGAAATCAACCACAAGGTGCAGCAGAGGCAAATGGTAAGTGGTTAGTTTCTTCATTTATTTTTGCAACGGAGTAACATTTAACCACCTGGCCGTTAAACCCGACCTTGGTTCGGGGTAAAAACACTTGGAGAAAGTGTTAAACGCAAACTTTTCTCAGGTGGTTAAAAGCCATCTCTTACCTGGTCCCGCTGTGATCATCCCGTGTTCTGTTGTTCCAGCGTCGATCTCCGTCGGCTTCTTCTTCTCTTCTCTGTTCTCGTTGCGTGTACGTGTCCCTCGGCGATCCCTGATGCCGTGGTCGGCGTGTGTGCCCATCAGCGGGAAATTCAAATTCAAACTCTCATTTTGTATTGGATTGAATACAAACTCCTGTATCCAATCCAATACAAAATAATATAAAATAAATACAAATACACATCTAAATTAAAATCCCTGACCTGATGATCTACAATTACATACTGGACTGTTCAACACATAGCAGTCTATTTCTAAAGCAGTGTATACACATAAGGGTCTTTTTGAAAAGCAATGAGTCTGACATTTGGTAACATTCTTTGGCGGAGTAAAGGTTGATTTAACACCATAAAATATTGCTGAATGTCAGATTTACAAGTTAATAAAAAAAACACCATAATGTAAGTGTTAGTTTTAAATTTTTTATTCTTACATCACAGAAACTAAGCTCTTGATGATTCATGCAAATAAAGCAAACCGAGGCAAACTAAAGCAGGAATATAAATGTGATTTTTTTTTATGTTTGAATATCACTTGGATGTCAAGGCTAGTAAGGAAAATCTATAATAAAAAGCCTCCCCCTTCACAACAGTATATAATTTTAGATGCTGTAGGTTTGCAAAAGATTGGCAGGATTTAAAGATGTGCATCATGCAAATATTCAGTCATGAACAGAATCACAGGAAGAAAAAAAATGCATGTGCATAATTTTGCTTAATCAAGAATTATATGAAAAAAGATGTAACATCCGAGGTCACTTTTAAAAAAAAATAAAATATTAATGTTCTTGGCAAGGTAATCAATCAACAAGCAAAAATATCTGCAGCTGAAGGTCTTTTTAAAGTAAGATTTAGTTTGGAAAATTAACAATAAGATCAGTTTCATGTTCATAAAATGCATGTTCTTGAAATAGATCAGGTCAGAATTTCAGGAAGACAATGCTACACAAATGTATGTTAATAATTTTATTATACTACTCCCTGTGATGTAGCAATGACATCTTTCTTTACAGCCCTTGTTATGACAAACGTTAAAGCAAACCATTCATGGAAGAATTGCCAATGCCAACTGCCCCTTCAAGATCAGGTGTAAACTTTGGAATTTGACTTGTTTCTTGTCTGTTCTTTTCTCTTACCCTACAGGATTGGGGTCAAAGAAATTTTTTGTTTTTGGAAAGATATTCCTGTTAGACACTTTCCTCATCCCCCCCACTTAAGTTTCTCCTTTCCATAGAGGGGGAGGGTGGTTACCATGGCTCATGCTACCTAGGTTTATGGGTCACAATTTATCAGAGAGGGGACATACCCTCCCAAGAGGGGGCAACACACTCCCCAAGCTAATTAATTGTTCATCTCTACTCTACAGAAATAGTGAACATTACCTACTCTGGTCATGCATCTGTTTTCTTGCACATAACCCTTGGTTGAGTTTTCCCTCATCCTGGCAATGGACTGTGACATGTATGCGAGGTACAAATATGCTACATCGGGGGCCCTGGAGGAATTCAATGCAGCTGTCAAAGAAACCATATTTGACAAATGGTCTGACTTCACTATATAATAAATTATTGCTTTTTTTTTTTTTTTTTTGGCACCCTCCTTACAATAAACTTTTTATTCCCCCACTCTTCTCTCACTTGTAATTCCAGTCTTCCAAATAAATCCCTCTGTGCACATATTACTGTCATTTTGAAAGAGGGAATTTACCCTGCAATGTGTTCCAGTTATCAATTAGTGTTGGTGTTCGAATTCGGGTTGTCCCTATATTTGAGCCGAAAATGGCGGTTCAAATTCAGGCAGACTGGACCCGAAAAACACAGAATTCGACTTTGCGAATTCTTATTTAAAAATATGTTAAAAAAAGTTTTTCCATTGAGAGTTCGTCTGAGTTCAGTTCCCACGGTCACCGGGCTGTACTTTTTAATTAACCTCTAGTGCCCGGGGATCACAAACAGGAGGATTCCCAGGGCTGCAAGAATGAATGCAGCCCTGAAAATCCACTGCGATCCCAGGGCACTGAAAGTTAATTAACCTCTAGTGTCTGGGGATCTCAGTGGAACTCCATTGAGAGTTCTTCTGTAGTTCAGTTCCCACGGTCACCGGGCAGATAAGTACAGTGGGAACTTTGCGGTCACAGCTGATTGGAGGAGGCACGTGAGTGCTTTCAATCAACTGTGACTGCAGATGAACTGCTGTTCTGTATGTGTTCTTGGATAGAGACTCTCTATCCATGAACACATACTACAGTTACACTAGGGCTGCAAGAGCAATCAGACAGCTGACAGCTCCACTCCCCTGATTGCTCTTGAATTTCTACATAGTCGAATAGCTGCCAAATTGAACACTCAGCTATTCGACCAACCCTATTATCAACCTATTTTCTGTTCTCTATCTGGATTTTCGACGCTTTACAAAAATCGCCTTTCCTTTATCTTTAAAAAATTATAAACTTTGACCAAGTTGGTTTTATGCCCAATAATAAGCAAGAGACATCTAGGTCATATATTTAGTTCATGTGAAACTCTTTACCAATTTTTTTTACTGTTCACTGAGATTTTGACTAGAAGAGTTGAAAGGTTAGAAAGGCCACTACAACACGTTAGTCTCAGCGAGGGCATGCTTTGCTGAATCCAGATTCTCAATGGCGGTCAGGGTGAACGGACAAATTCTCCCACCCTATGTATTTAATGATATGAAACAGGACTGTTCTTTATCTCCACTTATCTTTCTTTTCATTTTAGAACCTAACCATTGCACTATCTTTTGGTATCCATATATTATCAGAATAAAGCTCAGCAGTATATCTCATATAATTATAATATAATTCTAAAACGTTTAAATCGTGGCATTTTAATCATTTCACTGGCCAACAAATTACTAAAATTTAATGCAACAGATCACTGCTAACAGATCTACTGTAACTTCCATTTTAAATATTACCCTGAAAAATAGCAGTACATCTCATTTTGCATTAACATTTGCTATGGACAATAAAATTTAGATATTTTAAACTACATACTTTAGTTAATACATCACAGTGAACTTCCTCAGAAGCAAACCTACCTGCAAAAAGCCAACAACCATGTTTGTGGAGGAGAGTGTACTGTAGGCTTGGAAAATTATATCCTGGTTGATTCATTTGCAGGAAGTTGCAGCATATTTTTACTTTGAGGTGGCAGGTATAAAATAAAAGGTCACAGAAATCTTTTCACATATAGGCCTAAGCTGGCCCTTCTGCATGTCAATGGAAAGTTGAAGAAAAAAATACTAACACTCCTTACCTCTGCCATTTGTAGTGAAGGTATCACTCCTATATAGAAACAACCCTCACCACTATCACTCAAGCACTGGATCCTGCCTTGATTTTCTCCCATTTTTTATTTGCAACTCCCCGTTCAACTATCTCATACCTTATTTCCTAATTCTGTATGTATATATCTGACATTTTTAGGCTATGTTCAAATGTGTAATGGTTCTAGTCCGATAATTGGTGTATGGCAGATATCAGACGAGAATCTTGCATGTGTACAGTGCTCGTCGTCCACTGTGCGAACAACCGTCCTGGCGGATTCACGGACGATGGATGACAAACTAACGTAATGGAACTGAAGGGGAGAGAGCACAGCGGGGTACCGCCCCCATCGTTCTCACCCTCCCCATTCCATTGAGCAGAATGGGACTACGTGTACAGAACTCGTTCATGCATTGTGCAGTCGTTTGTTGTTGGAAAGGATCATGAAAGATCCTTTCCAATGACAATTATTGCACGTGTTTGTGCGCGGGATAGGGGCCTCCCTTTAGCCCCTTACTTACTATGTTGTGCTACAATGTTTGTAAACCATTTAATGCTGCTGAATAAAGTTCTCAGATTACATTTACTGTGAGAACTATGCATGTTTGCAAGGTTTTTGAGCATTGTATGAGACTGCTTTTTCATTTTATTCCTTGTTAATTTTGGCTTTTAGGAGAGTTGTAGAGGGCCTTATGAAGACATTCCTTATTCAACTTATTAAAAAATCTCTAGTGTTAACATTCTAGAATGCCTGCAGACACTCTACATTTGTACCCTGGCAATTTTACACCTCCAGCTCTATACTTCTTGTAGTACCAGCTCTAAAAATGTGGAATGTAATCATTTTAGGTTATTTATTCCATTGTACGCCTCCCTTATGTGCATAATAATGTGATAATAATGAACAAACTAATTATTATGGTTAAGGTGCCAAAGAATCACCTTTCTTTAGGTGAAGTGATGAAGCTGCTTGAATATTTGTTGACAAGTTTAGGATTAATCAATAAGTTTAGTTGTGTTTTATTTATGATCACTAAATACACAGCACCAATTATATAAAACCTCAGACTCAGGTTTAGAATTTACATTCTCATAATAAAAGCTGTCTGACAAGGTGATTCAATCAGCATACATTCAGGTTACACAAAATAATGAGCTAGATCTCTAAATATATCAGCTATTTTTCCACCCACAAGCATAAGAAAACTCATGTTTAACTTAGTCTTTTAAAAGCCCAGTAGCTATTTTCTTAAATGTATGATTTTCCCTTTCTCTTATACATCATTATCTCCTTAGAGAATCAGGGATAAATGATTCTAGCCAGAATCCGCTGTATAATTATTTCCTGAAAAAGCCCCTGCATTATATCACTCTCCAGAAGGAACACTTCTGTGTTAAAGTAGACCACTTCATCGTCTGTGAACATTTTCTTAAGAATTAAGAAACTGAACAGCCCATGCAATGGAAATATATCAAACTTCAGTAAAGCTAACTTTTACTAAAGGGAATAAAAAAACATTTACTTGACATCCCATATTTAAGCTAATCCATAGCCAGCTACATACAATTAAATATATATTCCTGAAGCCCAGTATTACTGTAAAATATGTTTACACTTGTGAAAAGCCAGGTTTGTTTTTGGACAAATACCAATGGGCATTATTGAGTGAACATGGACTCCTCAGTGTGCAGACTAAATCTTAGTTAGAGATTTGACAGTAAAAACACTGTAAAATGTCAATAGAACAAATACGACCCCACTTTAAAATACCATAATTAAGTCAAGTAGAGAAAACTTCTTCATTGGGCTCTATTCATAAAACAGGGAATCTGACATTGCCTATTGGGAATCAATTACAGCCAATGAGACACATGAACCTGGAAGAATCCCACAAGGGAACGTTTGAGGGAATGTGATTCCCTGTTTTATAAGTAGAACTCATAGACTTAGTTGGGATTAATGACTGTAAATGTAATTTTGCCACGAGACACTGACTTGTGAACGAGAATCTACAATGGCTTTTGTTCATGTGTTAAAGCAGAACAACATATATGATATAAGATATTGATGCAGCTCTGTTTTCTTTAATACATAAATATTTTTTTAATGCATTGGTGTATCTGAATCTGACCTGGTGTCAGGGTGTGATTTGTGAATGGCAAACAGAGTGGGCTGATACTCAATACCAGAACCTTGCCATAAAAACCTTTTAGATGTGGGGGTGAGCTCCAAAGGTACGATATGGGGAGAAAGGGAGGAGAGTTTCTATTAACACTGCAGCCAACAATCTCTTCATAGCTAAAAAAAATTGAAGGGTTTGATTAACTACAAATAGTATAAAACGAATTGTACCTGGAGTTGGGCACCTGGAGTTTGAACTAATCATATTCTATTTATTTGTTGAACACGTAATGTTGAGTATTTTGCTACGTTAATACCTAAAGGGTTATTGATTATTTCATGATACTATGTACCTATGGAATGAAATAGTTTTTGGTTCTAGTCTTAAATTGAGCACTGTGCACCATTAAGTATAAATCTGTAAATATAGGATACTTAACAGCTTTATATTTGATCATTTCATATGTTAAATATTAAGAAGAGGTTCAACCTATTTACATTGAATGTCACATTTAGCAGCAGTGTGCCCCTTGCTCCTATTTGAGAAAGTTATGAGGTGAAGTAATAAATGTATTCTCAAAAAGAACTACATGGGGGTGAACTTGTGGGAGGTAAAAATGGTCTGTAGTCAAATAAATATTTTAGCTATGTTTGGTTCACCAAAATAATTAATTATATAAATGGGGCACAGTTGGACCCGTCAGAACACAATTTAGATCACAAATATTATACCCATTTTTTACTTAAATATTCCCATCTAGGTGCAAACTAAGCCCTGGGAATATTTAGCCAAAGCCTTCCTTTTACACACTACCAATGTACTGTAGTATGTGTTATGTCCAGAAAAATTAAGCACTTTACCAATGCTACTCTGCTCTTACTACAGAACAGAATGTTTGCAGGTCACACTTAAGCCAACTAAGAATGTCTGGTTTAACCGACACCTTGACTTTTTATCAACTGCAAATAGTGTTTAATTTGTCTAGATGTTGGAGATGGACCCACACATATTGCACAGCTGGATCTGTTCACTGGAACTGTATTTTATTATTATTATTAGAACTAATATTATTTATTATGTGTTTGAAAAACAGTATAAGCCGGTTATTTAAGCCCAGTCTATCAGTTTTGTTCTCTGTTACATGCACTTTAAAAATCATTGGTAATCTATGCTAGCAAGCACTTTAAAAAATAACTATAATACTGATTAAATAGTGATTACATAAGTATGCTTGACATGTGCTGTAGTTTTAGAAAATCCACTTTGTTCATAATAGCTGACCTCTAGGGGAAACCATTTTATTAGAGAAACATGGATGAATTTTGTAAATGCTAATTTATTGTAACTGTCATGATGATCCCCTTGCTTCAACATTTAAAGTAAGTAAACTGGAAAACTATCTTTTTTTATAGTTGTTTGCAAAATGTACAATTTGCTTCAGGTTTACACTTAGTCATGTAATGGTTCCCATTTGTTGAGTGGATCTCAACAAGTTTTAATACTAGTCAGGTCCCCTAGACAGGCTTGCAGGTTGGCCACTCCAACCTTTGGACTTACATTCATGGTAAAACTTATCTGATTGATTAAAATTCAAAAAAGAATAATCCTTTTAGGTGTAGTAGACACCAAAGAAGAGAGTAATTTTAAGCATACAAATCCAAATGTTTTTTGGTGTCTGGTATATAAACAGCACATTTAACATACTAGAAGAGACAACAAATATTAAATAAAAGCAATTGGAGTTAAACTATTACAGCAGTACACATTAGAGCGTGACTTTGGTGGCATCAGTTCTGCTAATTAGTACGCACTACTTATGATTGGCTGATATCAGAGATCTCCCATGCCTGAAGAATAACTGACAAAGGAGACAGGGGGTGGGTGGAAGGGTGAAGGATAAGAATGAAAAGGTTCACACACAGATGAACAACAGCGAAAGGGTGAGCAGGTGTCCGGTCAAAAGTTGGCTGACCAATCTAAAATCTCAACAAAGCACAGCAGTGTAGAAATGAGGGGATGTGTTCTTTTGTACATAAAAGCAGTCGCAATTAATTTTTACAGTGAAACCAATATAAAAAGAAAAAAAAAACACAAGGGATGTATCCTCTGCAAAAATACAACCTTTATTGCCTGTTTTTTTATCTTCTCTTTTAGGTACACTGATCTGTGCATGGGGAGCTCATTGTACAATCCCAGTACAGATGGCTGATGGGAATGACAGATCTTTTATGTGCATGCACAGAAGTTATGCACCTCTGGCCTGGCCAATGGAAATGGCCCAAACCCAGTAGAGGGCCAAAAGACAGAACAAAGACAGGTGTTTTTTTTATTAATTATTATATGTATTTTATTTTAGTTTATTATAAAATTCTACTTTATTTAAGAATAGCCTGTCCCTTCTGCAACAAAGGATTTTCTGACGCTGAATTTTGAGATTCTTCTGTGGACATAAGACTAACAAAGCAAATAATGAATATAGGGGTTCTCAGAGATTCGCCCTACCATTCCAACTATGCCCACTCAAAACCCATTTTTTTTTCAAACTTGCCTACCCGTCTTCTTCTGTCTTTTGAATCTCCCACTATTTCCTACCCATACATATCTCCCCTCTCATTGTGTGTTACTTCCCCCACCTTCTAGATTGTAAGATCTACGGGGGAGCATCCTCCCCTCCTCCTGTGTCACTGTCTGTATCGGTCTGTCATTTGCAACCCCTATTTAAATGTACAGCGCTGCGTAATATGTTGGCGCTATATAAATCCTATTTATTAATCATATTATTAATGCCCAGAGTGATACATAACATCTTAGCATTGAACTTCAGCTTACTATTACAATTGATATTAACAGAAATATATTCCTATTGCTGTGAGCTGCTGCTGTTTCTCTGGTAGCCTACCAACCTATGTATTTCTGCTTGACTTAAAGTGCTGATGACATCAAAGGCAATGTCACAGCTATTTCCCTATAACCCGTTTTATTGTGCACTACACATAACTCTTAGCAAAACACTAATTAATTAATTATTGATAATAATATGTGGATCTCTACCTAACACATTTTTAAACTTTAACTTTGGATAGAATAGGGAAAGGTTAGAACTCTTTTCTGTTTTTTTTTCTTTTTTAAATAATTCTTTATTGGTAGTAAGAAACATACAAATAAACATATACAGTAAACATCATTGTATCAAATATATACTTCTTCTGCCCTTTCACCATTTTCCAAACAAAAAAGTCAGATCAACAAAATTAACGGCATATAACCAATAACAAAACATCTTTCCTGGTTTTACTGCAATCCAGAAAAGACTGGCGATAGATGAAACAATCAACTACTGGGCCTGTTGAAGTGCATCTCCTGAGCTAAATACTATAAAGCTGTTTTCACTGTTGACAGTTCCCACACTGCA
This sequence comes from Pyxicephalus adspersus, assembly GCF_032062135.1. Classification (NCBI taxonomy): domain Eukaryota; kingdom Metazoa; phylum Chordata; class Amphibia; order Anura; family Pyxicephalidae; genus Pyxicephalus; species Pyxicephalus adspersus. Next base: position 79,368,794 of record NC_092861.1, on the reverse strand, counting down.
AGACTCACTCACTGGGTTTGTGGCTTACTGTGTTGTAGACCCGAATCGAGCTCTGCAGTACAGGAGACCTCACACTGAGGGCCAGCAGGCCAATAACTGCCCCACTGACGTAAAGAATCTATTTAAGAACTTAAATGCTACCAGGGCAGAAAGTCTGTGTAAGCTGGTAAGACTTTTTCTGTACTTCCCACCAAAATTAGTTTTAACTCCATGGTGGTCTAATTATGTCAGTATTTTTATGCCAAAAGCAGTACATTGTTTTGCATGGAAATTTATTTTACATTGTAGGCCTATAATTCTTAGGCATAACTCACCGAAATATGTCCAATATTTAAAAAAAATGTAATAAATTTAACAATAAACTTTAAATAAAAAAAACACAAAAATCTGTCAAAACAAGGGTGCATAAAAATACCGAAACCTGTAATAAAACTGTACAGGAAGTAGCATGTATAATATAAAAACTGTACAGGAAGTAGCATGTATAACAATTATATATATTACTTTGTATTGGATTCAATGCAGGTATTGAGTATTGAATCCAATACAAAATAAATGTGAATTCACTACCGCACTCCTGCATGCACCGGGAACTCCCGGGGAACGCCAGCGCACTCGCCGGAGAAAGATCGGAAGAAGAGGTCGCGGCCCGAGAATGGGATCTGACGTGCAGGACTCCGGAGGATGTCGATGGGACCAGGTAAGTGTATTTTTTTTAAATGTTTTTAGCTACCCCGAGTGTGGCTTGGGATTAAAGGAGAAATATGGTTGTTATGGAGAAAAGGATGGAAGGAGTGAATACCCTGCTTGAAAACCCTACACATACTAATAGGGTATGAGGTAGGGGTCTTCTTTAAACTTTTGCTGTTCTTTCTCTTAAGTGGGTGAGACTATTTCTAGGAAACAGCTATGAAGAAGAATTAAGAGCTGAATTGAATACTGGTTCCTTATGTATGTTGCAGACTTTGGAAACAAGGTATTTCTCCCAAAATGTAACATCTGTGGAAAGTTTAACTCTAGACATCTCAGAGTCTAGCAAAGGATTCAACTAAGTGTAAAATGTCATACCACCTAAAGGCTGGAAATATCTGGTAAACAGAGAAGCAAATAGGATTGAAAAAAAACAAATAAAATAACTAACCTTTGTTAAAACTCCCCTAGACTCTTTCTTGTATCCCCTGAGTTCCTCATGAAGACTTTGTAAATCCTGCATTACCCTTCGCTGATGGTCATCCTTTCTTAGAACACAGTCCTTGACTAAAATATCATAGTGTTGAAGAGGTCCATTGCAGTCTTTAAGTTCTTTAGAAAAATTATTTGTTTCAAAACTTGGAAGTGAACTCTCAGCTAACTGGCTTACAAATGCTGGAAGACAAAAACAACAAATAAAAAAAAAAGTTATCATTTGTAATAGGAATTTTTATTTTTGTCACACAATTCAAATTAATTTTCAAAGTGATACAAGTATGGAAGACAGTATTTGTTGGTACATACAAGTCTACTACCCTAGACTAAAGCAAACCTTTTCAGTCCCGCGGACCATTAAAATTACCGCATGCGCGGGGAGCAACCAAAGGGGGGGCCTCCTGCGAAGTGACGTCATTGTGACATAACCCCGCCCACTCTCCAATCACAGATCTGAGCCTGCTATGGAAGAGTGGGCGGGCTGTGTCTAGTGACACAGCCCGCTCACATACCTGAGCTTAGGATTTGTACAGGGGACATGGTCCATGGCTCCTGCTGGTGTGCCCCATCGAGGTCCCTCTCCTGACCATGCCTTGGGGGGGGGGGTCTTTTGCACCGGCCAGAGCCGCAGGATACCAACATTTTCGACTGCTGGACTAAAGTATATTCACAGCTACAGCCCATCCCTACTGACTCAAGGTACTCCATATGGGTCACAAAGGTAAATGGACTCATTCAATAGCCACAACTGAGGTCTGTAAGGGGATGGAGCTTAACCACCCTGGCAGTCTAACTGTGTCAGTATTTTTATGCTAAAAGCAGTACATTGTTTTGCATGGAAATGTATTTTACATTGTAGGCCTTTAATTCTTAGGCACAACTCACTGAAATATGTCCTATATTTAATAATAAACTTTAAATTAAAAAAAAAAAAAACACAAAAATCTGTTAAAACAAGGGTGTATAAAAATACTGAAATCTGTCATATAACTGTACAGTAGCATGTATAATATATACATTTATATAAATAATATAATGGTTACTTTGTATTGGGTTCAATACAGTTATTTTGTATTGAATCCAACCAAAGATAATGTGAATTTCCTGCCGCACTCCTGCATGCACCGACGCATGTAATGTAGGTACTTACTAAAGGAGGTAACCATAAACTCCTCTATATACCAAAATATTCTAAACTTATATGTGAGGCCACCTGTGCGACAGCTAAAGCTTAGCTGAAACTAGGTCATGAAACATAACATTAATCCCAAGCACACTGTGAAAAACAGCCCCATAGAGAAATAATGGGGATGGCAGTGAGCAGTGCCAGTACCTTTCACTGCCTCCAGCTGCAAAATGTGATCATACTGGTTCTTTAGGAAATAGTGCTGTGGTGCAGGTCACAAGGTGCCAGCCACCAGAAGCCCTGCGGGATGGGCCCTTAGGGTAAGGATCATCAGATGAAAATAAAGAGAAATAAAAATAAAGATTAAGGCAAATTACTAACATCTTGCAGAGTTTGGTGCAGGAATGCTCTGTTTGCATGGTGAATATATACAAAATTTTAAGGACATATGGACGCCTTTCAGATACGAACGAACGAGGAAGCGCGCTGTGTGCAGAACAAGGCTTAGAGGGTGCGGTTTGCATGACTTTCAGAAGAAATCTTTTGCTATACACAGATGAGGTTGTGGGTGATCTTAGGGGGGTGAGTTCTTTCTGGAGCCTCTTGTAACCCTTTAATCACCAACACAAACTCTGCAGTTGTTTCTTTTTGTATATCAAAGCACAGCTTGCTCCAGAAGTTAATGAATGTCTAGGCTCCATAAAGATTTTTTTTTTGCTTTGCTTGTGATTACCTTACAGTGGGGATTTTATACAGTAACTGACAGCTCACTGCCTAAATTCAACTTAAGAACAAACCTCAGTCCCATATCTGGTATGTAACCCGGGGACTACCTGTCCTGTGCAGGAGCCCATGCTTGTAATCTCATCTCTCCTTTTTTGTCCCAAGAAATTCTAAATGAGCTGTATCTGTACTGGGCTGTGTTCAGAAGTAATGTAAGGTCTGCTTTTTATAAAGAAACTTTTATTACCATCTCAGTACCCACAACTACAGACATTATCCTCTTATTGTAACTTGAGCAGGAAGAGTTAAAGTGGGGACAAAATAATAATCATAATAATAATAATAATACCCTGGGATTCTCACCCTTCACATCTATATAAAACAAAACATGAGCTGTATTGAACTAGTTAGAAAATACCTGCAAACCTTAAGAGGATTGTTTACATCTCTTTAACAACCGTAGGACAACCCATCTGTCACCACATGGTTTATGAGTATTATAATATTATTATTATTATTATGTGAACATTGATGCAGAGACTCCATAGGATTTACCAGGCACGCATGCAATGTTCCTTCATTCATTTCTGCTCCTCTGGCTGTAGTCACAGAAAGCATTTAAAAATACGCTGCACGCCACTAACCTGCCGACTGATTCCATAGACGGGGTACAGTGAGCCGTGGTGGCCTCCCGTGGATGGCACCGTAACGTAGCCTTCGGCAGCCCCGGAGAGTTACCCATAAACAGCGCTGGGAAATCAAGGGCGCAATGGGGGCCGCCATGTTTGAGGAGGCAATTTCCAATAACTTTATCCAGTGCGCAGATGCGAACAGCGCGTGCTGACACACGTGAGTCCAGGATGAGGATTTTCTGGGCGGTTCGTTGTGACTTGGTCAGGTTTTAGTTGAAAACTTTAGCATACGGGAACACCATACAATAGGGATAACACAATAAAGATATATTATACGTACAATAGGAGTTCATTGTGTGCTTGTTCAGTTAAAGATAACAGGGCAATTAGCATTTTAATTCATTTTATTATGAAGCAAAATCTGCATGGATGTAACTGGACATCTAGAATTTTCTATATCTAACATCCAGGGTAAAGTGTCCCTGCAAAGACTAAGGCTGCATACACACCTGCAATGCTTCTTGTGTACAGGCCCCGTCATCCATCATCCGAACGACTGTCCTGACAGGTCCACTTATGATAGACGACGAATGATCATAATGGAAGCAAAGGCGGAGAGTGCGCAGCAGGGTGCCGCTCCTTTGTTCTCCCCCTCCCCTCTCTATAGAGCAGAACGGTGCTGTATGTTCATGCATCGTGCAGTCCTTAGTCACTGGAAAAGATTGTGAAAGATCCTTTCCAACGACAATTATTGCACGTGTGTAAGCCCAGCTTAACTCCTTTATCATTATTTTGTCTGCCTTTTCTTCACAGTGTCATCAACCCTGGGGACCAGTGCTATTGCCATATATCAACCCCCTAAATAGGTTTTCATTTGTATAACTCTTTAAATCTTTTGTTTATCATCATAATAATAATATTGGTTTGTGTTACTTCCATCTAGGCTCTTCCAAGTTTATAATCTCCTTAGGGATGCTTAAAGCGTATCCAAACTCAACATTTTTACTTTACATAGAAGGATAGGTAACTCCTTCTTTATCATTTCCACAGGCATCCTGGGCCTCCCCTGGTTTCAATAGTTTTCCCATGTGCTGGTCCTCTTCCTAGCCCTCACCTGCTCAAGACAATTTTGTCATTCTAAAATGATGCCACCCTCTTTTCTTCTGGTTATGTCTAAGCATATCTTCTTAGTTCTGACTCATAGTTCCAGTTACTTGGATAAACAGTTTTCCCCTAATCATCCATGCAATTGAGACATTGATCAGATTTCAGGTTCAGCTGAGTCCATAATTTTTTTTTCTATTCCCCACTCCATTTTTGTATTTGTTTTGCTATGCTTCTTTGCTGCTTTGCTATGCCTTATTTGTAAACTTGTTAGCACTAGCTGATGTGTTTGAGATTGTTTAGTATTGATCAATATAACCGAGTTATGAAGCCTTTGTTCAATTAATTTCCTTTTTTTTTGCATTCTGTTGGTGTATTGTAAAAAAAATGATTGACCCTTTGTCAAGATATTTAGATAAAATACTGATTTTTTTTTTTTGGTTTGACCTACTCACAAACCAATGCCTCATGAAAAATGGACTTACGCCAAGGCCTAAATATAAATTCCTCCTTGAACTGCTGCAGGTGTCGATACTAGGATATATGGTATCCTACGATACCTGGGCTTCATCAATTACTATCAGCATATCATTACAACTACTTGGTGTTTTTTTTATTACCATCATAATTGGCCAAGCGACACATTAGAATTCTTTTATGCTGTGAAACAGGCTTTCTTTTACTGGCCCAGCTCTAACTGTACATCCTCAAAGCTTTCTGTGTGGAGCCTTCTGTGTTTCTTTAGAATGTTTCTGAAGCTGAGAACTGTCCTATCAAATAGAGAGTTGTTAGTCCCCAAACTGACCCTAGAGGAATTGCAGTACCACTAAATAGGTCACCTTAAGATATTAGGATCTAGACTGAGAAAAAAATATTCAATTTTTACAAATTGCCAGTTGCCTGAATTCTAGACAAGCCAATCAGTGCCTGTTCTTCTCACTTAGGTAGGTAATGTTTAGTGTCAAATTTGTTTTTTTTTTTTACACACAAAAGTTTATTTTAATGTACACTTATAATGTAAACTTACAAAAGCAATAGCCACTTGCTGGTTTATTTCATATATTAAAGTTACAAAGTTTGGTAATTAATTTTACTTTAATAAATGAGAATTAGTGAATGACACAATAACCAGTATTGCAGTTTAGTCTGGGTAGTGTTAGGACTGCATTAAAATCTATTTTCTGCCTAGATATCAAAATCTATTAGAAATGCCTTTAGGGATAATATTAGAAGATAAATTAACCACCGCTGCTTTGAGAAAAACAAAGCTCCTTTTGCTTCTGCTTCTGTGTTTTCTCATAGCTGATTGTTATGTTTATTAAATAATTCAGTTTAATTATTGCGGCAAAGAAGTCATGCATAGACATTTGGGAAATCGTCTGAAAATACAATATGGAATTGATTAAAATTAAGCCCTATTTTCTAAACACCCTTTCTGGGGAAAAAAAGTTGATTCTTTTATTGTAGGCTCTTGGACAACTAGCAATTAGTTATGTTGTTCTATTTTCATCTTGTTTTCCTTATGATATTGATGTTGGTATTTGAATTGTGAACATGTCTGTTGTTATTTTGTAAGGCAGTACTTAAATCCATATTTTTGCATAACACCCTTCCTTATTTTCTTTTTGTATTACAGGCCTTAATTTTTGCCTTCAGGGCAGTTATTGTGATAAAGAGAGTTAGGCTACAAGAATGTTTTTGGATTGTGGAAGGAAACTGAAAATCAGGGATACAAGCTCTAATAACAGTGTTTCAGAGGTGTGAATTGAAACCAGTGCTGCACGACAGCAGTGATAACTACCTAGCTAAAAAAAAAACAACTATGTAGGTTGATCATTAATGATACAACCTTAATTTCCTTAATTTACAATACTAATGCAATTATTATATTTTCCAGGGAAACCAAATAAACTTTTTTTTTTTAATTTTACACCAATGGAGGATAGCAGACCACATCTTATTTACTTTTGTGAACAGGTATGGTCTTGAAGCACTGGGACCCCGTGGTTCAAATCTTGGCGATGTTAAATGTTGATTTTTTTCCTGGCATTCCAGTTTACCCCACACTCCCAAAAACACACAGTTAGGTAATTGGCTCCCCCAGAAATCTTCCATGGGATATGTGGAAAAATAAGCAAAAAACACAGAGTTGGTTGCCAAGCTAAAGGTTCCAATAGTGCAGAAACAATTAAAATTTGTAGGGATTAACTTGCCAAAATGGTAATAAATACACAGAAATAAGATGAACAAGAAACTGTTATAAGTCAGAATTCTGCCACATAATATATTTTGCAATATTAAGACAGTTAAGAACTTGTTTATGAAGATAAAATGAGTGAACAAGATGCAACAACCCCTAACAACAGATTATTAATAATTTCTGTAACTTGTCTAAACTGATGCAATTTGAACTATGGATGCTCTGTGTTACAGCATTTTTCATATATTCCTTGCTTTTTTAGTCACTTTTCAAATACACTTTTAAATGTTTAATTCTTGTTAGTTCTAAGCCAATAGCTATTTAAACTTTTCTATCAGAGATGCAATCCTTATGTATGCATTGAATAGCTTCCCTTATTACTGCATTGCTCGTATCAACACCTGTGCCTATTTAGCCATGAATTTTAATATAGATTGCAGTGATCTGAAAAAAAGTCTCTTAAATGTCTTACAATTGTTGGTGTATTTTTAGAAACACAAATAGGGAAATAAACAACTTCAGTAAAATGATTTAAATAACAAATAACTTTTCTTTATAAAGAGCTTGTCTCCTTGAGAACAATGAGCTAGCAAGGAGACAGATTTTTTCTACTTCTACTATTAAAGCAGTTTACAATATGGAAGGGTGAGATGTCATGAATAATTAAAGCAAATCACAGAGTAATCTTCCACGGAAACATCTGATTTCTGAAACTGTCTTCATTTTCCTTCTGCCTAACAATGCAAACTATAAAGTGACATTCAAGATTGTAGCCAAATATGTGCACTCTCTCTTCCTTTTCAGTCTTTATATAAATCAGTTTAAACATCTACCATATCGTTGTTCATTATTTTGTTGTGAAAAACATAGATGATGACGTAGTCTCTGTCCTGCTAAGTTCTTTTTTTGATGATTTTGTAACATTAAATTATTTCTAAAAATATGCTTGGCCAGTGGTTCTTTTACCTAATCAGTTGTGCATAATTACACTTTCACAATGCCTATACATTGCATTTTTTCTTTCAATCAATTTTTTACTAAATGTGAACTGGGTTAGAAATTTTTTTACACACATAATATCCAAAGAATATTTGATGCTAAACTGTGCAATTCAAGCACAAAGAATGGTAAATAAAACCCAAAAAAACAAAAGTAGTGGTTATTTTTAGGGAAAAGCGCATGTCTAAATGAGCATCATTAAAAAGACATATACAACTGGGATTGAATGAATTTTCGTTTAAAATTTAACCTCTACTTGACATGCAAATAGAAGAACAAAAAAGATGGCTGTTTACGGGAACGCTAGGTTCAATTAGGTGGATGTATGGAAACTTTGTAACTATACAAGGTCCATCTACTTAAAGTAATTACACCGTACATATTGCAAGCTTTCCTATTTACAGTGATCTCATAATCAATGGGTTGTTCAGATCCCAACGCGTTTTGCCACTTTGGCTTCTTCAGGGGACATCACAAGAACTTATATTAGAAGGACATCATGACTTTAAAGTATGGTGAAGTTGAAACATTACTACAAGTACTGCATAAGAGTAGTTGAGGAATTGTAATGATGTTGTCCAAAGGGAATGCTCAATATTGCTAAGCAATATGCGATAGCAGTTATTAAGGTTGTTACTTTTCAGATAAAAATACATTTCTGGGTTTTGTGCTTCAAAGTGGTGTTATTTAAGAACACTACATTTCATTACACAGAACTAATGTTTTACAGTAGAGTGTTGGCAGACTGATGTAAGAGCGGTCGTGTGGAACAGCGATTACCAACCTTTCCGACCTCACGGACCACTAAATTCATAAAAATTTAAATTCTGCTGACCATTAATGTTTTTTTTTAAAAAGATAAACACATTTGTAAAATAATGATCTTCCTAATGGCACCTGACAAGGACTGTAAAGGCTCTGATTCATTGATCAGATCATGGTTATGTAAAGTATTACTATTAATACTAATATCATTAGTTGCATTATCTTTGCTATTAGATATTTGTTTTCTTTTTCTTGCTCATTATGGGTTTATGACATTCGAATCTACGGCCAAACAAGAAATTATAGTTATCCAAGTCAAACTATTTGATGCCATTAAATATAACACTTAAAGAAATACACAGTTAAGGTAATACTTACCTAAAAGAGCATTTGAGAAATAAACAAATAAAATAAAACAATGTGAAGAGAATTGATATTCGCGGAGCATCTTTTAAATAATAATTAAACATCTTTTAAAATGTCTTTGTTGGAAATTGTCTCTCTAAAGCTGCGTACACACTTCCAATTTTTATCGTTGGAAATGAACGACCGATTGGCCAAAAATCGTTCGTAAAAAAAGTAACCAACGACGCCGACGAACGAGGATAGTCGTTGGAAATGAACGACCGGACCAGCGGATCGGATTGGACGACGATCGTTGACCATCTATCGTGTGTACGGTCGTTCAGTGATCGTCCATGGTCTGAGCATGCGCGATGAACGAACGTTCGCTCACTTCCTGTATCGTTCAAACAATCGCATCTATCGTGTGTACAATATCTTTGAACGATCGTGTCATCTGTATGTACAGGATCAGTGCCATACGATCGTTCGCAGATATCGTGCAGAATCGTTCGTCGTTCGTTTACCAACGATAAAAATTGGAAATGTGTACGCAGCTTAACAGAACAGGGTCATAAACTTCCCCTTATTAGATATTTCTTGATCTGACAACCAGAACCCTTCCAGATCCTCTAGTTTACAACACCCATTGTAAAAGTTGGAGTTTTGTGTCTCCAGGTGTCATAAAACTCAGATAAGGCTAGCAGAGTGGCCTCTGATTGAACTCGGAGATGGATTCTGAAACCCATTTATTATTAATCCTTGTATTTCCAATATACTAGTCTATAAAAAGTAGTAGTTGACTGATTTGTAGTTGGATCGTTATGGTGAGCATTTTGAGACCAAGAACTATTCCCCTGGGCCTCAGGAAAGCCTGGAAACCATATTTAGCCCGTCCTGGTGAACCATAAGTGCCAGACATGCCTAGTTTGGTATCTGTGAACCTCATATTTTGTAGTGATTAATAATCTGAGCAGTTCATAAAACCTGCAGCCTGCTGGTGCTGGACTGTTGCTGAGCCTACTCGAAAGTCACAGGGTGTGGGCTGAGAGGGCGTTTGTCACATATCATGGAAACAATACTGAAGCGTACGGCTCGGCAACGGTTGCCTCATACAACTTAGGACTACACTAACGTCACGCTGCACCTCCCTTGTTTTTCTGTCTCTAGTACAGTTTGGGAATTTAGTGCAATTTAAAAGTGAAATTCAGGAGATAAGAATTTATTAGACTATTATTTTTGTTTTATTAATAAAATATAAAAATTGCAAATGTTTCTGTGGACCACCAAAATTTTCCAAATCGGCCAATCAGCCGAAAATCATTCACAAAAAAAGGTGACCAATGACGCAGGTAAACGAGGATTATCGTTGGATATGAACGACCGTCACGGTGGATCTGATTGGCCAGCGATCATTCACTATCTATCGCGTGTACAGTCGTTCAGTGATCGTGCATGTTTCTGCAATACACTTTCTCCTTTACATGTCACTCCCTGAATCATTCAAATGATTGTATCTAGCGTGTGTACATTATTCGTTGATTATATTTGAACGGTCGAACCGTTACAGCATGTACAGAATTGTGCACAATACGATCGTTCAAATGATAAGTATTGAAAGTGTGTACCTAGCTTTAGTGTTACAGTTCATGAAATAAAATAAAAGGAAAACCTGTAACTGCTGACGCTTAACTCGTGATATAACATTACAGAAAGGATATCGTTGTTTTTTTTTTTTTGCAGTACCTGCAGCCCACAGGTTGCAAGGTAATCCATATCCTCGAGAATGGCTTATCCATGAGTGCCATTTCAAGAGAACAGAATGAGCAACTGCTAGATCTCTACCGAATGACCTCCAGCAGTCTACTCATATGCATCTTTCTGACCAAACTGTCAGCAATAGATTCCATGAGGGTGGAATGTGGACTGATGTCCTGTAGTGGACCTGTGCTAAGGAAAAAAGGATTTTGCCAGAGAATACCAGAATTGTCAGGTTTACATTTGGTGTCTTGTTTGCTTCACAGGCGAGAGCAGATTCACACCGATATACATGCGGCAAAAGTAAAACCCCTGGAGGTGCCATGGTTTTTTTTATGCTACCTGCCATAGCATCCAGCATGACCAATTTAGCGGTGGATCATTAAAGGTCCAGGGGGCATATGCTTGAAGAGCCACATACACCTCCACATGCTAGCTAATGGTAGGTACCCTGACTGTTAGGTACCGGGATGAAATCCTCAGACCCATTGTCAAAGCGTACTCTAGTGCAGCTGAGTGCTGATGCAGGAAAATGCCTGGCCTCATATGGTGTGTAGGCAGTTCCTGGATAATGATGGAATTGATGCCACTGACTGGCCTCCATGTTCCCGAGACCTGAATGGGACCATCTGGGATATTATGTACCAGAATATCGTACCGCCAAGTAGCACCAAAGACTGATCACTCTGACTGATGGCCTAACCCAAGCCATGGAGGATATTTTCCGCTAGGGCAACATCCGCCATCCCGCTAGAAGTAAGCATACTTTTCTAGTGGAGCGCATACAAGCATGCTGGGTCTATACACATTACTTAGCCATTCTTGTTGTTGTGATGAGAGTCATTGTGTAATATTTTTCTGCTAGATTGTAAACTTTTCGGGGCAGGGTCCTCTTCTCCTGTGTCACTCTCTGTATTTGTCTGTCATTTGCAACCCCTATTTAGTGTACAGTGCTGCGTAATATGTTGGCGCTATATAAATCCTGTTTATAATAATAATATTTTTTTTTTCACTGTGATTAGGAATCAGTCAGTTGGGTAATGATTTTGGTTTCCACTGACCTTTTCAAGTAATTTTGTTATAGATAAATTACACAAAATCCAAAAGACAAAGCCATTTAGGTTTGCTTCTTTTAATTTCATACATACAAAAGTCCACATGGGCACCTAATAACGCAGACAACATACAAACTCTTGTATGTCAAATAAGGGGAATTTTGTTCACTTTTGTGATAATGTATAATTTCACCTTTAAAATGAGATTGCATAGGTGGCATAAAGAACTCATAGCAGAATTTTTAGAAAGATAAAAATGACTCAGTCACACTATATGGATGCAGTGAATATTTTTAAATGCACATGTGTTGCAATGCTGCATTTGCCAGCCCATTTATTAGTGTGTATGCAAGTGTCTGAATGATACATTGTATCAGAAGAAAGTATTCTTACAAGAATACCAAAACATACTAACTTTAATAAATCATGTACAAAATGATCTTTACTTTATTTCAAAAGAACAAAAGTAAACACGTATATTAATGTGTACCTTACAAAGGTAAATTAAACCGCACTGTGCCCATATGTGTTTTAGCAATGCTCCTGGATTATCTCCTGGATTCTCAAACCCAAGCTCTTTTTTACTAGCTGCATATTTCAGTACCTGAACCTCGGTGGCTGTCTATGTATAAGAAAGTAAAGTATTTCCTAAATGATTGAAACAGTGTTGTCATTAAAGTAACAGGAGTGGATTAGGAAAATCCCACCAACTCATTAAAGCAAAGAGGTAGATGAATGAAAGGCAGATCAAACTAAACACATACAGCTTTACACAAACTAGGTAGAGTTGGGCTTGCCTACATATTTGTTAGGATGATTAAAGGACAGTGTAAGTAAATGATTTTGTTTACTAATGCACTGTCATTGCAATCTGACAGTTTCAGTGAATGAGATTGTTTGCTTAAACACTATTTTTTTTTAATGCATTAGAATGGTTCACATCTTTATCTGTCTTTTTCACATATGTTTTGTCTAAATGTACTTGCTCATGAGTTGGCTGTATATCATTATCAGCACCAGTTTACTTACAGTGCCAATAATGGACCAAGCCTGCACAATGTGCTGTTTATAGTCTTAACAATTAACAAATGACAAGGGGACAGCTTTTATCAGTGAACCTGGGTGATCAGGCAAACCTGGAATTAAAAAATGTTTTGTTTTTTTTAGACCTAGTGATGTGATGTCATTAGTAGGTCTTTGTGCTTTTCTGTGTTTCAGGCTGTCACTGGTCAACTCATTATAATCAATGCACATTGAATGGATGTGAAGCTGATTTTTTGGTGTCAGCAGTTTCAGTCACACACCTGAAACAAGCATGCACATAACAATTAACTGAACACCTGAACTGTATCCTCATTCTGGGTCAGTGAATCAGGGAGTATAAAAGGCAGAGGATCAGAACACCAACCAGAAATTTTAAACCCAGGTCAGAAATGATAGTTTACATATTCTCAAAGTGCACCCATGACAAAGTAATTGCAGACATTATGGATCTTCTAAAAAGCACACAAACTTTAGAACTCGTAGTCCCATCTCCATGCTAGGAATATCTCGTTTGCATAGTAAATGTTTACATGTCCTAATCTGGTTTAGGATGTTGTAAATTATATACCATCCCTGTAGCTCTAATGATTACCACACAGAAAAAAAAAACTTTAGCTGGTATCTAAATAGGGAACTCCAAATGTGCCTAAAGTGTCAAATTAGGTAAAAATACCTAATGTCATATAGTCACAGACCTGCAAATAAACCAATGTTTACTATAAAATGAACACATATGTGAATGTCCACAATTATGAGATTATATTAATGTTCATCTCTGGAACTGATTGCTCATCCAGTATAAAACCAGGTTTTGTGAAGGAACATACACTTACCTAAAGCTGCTGTGCCACCTCTATGTCAGAAAACTGCTAAACCACTGCTCCAATGGTACCTGAGCTGACCAGTCCCTGTTCATGGCATCTTCTGGTACAATCAAAAATGACTTTGATGCAGACAGCTAATAGAAACTGTTCACATCAGGCCAACAATGTAATGAACCCACATGGAGGACATGACCAGGAAATAAACAAGATAAAACAGATCATGGCTTTAGTTGAGTAAAAAAATGTTTTTTCTTTTCTCAGAATTTGGTAGGGGGAGTGTGTTCTGCCCAGAGATCAGCTTTATTCATATCCTCAATGTTACCACACAACTTTGCTTACCTTTTGTGTGACAATTCACATATCATATTTACATTAATCATCATGCATGTCTTTAATCATCATGAAGGTTACACTTTAGGACATTTAACGATTTTTTACCTAACCTCTGGTACATGTGTTCTACTGTATGCTCAAATTATTGTGTGATGTAAATAGTTCATTACCTTTTACAAGTATACCACTGTCTATTAATATTCGCTGATGTTCTGGACTTTGAGATAATCCAAACGAACAATTTACAACCAATCTATATTTGTGTCAAAATATAAAGTGTTTATAGTCCCTAAGAAAGAACTTATTTGCTTACTTTTTGTCTGTTAAACATACAATAGGAAGTCTTTATTATGTCGGTTCAGTAAAGGCAAAAATATTTGCTGATCCTCCAGAAATTTTGCAAGCTTATGACTTCCTGTGCACTCTGCCACCACTGCATTCTTATAAATTACATTGGGGCCGATTTGCTAAAAGACTTTAGGCTGTTCATTTAGTAAAATGAAATATTGCTTTGCAAGAGTCAATTCATTTAGATTATTGAATTAGATGAAGCCCTGCGGACTTCCAATCATAGCAGCCATCCAATGATGTGCATTAAAAATATCATCTCTTACATGACAATTACATTTTTGTCAGGACAATGCCTCAATATGTCATAAATCCTGCACACAACTAGGCCTAGGTTTGTGTACAGCTGTACATGTACAAACGTGCACATCCATGCATATTCACTTATGTGTAGTAGGCACGCTCTGGAAACAGTGGCTCCTTGCACGTGCATGGCCATTGCCTATTAGGGTCAGAGTCTGAGCTGTAAGGTGCTGGAAAGTCTTCCACTGCTGACCCTGCCAACCTGTGTACCTAAACCTGTTCCTGCTTTGGCTTTTCTTTTGACCACAGCTTGTTCCTGCTCACCTGTTGCTGACCTGGCTTGTCCACTGACCTCCATGGCTGCCTCCTGGTCAACTGTTGCTGACCTAGCTTGTCCACTGATCTCCACATCTTGCTCCTGCAAACCTATAGTCTGCATCACCTTTCCACAACTGTCAGCACCCTTGCCACTCTGTTCCCTGCATCCTCTCTCTCCTCACTAGGGACATGTGGGCTAGAGCTTTAAAGGAGGCCCTTTTATTACCTTGGTCCTCAGCCAGGTATGTGATCATTTCCTTGCATGTGGTTGGGTAATGGTTATCTGAAAGTGAGTTTTCACCTCGAGGCTAAGTTGATTATCCCTTGCAGAGTGATAATGCTCTGCTGAGTGAACAGCCTAAACTCATTTAGGAAATAACCCCATAGCTCCCAGCTCTTCCTGTGGACTATAGAACATGTCCCCCCCTATGCTACAGAGATAAAGAGAATAAGAGGTATTCTGAAGTCCTAACATATTTTTTGTTCAAAGGATGACAATGCTACACTTCCATAGGTATAGTATACTAAGGAAGAGTTTTATTGTGAGGCAGGATGAGTGTTACTGACAGGATCACCATGTGAAATTAGGATAAAAAAGCCTAACAAAAGAGAACTAGTGCAGTCCCTACATTTAGGAACTGGTTAGCTGCAGTACATTATTTTTTTCTTGTTTTAGGTAAGCTTTAGGAGTAATAAGAACAGTGATAAACTTTTCTGATCCTGGTCAAAAGCAGCTTACAAACTATACACAAATGAGGGCAATATGGAGCACGAATTTTGTCTGGCATTTTGTTTTTGACAGTGTTTCTGCACAGTACATATGTGATTACTACTAAGGTAAAAGTACATAACTAATTACATGGAGCAGGTGCAATTGGAGTAACTACCCATTTAGTAATCATTTTAATAAACACAGCTCTCAGATTCTCTCTGAAAACACCTGAGACGTTTCTGCCAAAAGACTTAATGGTACTCAGTTACCCTATGTTTTATACAAATTATATAAAATGTTTCTTAAGAGTCAAGACTGAATGCACAATGTAATTTGCAATTTTATCTGACAATTAGTAAAAAGGGAATATGAAATAAATTGTTTTAAACTTCTTTTTCTCTACTATATTGTGTATTTTGCCACAGTGATCTTAGAATCTCAACACATGTTCTCACTTTGCCTTCTGAGTAACCTACCTCTCTCTAAAAGATTTCACTATCCTACCACAACATGCAAGTAGCCATGTAACAGTGCACAAAACAATAAAACATATATCCCTGGTATTAAGTACTGTCACTTTTCTGGTTACGTCTATAGGACAGAAAGTAAGGGAAACTCTCACTAATGAGATACCGATGGCAAAAAAATTCCTGCCCTGTTTGTGACCCCTGAAGACTGGAATTGGGCAGCCCTGACCTACATAAATGCTTTGCTAGATGTAAATGTGTTTTGGCTAAATTCACACTGTGAAGGCTTCTGATGCCATGATAGGGGCAACCCACCTGGCAATCTCCAGTCCCTTTGTGGGCAGGGCAGGATGGTGGGTGCCTTTAGTTCTTAACATTGCACAAGAAGCATGGATAGATCCACTACACAATTCCTGTAAGGATGAGGGCAGGTCAAAGTGCTCTTTGTCACCATTGCTGTAGAAATCTCTCTCTTGTGCACGCCTGGGCTTTACAACTATGAATGTTGACTGCTATGGAGCAGCCAATCTTCAGAAGACCAACTGTGCCCTATGCCATATCCCTTCTGAAATAAGCATTCTTACCTGCTAAATCGCCACCCATCTCTTAAAATTGGTTGCCAGAACATCCCAGCTTCCCCTGCGGGTCTCAGGACTGATTTAACGCCCAAGCTATCATGGCTTTAATAATCTTATATGGGAAACAATATTTTAGGTTATCATCAGAGCAATAGGTAAAGGAAAACCATGCATTTGGGACACCTATTCATGGGACAACTGTTCACTGGGAGAAAAATGTATGTTATTTTTGAGAGGTTCTCTTTTCTTTCTGTTGTATTTTTAGGACAGATAGTGAAAGAAATCTTCCTAGGAAGGTTGCTGATAGCAAAAAGTAAACCATTTTGACATGACACACAGTTTAGGAAGGCAAGTGGTTTTAAAGTTTTGTAAACTGCTAGGAAAACAAAACACATCTTCAGAGAAGAGCAGGACAATGAAGGCACAATACAAAATAAATCAATTATTAGTATATTTAAAAATAAAGATGATGTTCACTAGATTTCTAGAGTGAGTTACAAACAGAAATTATGGAATTCCAACTCATGCAGTTGCTCACTTGGATATGTAATTGTTCCAATGACACCTTTGCTCACCACAGTTTATTTGTTCTTTTAAATGTGTGACCCTTGTGAAAATGTACCTTGCTAAGCAAAAAGAGCATTTGACATGGAGTGTTTAGTAGCAGAACAAGAACTTGTAACCTGTCTTTACTCATTTCATTGCACATGCGTGAGATTGGCACCTTTTTTTTTTTTTAAGACAAAAAAGTCCTGGCACATATCCCAGGAGGCTCTACACTCTCATTTGTGGCAGTAAAAACAAAAGGGGAGGGACTTTATTTTTTTTTTTTTTTTTAAATAAAGGCATTTAATTTAAAAAACAAAAAACAAAACATTAAATAGAAGGGTTATCTACTCTTTTGTATAAAGTAAAAATTGTGGTGATAGGTTCGCTATACTCATTTGTACCTGTTCCCTTGCAAGTCAGCGCCATCTTCATTTTCTCCCTAGTTGCAATCCTAAACAATGGTATTGGGCACCACGGTGGCTCAGTGGTTAGCACTCTGGTCTTTCCAGGGCTAGGTCCACTGTTTGAATCTTGGCCAGGACACTATCTACATGGAGTTTGTGTGGGTTTCCTCCAGGTACACCGGTTTCCTTTCACTTTCCAAAAACATGCAGTTAGGTTAGTTGGGTTCCCCCCAAAGTTGACCATAGACTGTGATAATGACATATGACTATGGTAGGGACATTAGGTTGTGAGCTCCTTTTGGGGACAGCTAGTGACATGACTATGGACTTTGTACAGCGCTGCTTAATATGTTGGTGCTGTAATTCCCACACAGGCATGCCAGACTCATTCAATCCCACCAAGCACAGCATGGCAACCAACGCATGTGCAGCTTAGCAAATTTCGACAGCTCCAGCGTGGGATCTGGCAGATAAGAGTGCTTAATGCAGAAATATTGCCTGTCTCTGGTAGAAAACCAGGGCTGATTTCTGGAAAATCCACAATTTTGGTTCCTTTTTAACGCTGTACTTATACTATTACAATGAGCCCTGCAAATGTTCTGATTGATTGCTTTTGTTCCTGTGAAGGCCCTGTGACTACATGAGCAGTGAGAATCCCCCACCAAACCTCACACTGGTTCCACATTCTAGAACACGTCTGCAGCTGCACGTACATCACGTGATTAGGAACGCAGCACTCCGTGCGCGCTCCCGCAGCTTTCCTCTAACACGTGAGCGCGCCTTCCTCCTCCTGTCACCTGACAGGTCATAGCCGCTACTTCCGGTAGCTAGTTGGACCGCACGGGTTCGGTTTGTGAGCCGGGTTTTCGCCTCGTTCTCCGCCGGGAGACATGGCTGACACTGTAGTTGACACGCGCCGCCTGCACAGCAAGCCTCAAAACCTGAACGACGCATACGGCCCGCCGAGCAATTTCCTGGAGATTGACGTGAGCAACCCGCAGACAGTCGGGGTGGGCCGGAACCGGTACACAACCTACGAGGTCCGACTGAAGGTGAGGACAGCACCGGACATCTCTCCGGGTGGTCTGTGTACCCTGACCCCTGTCAGCTCACCCCGGCCTCCTTCACTACTAGACAGAGGAGACCCCCGGGGTTCATTCACCATTAGAGCAGTCATTATATCTTAATTTATCCTACCATTATAATATATCATATTATATCTTATCATATATCATTATATTACATCTATTATCACATATTATCATATATCTTATTACATTATATCATTGGGCTGGGGCTGTGCTTTCCTTATTATTGGGGTTCACATGTTTTGTGGTCTTGTTGTATAGGGCAGTCAGTAAATACAGTAATCATGTCTTCTCTATGAAGAGTTGTGAATAGAAATAAATTGCTGCAGATTTCTTCCAGGTAACCAAGATACCTAAAGCTAATGTTTTGACAAGATCTGTCTCCTGCCCACCTGACTCTTCTGATTGTTATTAGGCTTCTCTTACCTTGCCAAGGACAATCTATGCACCTAAATCTACTGTCTGAGTCTCCTATAGCAGAACTTTCATGAAATAAAAATTTCCATTTCTTACCAATGACAAGTCCTCGATTTGTTTGCTCTGTCTCAGCTTCTCTTTTCTTTCCGGCGCTTACATTTTTCTCCCATCACCCAAAGTGGTGCTACAGATATAAGAATATCTGGTGACATGTCTTCCTCCAAATGTACTGTAAAAAAGAAAATTGACAATCTTGCTGGGCATGCAGGAGATTGAGCATGGTTTTATGTTATTATCTGATGACGCACATGCCCGATCCGGGGCCTGTTTGCAAGGAGCAGCCTCCTTGGATATATGACGCAAGTTTCCCTGCAGTCTTTGGTAAAGAAAGAAAAAAAAAGTATTACAATTTTTTTTTTAATATAAAAAAGAGATTGCCTCCTTTTTAAAAATGTGGTCATTAGTCAGCTTTAACAGTAAGAAGTCCAGGCACTGTGAAATGTTGATCCAGAGCCGAAGATGTGTCTGCATCAACCTGCCCCTTACTTAGTTATACCATGGCAACATCTCCAAAATCCGCCCCTACCTATCCCCTGAGACCACCAAACTCCTTGTGCACGCTCTTATCTCTCGTCTGGACTACTGTAACATCCTTCTCTCTGGTATTCCACTAAATGGACTCTCTCCTCTACAATCTATTATGAATGCTGTAGCCAGACTCATCCATCCTTCCCACCGCTCCTCTTCTGCTGCATCTCTTTGCAGATCTCTACACTGGCTTTTATTTCACCTGAGAATCAAATTTAAGCTCCTGTGCTTTGCCTTCAAATCCCTCCACAGTTTTTGTCCCACATACCTTTCTGACCTGGTAAAAAAAAATACTCCCCCAGCCGCTCTCTCCTCTCCTCCAATGACCTGCCAATGACTTCCTCACTCATAACCTCATCACACGCATGGATACAAGACTTCTCAAGAGCTGCCCTAACTCTCTGGAATGGCCTTCCTCGTCCTATTTGGCTTGCTCCTACTTTCTGCTCATTTAAAAGAGCGCTCAAAACCCATTTTTTCAAATTTGCTGACCCATCTTCTTCCTCCTAAAACCATCACTACTTCCCACCACTACATATCTTCCATCCTATTGTGTGTAAAATCCCCCAGCTACTAGATTATAAGCTCTTTGGACAGGGTCCTCTCCTCCTCCTGTGTCACTGTCTGTATTCGTCTGTCATTTGCAACCCCTATTTAATGTACAGTGCTGCGTAATATGTTGGTGCTATATAAATCCTGTTTAATAATAATAATGGCTGCCATGCCCTCCCCCTCATCTTCTGTGATGCACATCAATAATCTGGCCTGTTTGCTCATTCTGAAACAAAACACTCCTAAATCTTTCTTCTGTAGTTCTAAGGCTACGAACACACGTGCAATAATTGCCATTGGTAACAAATGATTAACGGCCATTTGTTCGATAATTAACAAAAAAAGTGCAAAACGACGTTGATGAACGAGCAACAACAATCCTGGCGAATCTATTTGGAAAACAATCATTCGCTATCTATTGTGTGTACCGCCGTGTAGTGATCGTGAATTGTTCTGCGGTACATGTCACTTCCTGCATTGTTCAAGCGATTGTATCTAGTGTGTGTAGATTATTGGTGGATAATAATTGAATGATCGTATCGTTACAGCAGGTACGGAATCCTCCACAATTGTTCAAAATAATCATGACTAGTCGTTGATCTGTCATTAGTCTTCGTTTTTTAACGACAATTATTACATGTGTGTACCTAGCCTAAGACTACTTTTTTCTATTATTTAGAAATGTTAAACACGAATACCACTGCTTTGGCCAATTTTTTTGCAGTCCCAAATCATGTTCTTGTTACAAACTAATCCGAAAAAAATCTTTGGGTTTGTTTTTTTTTTTTTTTTTTGCTAAAATAAGCCATATTATTCAAGCTAGGCTTTAGTTAGTCATGTGAAAAAGAAAGTACACCCTCTTTAAATTTAAGGTTTTATGTATTAGGACACTGTACTTGTGTGTGTACTAAAAAAAAAAAGAAATAGCCATCTGTGAAAAAAGGAAGTGTGCGCCCTAATTCAGTAACTTATCCTCCGTCTAATTATGTCAGTATTTTTACGCTTTTTTTTTGCATGGAAATGTATTTTACATTGTAGGCCTATAATTCTTAGGCATAAGCTTTAAATAAAAAAACACAAAAATCTGTTAAAACAGGTTGCATAAAAATACTGAAACATGTAATATAACTGTACAGTAGCATGTATTTTTATATATATATATATATATATATATATATATATATATATATTAATGAATGAAGCCAATACAAAATAATTTGAATTTCCTGGTGCACTGACGCATGCACCGATGTCACCGGGAACTCCCGCGGCCCCCCCCCGATTGTGGCTCGGGGTGTTACCGCTTTTAGCATGTTTTTTCTTTTTTACCCCAAGTCACACTTGGGATTATCGTCAGGGGGTTAAAGAACTACCTTTAGTAGCAATAGATTTTCAATATGACTACATCAGTCTATCACATTATTGTGAATTCTGACCCGCTCTTGTTTACAGCATTGCTTAAGTTCATTGAGGTTTGCAAGCATTTATTCATAAATAGCTCTAAGGTCCTGCCTCAGCATTTCAGTCTAGTTAAGGTTCGGACTTTGACTGGGCTATTGCAACAGGTTGACTCATTTCTTTTTCAGCCATTCTGTTGTAGAGTTGCTGGTTTGCTTGGGATCATTGTCCTGTTGCATGACTTAACTTTGGTGAAGCTTCAGCTGTCACATTGATGACCTCACATTTTACTCCAGAATACTCTCCTATCCAGAGAAGTTCATTGCCAACTCAGTGACTACAGGTGCCTAGGTCCTGTGGCTGCCAATCAAGCCCCATTCATCATCCCCCCACTGCCATGCTATAAGGTGTAAGGTGTTTGTGCTGATATGCTGTGTTTGGTTTTCACCATACATACCACTGTTCATCTCCACTTTTAGTCTGTCCAAAGGACCTTCTAGAAGTCTTGTTTTTTATTCTGATGCAACTTTGGTAGTGAAGTTGCTAGAATGTCCAGTCCTGAAAAGACTGGCAACTGTCTTAAATGTTTTCCACTTTCAAAACTTTCTCGCTATAGTTGTTGGACATCCCATCTTCCCAGATCGATGAGCAGCAATTGTTTTTCTAGAATCATTTCTGATGTATTTTCCCCTTGTTATTTAATTCCCCTTTTATTGCATTTCGACCGAACCACCCCAGGGGTGAACTCCTAGCTTGTGGGGCTTTTTATGGGATTATAATATAGTACTATAATAAATGCTTTCCTGAAATAAACATGGGAGACAATTTAAAGCCAACTTTGTTTGGTGCCAAAGTTTTATTGGTGTTTGTACACCAGTTCTATTCATGTACCTATTTGGGCATCCTAGATTAGTGGGTGCTTCCTATGGCAATCAGCAGTCAGATCTTCCCTAATTTCTACTTCTAAACTCTCTTTTCATACAGCCCATCAAAGTAATGGAACAGTGGTGGGTTGATGGGTGGAGGCCAAAGCTAGTGACTATTAAAGCTGTTTGCAGAGATAAGCTATATATTATTAGGCATCTTGGGTGTTGGATGGCCAAAAAAATACATGAATATCCTTGCTAGAAAAAATTAGGTATCATCCTTTATTAACCCTGTCATTTTAATTAACCTTCAAAAAAGTTTTCTGTCTGCATTGCCCATCTCTATGATAATGAAGTGAAACTGTGGCTAAAACCCATAGAAGGAGCTTTTTATTCAATGGGGAGAAAGAAAATGCCGCTGATCTCACGCATGTGCACTTTTTGTTGTTGTGTTTTTTTTTTTTAAGTTTACTTCAGCTATTTATGTATGTATGAGTAGAATGTTTTGTTTTTCGCATGAAGTGTGTGTTTCAAGACATTTTTGTAAATGTTGAGAAGTTTTGGTGAATTCCTTTTTGGAGTTTTGGTGAACAACCTTTAGTTTCTGCCTTTTCTTAGTTTCCTCTTTTTTCTGTCTGCATAGCTTGTCTTTAAAAGTTCTGTGAGGTCTGCCCAGCAGTTGCCCTTCATGGTTCAGCTAATCCTGCATAATTTTCCAGCTAAACTATATTTTAACAATACCCAGCACTGGCTGAAATAGACTTTGCTTGCTCACCAGTCCTTAAAGCTAAACACAAAGATATTTAACAACACTACAGGTGTGCATATTCCTAAATCTTGGTGCTCTTTACATGTTTCTTCTAGATATAGAAAGGTAACAAAGCATGGATCAACCCCTTCATTTTTCCTTGGTTCAGTAATTTCATGTAATAATGACCAGTCACTGCTACTCTCTCACTGTATAGATCAACAGTTCATTGTTAAGGTTCATACATTTAAAAAAAAAAATCACAGTGATTGATAATCTGTATATCAGCTTCTATTCTTCCCAGTTCTGCGGAAATGAGCAGTAAACTTGGCTTATTCATTTCCTGTAAACATATCAGCACTAGCAAGTTGCACAATTTCCGTTATTTTCATGGAAAATTGTACAGAGAATATTTGGGTTTATTCATTGAGGTTGGTTTAAATTTAATTTAGAGCCAATAACAAGGAGCTTGATTTGTGCTAACAATGCTGTATTATGCAAGTGTCCTGTCATCTGAATGTAAGACAACTAATGAAACCAAGCAGGGTTGTCCGTTACCATCCTTTTTTTCTGATTTTGGAAGCCATGTTGAAAAAAAAAAAAAAACAAAGAAATCCGACTTGGATATAAGGGGATTCACCATAAAAATACTGTCATGGATCCAATATAGTTTACAACTATTCCTGCTTACTATCCCCAATAACCTTTTTCTTTACTTTTAGCAGTTATTACAGTTTTATGGGGTAACAAAAAAAACACAAATAGCCTAAACCTGTTGTATAGAACTAAACCTATTGGAAGTCTGGCTCTGGTTGCACTGGATCAAATGTTTACCTGATATACTTATGCAACAGGCAGACATGATGCCTAGAAAAAGAAAAACTATGGCGGGTTGTAACTTGGCACATGCACCTTGACTTACTCGGCAGCAGAGATTTGCCACTTTTTCCCATGAATCCATGAGCGCCTTAGTAGGCTTTCTTTTGCTTCTGAGTGGAATTATTCCTTAATATCTGGTGAGGTCACCAATAGACAAGATGCTTTAAAATCCTTGGAAGCATTGTGGTCTAAATAATGCCTATCTCCATTAGATTACCGGAGATTTATCTAATTGCTTTGTTTCTTTCAGACTTTGGATATACCTTCAGACCATTTAATCAATTGACACTCTTGACACTGTATGAGTTTTTAGGGATAACTCAATTTAAAGAGGAACTAAACTGAAAACGGCAAAAAAAAAAAAAATGCACGTACCTTCAATCCCACAGGGCAAGTCCGATCCATCCGGTTGTGCCACTGGAATTGGCCACACAGTGAGGGGGAGTCTTTCTATAGTGGACACTGCTGAAAAAACCTGCTGGTCTTCCTACTCTATCTACTACCTTATCATTTTTTTTATTTTGCAACTCTGGACAATTACCTGGAACCCAATATTTCTTAAAATCAATTGGTACCATTATTTTATTTACTTTTTGTACTGCCTTTTTTCTATTCATGTGAATGAGTGAACATCTCATCTCTTTAAAGTTCCTCTTGGCTCCCATTTGCAAGTGACTTGTTCCTAAACTGTGAATGAATTTGACTTTGGCGATTATTTACCCATTTGGCACGAAGTATAAAATGCACAGCAAGTTCTGTGTATTGGGACTATTTGCTCCGGATTAAGGCATTGCATGGTCTAGTGTTTTCCTTGCAGTGCATGTTCAATGAAAACTGCTAGGAGGTTGTGCAGCTGTATTACTGTGTGCTTCTTGCTTCATATATTCCACCTCTTCTGTTTGTTTTCCCAAGCTCACTTCTGATGCTCACAGCATTGAGATGCCCTTTTGAAAGTTAATTGGATATTAACATAAGCAATAAACAGTAAGCCAAACTGAATAGATTCTTTTTAAACTTTCAAACAACTATTTTAATGGAAATGTAAACCCAGCTGTATCAAGGCTACCTTGGCCTACTTGAAATGTTAGCATAAAAGTAGGCTCCATGGCAACAAGGCAGCTTTATGTTTATGTCTATGACTAGTAAAGCAGGATGAAAGAAGTCCCGCAGTATTATTCATTATGTTCATTGGCTTCTAAAAAGCATCCAGCGACAACATAAAGTGGTACTTGACTCTCTTCTAATTTCCAGTGTCTTTACTCTGTTTTCCTTTATATGAAGAGGTTGGGAGGGTAGGATTTGGGAGAAATATAATTCACAGCGACTTCCTGCAAATTAAAAATATTCAAATTCTGTATTAGACAATGTATGTTGTGTTCTGCACTATTATTTGTTTATGATTTTACAGGTACAAATTTAAAGTTAAAATCAAACTGAAACTCCTAGTAGATTAGATGGAGAGTTGGTCGTGCATCTGAACAAAACAAAGAATGCCCTAACAAGATGTTTTATGAAGAGTGCTTCAGAAAAGAGCTCAGATACCAAAAAAAGCTGTGTAATCCTTGCTTCATTGTTCTTGGGCAGTTGTTTCCCACAGTCTTATATTTTATACCCAGTTCTGAAGCATTCTACAAGTATGGGTCCCTGACTCCCACCACTTCTCTCAATGGTCAGTTTAAAACATGAGGCTTACATTTATGTTTAAAGAGAACCTGACCCAAAAGCTTTCTAAGGGAACAGTTCTCATAGTGTCCGCAAGTTCCAGTGTTAGTATTCAAATCAATTGTGAAGCCCTCTTCATTTTAAGGCCCAGACTATGTACAGAGTCTTAACATCTGCCCAGGATGAGAATAAGTCTAGTCCTTTCCTGTCACTGAACGTTGTTCTGTCACCTATTCGGCAAGTCTCTATTGCCCACTGAAGGCCTGGTAACCTCAACACTGCCTAGAGTTAATGTTTCATGTGCAGCTTAGACATAAAATTAGTGGGGTCTCTACAGGGAAGATTAAATTATTAAAGCTTCATGTACATGGTGATCACACTCGGAAACATGTGATATCTCAGGACACTTCCAATACCGTAAAGCAATTCTTGCCATGGTGTATGGTAAGCCAAGTCTGTCAACCTCACCATACAATAAATCAGTCAAAACAAAAGACTGCACATCAATATCTTTCTTCTGAAAAATATACTGCAGTGGTGATGGGATCTATTTGTTACATGTGAAGCCAACATTCAGCTATATCTTGTTGCTGGTTGTGAATTTTTCATGCCCGTGTGTTTTCAAATGTTGTATACTGTCAAATTTACAGTTTTCTAA
This sequence comes from Pyxicephalus adspersus, assembly GCF_032062135.1. Lineage (NCBI taxonomy): Eukaryota > Metazoa > Chordata > Amphibia > Anura > Pyxicephalidae > Pyxicephalus > Pyxicephalus adspersus. The sequence goes on along the minus strand of NC_092861.1, from coordinate 79,342,229 downwards.
ATATTCCCCTTTATCATTTAACACACTAATGTTGCCTGGATTTTAACCAAAAAGCCCTATTACAATACACCTGATGGTGTTAAATTCACCACAATAAACACAGCCCAAGAATTCTTGCAGTTGCCTAATTTTGTTGGAATGAATTTACACTTTTACAAGAAAAAAAAAGCAAAAAAACTTTGGGTTCTCGGTGGTTAATTACCTTAATCCTATATGTTCTGGTTTCTTATCGCTAGTTCAGGCTTCTTGTTCAGTGTTAATGTAGGTAATACGAGTAGCAGACTTGTGTACTGGAAATATTTAACTTCATTATCAAAATCTTGCCTTTGGCATTTGCAAAGTCTGTTTTAACACGTGACTGGTTGATCAAATGAACTTTGATATTTGTGATTTGAAAAGTCAGATGTTTGTTTGGTTCTCAGGTATTGTGTTTGCAGTTGCATTTCTGTGAAGTTCCTAATTTTCCTACCGGCAGATGGTGGTGTAGATCAGAGCTGTTTTATTTCACTATAGACCGGGAAGTAAAAATGTAATATGCCTACTTCCAAATCAATTGGGCAACCAGTATTGAAGAAGGTTCTTTCGCTAGTAATGTTCTGTAATGTGAATTGGGTACTATAATATGAGAATGGTTGCTGATGGGATATATATATATATATATATATATATATATATATATATATATATATATATATATATTGCAGTGTTAAACCCAGAAATGTTTTTAAGCTGGGTGCGAGCAAGCTGTAGGTGGGTGGCAGCCCCTGTATTATGACCCAACTCCACAGTTAGCACTCAAATACCAGCCGGGTGGTGCGCCTGACTAAAAGGGACTGGGGAGAACACTGTACTGTTGTTGAACTTTGGAAAGTTGATTTATATGTTAATAAATAGAGGAAAAAAAAACATTTGGGGCTTGCTTCTTTAGTCAGCTTAGTAGTTTTTTTTTTGTTTTTGTTTTTTTTTTTCAAAATGAAGCTGTTTGGTGATCTTTAAAGTGGTAGTGTTTAATCTCCAGTTATACTGTTTTGTATTTCTAATTCTTTTGCCTGATTGCCATCTGTCAGTGCTAAAACAGTAGTACAGAACTCCACCAGCCATTGCTACCAAACTTTATAGCAGGCTAATATAACACTGTAACAATTGAGCTGCTATAGGATGTTCTGGTGACAAAACACATTTTACATGTCATTATGTATACAACCCTCATACAAGAAAGTAGTTTGATGTCGATAGTTTAGGCACAAATGGTGTGGTTGGAGGAGCAAAGGCTATAATAGCATTGAGGTATAGAGATAGCCTTCTCAGGTCCCAAAGTCTCACAACATTATTTTTTTTTAAATGGCTAAACTTAAGACAAAGTCAAATATAAAGCGATTAATAGTAAAATCGCACAGGATTCAGAAAGAATTCTTATTAAACTGTACTTGTAAAGTTCCAACTCAATAAACAGTGCTGTACATTAAATAGGAGTTGCAGGTGACAAATAGGTAAAAACAATGATACGGAGAGGATAGGAACTTGCCCAAAAGAGCTTACAATCTAAGAGTTATTATCACACAATAAGAGGGGGGTTATGGAATGGTGGGAAAGTAGTAAGGGTTTCCGAGACAGAAGAAGATGGGGTTTAAGGGCTCTTTTAAACTGCTCTAAATTCTTCCTTCAGCGGATTACACACAATTTGGATGGAGGTGGATAGTTAACTTTCTGATTAGCAGTATTGCATGGTTCCTTGGATATTTGTGATTTTCACTTGTTGCCTGAAATTGCTATTTAATATATATTCTAATTAAAATATTGGGCCTCCTTTATACTTAGTTTGTACTTTCTCAGTGAGTTGAAAAAAGGACAAGGGGATTTTTCGTGATTTTATTGTGTGAAAATTAAAATTCCATTTGGACCCACGCAGGCAGAAATTGTATGTTTGCTCTCCCTCCCTCTGTTTCACACCCATCATTATGTCAAAAGTTCAGAATAAGGAAAATGCATGGTAAAATGAGATGAATTGGCACTTCTACTCTTTGTATTGTATATGTAAACTTGATCTGTTATTTCAGAGATTAACTTTATAGACTTCCGTACTCAGTGTATGAAAATTCTTCTAAACAGTCTTCCCAAACTTGATCTTTACAGGGTCACTAGAAGAGAGCAGCTAATCCCCTTTTGTAAAGTAATTTGAGAGGAGGGACTTTGAAATGCAAAATATCACCTGCAGAAAACACTAAGCTTGTAAAGACTTCTATCTTCTCCACCTTTCTCTAACACCCATAGTGTAGAGTTGAAGTCGGGTAAAAATTCTGGAGAGATGAAGCAGGAAGGAGTTGATATCGTCCTTTATACTGGGAGTACTATTTTGTCATTGTCATGGCCACTGATTCTGCCTGGGGAATACACAAAAAAAAAAAAAATATGTTCATTTGGTTATTGCAGGCAGTTCACTTATCCCTCCTGTTAGAATGCATATGTTTGATGCCAAAAAAAATCTCCCCTGGTATGAAAACAACCAGTTTATTTAGAAAAGTTTTATTGATGGAGTAAATATGTAGTAAACGCTTTAATTTTCAAATTGTTGTAATTATGAAGTGTATGTGCAGCTTTATGTGGCTGCTTGGCACAGTTATGTCTAGTAGAGTCTTCTACCTTGTTAGCCATTAATTAAAGCCCAATGCAATAACAGGTAAAATGGCATTACTTTGTATTGCATACACTTCTTAAATGGCAATTTTGCCTAAACACTTGTTTAGGTGCTATGTGTAATTTAATGTTTAGCTTCAACTGCCTCCTAAAGTAGTCTCCTTGTACCTGCTTTAGACATGATTCAGATTGTTACTGGGCTCTGCCATCTTGGTTTTTCAAACTCCTGTGCCTGCATACTAGCTAGAAATTCTAGCACAGTAAACTTCTTGAAATCTCTTCAGTCACAAGCCCATATGACTGAGGAAATGTAAACAAACAAAGCCAGCACTGTGTTTTCTGTACATTCCCAACCAATATATACTGCCCAGTATAAACACAGCATACTATTTACTATAATTGCCTCAGTGCTGCTCCTCCTTTACCAAGCATTCGCAGATATTATTACTACTCTCATTGTGTATTTATATGGTGCTAAGATATTACCCAGTGCTTTACAGAGTTCATATTCTGTCTTGAACAGTCCCTCAAAGGAACACCAGACATAGGTTATCGACTTTAGACAAATAGCCTAACGGAATCTTTTTGGGATGTGTCAGGAAGTCTGTGTTCTTGGGACAGCCACACAACCATGAGTACTACATGCAACAATACACATAATTGTTGCCGTAGTATTTGTTTGAAGAAAACATCAATCCAAAAATTCAAAATTTAAAAAAGAGTGTTTTTGTTTTTTTCTTTTAGTGGATCACAACAGATTGATTTACATGGTTAATAGTATTACCTATCATTAAATACTATCACTTTAGGTAAAACATTCCCATTGAACATTGGGGCATGAAAGTATTATCAGCCATGTTTTCATATGTAACCTTTGTCAGTATAGTAACACAGCTTCTGTGTTTGCATAGATAACTCCTTAAAGCGTTGTTGTGTTCGCATTCTACAGTTGATTTGTGACATCTGATGGCACAATGCCGGTTTCTATATTGTGCCTCTGCCCTGTCATCAGGCTGTTGGTGAAGCTGTGCTGGGAGCCGGCTAATGTAGCAGGAGTGGGGTACCAGAAGTGGAAGTGATTTGACAGTCTCAAAGTATCCTTATCCCTAGTTTTTAAAGCACACATCTTGGCATTAAGCAACAATTTGGTAGAAAGGTATGGTGCCGCAGTGTGTTTTACAGTAAGTGTTGTAATAGGTTGTATAGATTGTAGTGTTATTAACTTTGTACCATTTAAACTATTTTACATAGCCCCTTTTGGCTGTTTTTGGATGGTTACTGAAAATTTGATTCACAATACAGGGGTCACCATCCACCTACAGCTTCTTCCCACCCAGTTTAAAGAAAATTCTGAGGGAGAATACTGATGTGTATGCTATTGCTAGTTTTAGTATATTTTTATTGACTATATCTTTGAAAGTTTGTCAAACTATCATGGGGCATTATGAGTCAGCATTACCATATTTTTGTTTGCTTCGTCAGAAAATGTATGGGTCTGGGTTTTCTGTAGATGTTAGCCTGTAATTTCCAAAATTAGTTCAGTGATGCAAACACCAACACTGGTATCCAGTCAGAGCCTAATGTGTAGTTCTCTGGTTACTGTGACCGTGTACCTCTTTGCTTGTTTCAGGTGTGTGACTAGAACTACTTACCGTAAACCAAAAGCTTCCTATCCAGGCATTTCACATTCCTTACAATGAATTCAGCAATGGCAAGTTTACATCCTCTCTCACTGGTTTGCCCGCTTTAATTTACCATCTATATTCTGTCTAGATAAATAATTAATTTTTAAATCCAGTGGAGGTTTAATAGCTGTTAATTCATCTTGCCTGCTTTTTGCAGGCAAAAAGTTCACATACTTGTGTTGCAGCTATTTAGCTTTTAAGTTTAGGAGCTACTTAAAGGTTGTTATGGGAATAATGTTTACATTTTTTGCATAAAAAATGTACCTTAACATCTCGTATCTTGGTTTCCAGACAAACCTTCCAATTTTTAAGTTGAAAGAGTCTTGTGTGCGCAGAAGATACAGTGACTTTGAATGGCTACGGAGTGAGCTTGAACGGGAAAGCAAGGTAAGGGATTTGGTTGAATAGTTTATTTAATGTGGCAACCCTATTGATGGTGATTATGAGGATCTATAAAATCAATTGTACTGTATCTCAAATTTCGACTATTTTTTTTTGATATTGCTCTATCATTGCATGAGGCATAGCAGGGAAAGACCTCTGGCTTCATAGGTCAACACAGGCATTGCCACCAGCTACTTAGACCTTGCTTAGTCACACCAAATTGAAAAATACTCCCAAAAAAAGGAGTCGCAAGCGGTATGCTATTTTCAGTAAGTGCTGTAGACACATTTAGTACTACCAGAACATAAACTCCTCCCCCCCTAAACTTTGGGTATCCCATGCCATTTTTATGTATGAAAAGCATAATTCTAATCTTTCTATAATCCTGTCTTGAGATACTAGTATACTATTCCAAAATTTTATATTAGTTGAGGATCATTCATTAAAGTAAATTTTTTGACCAGACTAAAAGCCTGCCTGTAAAAGTTAAAAAGTAAAAAGTTTCAAAGGTCAGTGTCCTATCTGTGTGGAGTGTGTAATGTGGAAGAATAAAGCTGCGTACACACTTCCAATTTTTATCGTTCAAAATGAACGACGAACGATCAGTTGGGCAAAAATCGTTCGTAAAAAAAGTAACCAACGACGCCGACGAACAAGGAAAGTCGTTGGAAATGAACGACCGGACTGGCGGATCGGATTGGACGACGATCGTTGACCATCGTTCGTGTGTACGATCGTTCATTGGTCTGAGCATGCGTGACGAACGAACGTTCCTGGGGTGCACGTGACTTCCTGTATCGTTCAAACGATCGCATCTATTGTGTGTACAATATCTACGAACGATCGTGTCGTTATCTGTATGTACAGGATCGGTGCTATACGATCGTTCGCAGATATCGTGCAGGATTGTACGTCATTCGTTTACCAACGATAATAATTGGAAGTGTGTACGTAGCTTAAGATCCACAAGGCAAAGCAAATGCACTAATCTTACAAGTCTTCAAGTGTTAGGGGGAGGAGGTTGTATACACTTAGAGGTTTCTTTTTAATGAATTCCTGAATTAGATTATTGATATAATGCTGCAAAGAGAAGTTTTGAATTTCTATTTGGAGGGGTGAATCAGCAGCTGGAGTGATGCCAGTTAGTTTTCAGATGGATTATATAGTTTGAGTCTTGTTGTGGTTCTATGTTGTATGCTATTGACATAGTCTCAAGAAATTGTTGTTAAAAATATGGTTCATCTGATTATGTGACTTAGGCTACTAAATCTACAGTCCTACACATCTAAGTGTTATCTGGCAAAAAATCTTTCATATGTCTTCACAGATTTGAACTGATTGACAGAACAGCTAATGTTTCTATTTTCATTTTTAACATTACACAAGATCATGACCATGTTACATGTTAGTATAATGCCAGTGACGTTTGTTAAAAATACTTTATGCAGGCTTTGATTACTGATGCTTGCTGTTGCTTTTTAAATGTTGTGAGTCTTTAAATTTGTGCTGAAATGTAACTCCATGAACAGTAATTAAGAAGGCACATTGTTTTACCTCTGCATAAAATATTACTGGCTTAAAAGATAATCATTAGGGAAACAGTCTGTAACGCTTTATTTTTTATTCAGGTTGTGGTTCCCCCCTTACCTGGCAAAGCTCTTTTTAGACAGCTTCCATTCAGAGGAGATGAAGGCATCTTTGATGACTCTTTCATAGAGGAAAGAAAGCAAGGGCTTGAACAATTTATAAACAAGTGAGTATGATCCTCTGCTTTTCAAATGCCAGGAAATTATCCTGTAACATATAAACAGGCTGCATTGTGAAACGCTTTGTACTGAATGAGTTAAAACAAGTCCTTCTTATTGTTGACCTTTATTTGTTGTGTATAGTTAATTTATGCAGATTGCCTTTGAAATTGATGATGCTAAAACAGTTACATGGTATAACATAGCTATTGCTGGTTTCAACGTATGCCCTGTCGCTGAAACAATGAAGTTCACTATGCCAGGATAATATTCGTTTGCTTTGATTGCAGATTGTAGTATATTGGTACAAGGTTTGATGTGCTGAAACTTGATGATAAACAGTTCTTGCTTTCATGTTTTATCATTATATTTGCCCATTGTATTATTTGTTGTATACGCTTGTATTAGGGTTAACATCTATGAAATTTCACTTTAAAAAGCAAAGTGTTAAGAAGTCTGATTCTAAATCACTCACTTAATTTTCAAAAATGCTGATGTTTTTAAAATTCTAAATTGTATAAAATTCTTTTGATGCCATTGTTTCAAATCTCAGCTTCTTACATATTCTGTTTACTTGCAGAGTTGCTGGACACCCCTTGGCACAAAATGAACGATGTCTACACATGTTTCTGCAAGATGAAATTATAGATAAGAGCTACACACCATCGAAAATAAGACATGCTTAGCAAATGGATCAAAATTCAGATTCTCATTACTGTCCAACATGGTTTTATTCAATATATCCTCTGCATGTTACAATCTGTTATACTACATGTAACAAACTAACTTTTGTTCTGTTATGCCGCCTCTTTCAGAATCTAATTTTTATTTTTGTTAAAGCAGATGAATCAGTTCACTCAAACTTGAGATGCTTTATGACTACAAGGGTAGACAGGACTCTACTGTAACCTGCCCTCGGTTTTGTGTTTTTTGTGCTTTTTGTGCTATGAACCAAAATCTTGGAAGTTCACATAACACACAAAATATCTTTAGCACTACTATATCATCCTTTTGAGATACTAAATTTGTATTGTGATCACTGCCCTGTGTTCCAAATGGCTTACTTACTTTGGTCATGCTGGTAAAAAAGTTTGTGGTCCAAGGAATTACGGCAATGTTAACTCATTGTATTCAGTTGTTTACAGGTCTTCCAGAAAAAGCACATTTTTTTTGTTGATATTAGATATTCATATCCTTTGACAAAAACAAATGCCTGCCCTTTTAAACATTGAAGAGCATTCATATTTTTTCGGTGATCCTTTTTATCATTTCTTTAATTGGACTCCCAAAAAAATTACTTACAAAATACCTTTAATGCCAAGGACCTGGAGAAAGTACTGTTTATGCTAAGGATGAAGATTTTGTTTCTCTTAATTACTGATTTGATTGTAACAGATTCACGCTTTGGTTGCCTTCTTTAATTTTTTTTTTTTTTTTTTTTTTTTCTAAATGCTCCCTTCACCTTAGCGGTGATGCCACTCCTGTGAATTCTGTTTTTAACTAAATAATACCTATCATGTGTCATTGGAATTGTCTTACTCATATGTATGTAAAATCAATTTGGCAGCTAACTAGCACTAACCTAGATTTTTTTCCTGCATAATCTCATTGTGTTTATTACTGTGCTAACATCTACCACTGTGTTTCTGCTTTTCTTAATGTGTAATGTCTACACATTAGTGTCAATGCTTGCAAAATACTTTATATTAAATATGGGGAAATTACTTTATACAAGTATTAAACACATTTATATGACTTGTTGACATTTTTGAAATAAAAGTGTAAGATTAAAATCATTCTGTTGTCTAAATTTTTTTATGCAAAAGTTTAAAAACCTAAAGTTTTGTTTTTTCAGTCTTAAAATATGATACATTTCTTCTTAAAGTTTAATTATCTAAATGTGGAAAATTAGAATGTGAGATAAGTATACAGAATGAATTCACTGCTGTGCACATGTTTAGTAAGTTGCATTATTCCGTCCTGGCTAATCAAAATGAAATCCTGAACACAAAGATGGACCAGTTGAAGACATCACATGGCACTGCTGAAGGAGAGAGGGGAAAGGTAAGTTTAACTCTAAATGTATATTTCCTTCAGTAGGACAGGGAGATCATTTCAGGTGAGTCCCAAAAAATTGCTAACATGAACCTGTGAAGAAAACTGCTTAATACATACCTGTCCACTAGTGCATTTGCTTCAATCCTACTCATTTTAGCAGAGCTCCTGACACTTGGTAGAATACACATTTTCATGATCTCCCACTGGCCCCTTTGTTTTCTCTTTCTGAACCCTGGTCACTACAGGATTGTTACCACCTACTCAGCAGAGCTTTGTCTTCATAGTGATGAGCAGAATAATTAATTTGCTGTAAATTGAAGCAGTGCATGAGAGAGAATATTTTTAAGCTCTCCTGCCAACCTGTTCCTAAACTTGTCTTTTCCAAGAGAGTGTTTAAAAGTTTAACTGCTAACCTAACAGACCTAGTAAATTATATTTGCAACCTCAACATATTTTCCCCAATACAATCTTAGAGTCTGGGTATGGACAATACTGACAGCAGCTTCTGATATTTAAAGCAGGCTGGCTGTGAAGCTGTCAGCCTAGCTTTAAATTTTACAGCAAGAGAACTGCCTTCCAAGTGTAATGTTTAAGGTTAACTTGGTTTTATAGAAGGCCCTGCTTTCTGTATCTCAAGCCATAGCCAGACTACATATTTCTTATGAGTGATGTTATTCCACATACTTAAAAGTACTTTTTTGTTTTCTTCACTTAGTGACAGTTGCTGGGACATGAAAGAAAGGTAAGAACTGGCAGCTGATTAATGTCTGCCATGAAGGGCAAATCACAGATTCACTTTAAAGTGCACCTATGCTCAAACTCGTATTAAACAAAGGCACCCCAGACCTCTCTAGCTGCTCGCACTGTTAAATATAATATTTTCAAAGATTACAACGGAGATGAATTCAGTCAATTTCCATATGCATGGAAAAGGAAAATAATTGAAAGAATTTAAGTTCAATATATTTTATTCTCTGTAAAGAAATGAGGACAACTTTAAATTCACAATTAGATGACACTGTACAAGGAACATTTTACTTGTCTATAATAGTTGAAGTGCTGATTTCTTTAGTGCTAGAATCTAATCATACACTGAAAACTTGGAACATAAAACTGCTATTAAACTGTACTAAATGTAGAGCTTTACTACTCGGGGTTTGTCAGTAAGTAATTGGTACATATTTGTTCTACAGGACAATGACATTTTATTTGCACGTGACTTCATTTAGTTAAACTGGAACTCCAGGCAAATATAAAAAAATATAATTTAGCGTGTTATCCATTCCTTAAATTATTTTAGAATTCTGAAATACATTAGCTACCCACAATTTATAATGCACAGCAAACATCATACTAAGGTTTTGAAGTTCTGCACCTAATGTGTATATACCTATTTATTGTGAAGTGACCAAGCATATAACAGTAAATTACAATTTTGTAACAAAAGATAGTGTCACTTTGTTTTATATGCTGGTAAAAAAAAAACTTTTTTGCCTGGAGTTTGGTTTCATAATCTGCCATTTATTGTACTGTAATGTAATATGGTTTATTCATTTTGAATTGTTTCATGTGCATGAGTCTAGGACAAATTTGTCCATGTGTTTAAATATTTAAATCCCCACTTTCTGTGGCCTTTTCTGCATTTAAAAATGTTTAGAAAGCTAGGATGTTGCTTTGATAACCTTAACCCAACTGAAGTCTCATCAGAGTTTTCACTTTGAAATTCTTTTTAAATAAATGTTCTTAATTTTTTCTCCCCATTCCAGTGCATTGTGCTGGAGTAAAAGCCAGATGCCTCATCACAAGTGTCCTCGAGTAGTTTAGGAAAAAGAGTAGGTGTGTCTGACCAGGACATTAGGTGTGCATTGGACCATACAATCATATTTAAACACAATTCACAATGGCTAAAACAGAAAAGTGCTAGAACAATCAAAACAGTTTTTGTTAGGACATATTTAGGTGACTTCAGTTGGGATATTAAGAGGATCTGTTGTCAGCCCATGTGATCAAATCAAAGGGGTTTTCCAAACTCTTAATGGTTTTTGGCCTTCATCTTGTTAGTTAACCAGCTTCATACATACCCTTTGTGATCTATGAAATGGCTTCTAATATAGTATCACAGAAACTAACCACAATACCACATATCATGAAAGACTGAGCTGCTCTGTTAAAATAACCTGGCCTCATACAAAAATAACAGACAGTGGTGTGTGATATATATAAAATATAATACATACACACAATTATAAACTCCTGTTATAATCAAAGTGACCAAGGATGTTCTAACCACTGAACATTTGTGTTTTCAATAGCTAATCTCTTCATTGTAGTAAACACATCATAGATGTGGTCCCATATTTGCGGTAGTTAACAGGTTCATTAAATCCTGTGGCAATCAGGTGTGTTTTGGTGTGCTGCGGGGTATAAGTCCATGTTTTAGTCCAATTGTAACATTGGAAATGCGTACAACCACATGGTTTTGTCTGTATCTCTTCCAAATGTCCACAGTCCTAACAATCACATACTGTTCTATATGGATGATTTTTTTTTTTATTCTGAAACTACAGCCATGGAAAAATGTGAAATATTTTATAGTACAAAGAAAAGATAGAAACACTTTCTTATTGTATGTACATTAACACAAAGTTATTACAGGAAATCTTGAAGATATATTTATCCTTTTCTGCACTTGTAGAACCAAAATGATATTCCATGTGGCAAAATGGATTTGGTAATAAGCACATCAATATGATGGCTGTTTAATAAAAGAAAATCTCAATATTTGTCTTCTCAAGTCTCATCACTTGTGAACGCATTTGTGGTTTTCAAGGGTAGAATGCAAAAGTCTAAAGCTTGAGAGAAATCCTTTTCTTTAGATATCACTGGATTTGTACATATCTGAAAGCAGTCTTGTGATGGGGACATTGCCTATTGTTTTCTTGAAAAACACTTCTTCTATTGTTGAAGGGCTAATAGATCGTAATGCAGGTAGAAGAAGGAGGAGTTTTCCAAAGCGGCAAGGCTGGGTTGGATACCTGTGGGGGAAAAAAGTGTAATTAATATATGTATATATGTTTTCGTTTTTCAGGTTTTAAAGATATTCAGGATGAATCCAGATAATAGCTGGTGCTAATAAATGGTGTGAGACCTAGGTTAGCTGGTGCTATTAAATGATTTGGGACCTAGGTTAGGATGTGGGCTCTGATTTGTTAAAGGTTTCCAAGACCTCTCTCCCCAAGTGCCATAGTTAGAAAAAGGGTGTAAGAGTTTCAATAGGGCTAATCCTTGCGCTCCCTAATAGGCATGTTGCCAATGGCAGTATGGGTAGAAGTGCTACAACAGCATTTACCACTGGCATCCAGGAGAATAAATGCTGTAATGAGATTAGGTGTGCGGTATATCCCAACCAAGGGCATTTGTCAATGAAGCAGATTACAAAACAGTGTTTGTCTTCCTTGGTTCTCTGTTCCAGCATATTGCAGATAAAGTATATTATTGCAATATACTGAGATTAACAAAGCATATAGCAGCATATAATTTATTGTAAGAAGATGCGTTACATTAGAGACATGGGTAGCTCAGAAATGTGTGGATTCTCTGGGACATTTTGCGCAGTTCTAAATCTCTTAATATGGTACAATGGCAAAAAAGCTTTGGTGCTCAGTCTTTTAACCTGCTCCTTTCCAGCACTTTTTAAGACATAAACATGTTTTCCTTTCAGTGTAACCTTAATTTGACTCATATATTGGTCTCATGTCTGATCTTTTACTGTTACTGGCCTACTACATTTATTCTCTTGATTTCCAAAATTTTAGTTAACATATTTTATATAATTAAAAGAAAATTGCAAGATGTTAATTAGCAGCTTATCAGGAAGACAATACATCTGTATTTTAATGTTATTCTGTGCTGTTTTCCTATTACCATAGACTTAGTTCACACAGGGCATAAAGACCCCATGCAGACTTTAACTGGAGTTGTTTTGCTGCATATTGATCATTAAAAAACTTATGCAGTCATTGAACAGGTGCAGGGATAAAAATTGACAGGACAAGTAAATAGTCACATAAAGTTAAGATGAACATTTATGGTAAGCTATTATGTTTTATGAGCTAGTTATTAATGTTGTCATCCATTTAATGATGGTTGGTTTATTTTCCTTTTCTATCTTTTATGTTATTTTGTTCTATATGCTTTGTGACATTTTGAAATAAGAGAAACAAATGACCAATTGAAATAAATGTTTGTATGTGTTTTTCAACATTAGTCATTGGTACCTTCTCTTTTTTGTGTAATTTATTTATTTTTATTCATTAGTATACACAGTGCATTGCTGGACCTGGGAAAGTAGAAAGACATTACTGCTCACTGTTTAGAAGTTGTTGTTGCAGTCTCTGTCAAATGCCTTTAATAACTGTAGCACTCTTAACCTTAACCTATATAAGACTTTTGTAAATGCAAGTGATATATTCACCTAGTATGAATGTAGCTGTTGAGAGTAAGCTGAGCTTCATCTTGTAGGGCTGCAATTGCGGCAGCATTTCTCAAAGTTCTCAGTTCAGAACCACTGTGCGTCGGTACTGCAAAAGAAAGAAAAATATATATTTTTGCAAATCACAATAAGGGCACTGAAAAATTTTAAAAAATGTACAATGAAACACTAAAGTATTATACACATCAGTTTTAAAGTTTATGATGGACAAATCCTCCCTAGAGCAATAGTGATTTGACCTACATCAAGTGAGTTTTCCTTTCCATATACTTAAACCAGATAAAAACCAGTCAACACAGAACTGTAATTGGAAAAAGGCATTAGAAAGACTTTTCTGGCTAATAATGGTAAAAGCTAGAATGCTATAGGGTTTGCTTTTGGGAAGCACAAACAGTTGAAAAAGTTTAAAATTGAGCGCAGGTTCACTTTAGGAATTAACAAGCAGGAACTGCAAAAGTCAATGTTTGGACATATCTCTAAAAAATTTATTAGTATGCTTGTTTTAACTTCAAAGCACCCAGGTATCACCATAGTTTGTGCAGTATGTTACACATGGCCTATTATAGTTTTTGTGGTCAATCCCCTCCTTCCCCACTACACCACCACCACATCCTACTATTATTCAGCAAATGCAAAAAAGCACAGGTTCTGGGGGACAGCAAGCATGAAGCATTGATGTAGATGTGGTCATTATTAATAAACAGGATTTATGTAGCACCAATATATTACGCATCGCTGTACAATAAATAGGGGTTGCAAATGACAGACGAATACAGACAGTGACACAGGAGGAGAGGACTTGGCGGTGGTGGTTTAGCTCCAGTACTCGAGGGGCCAGGATCGGAACACATTTTTAGCAGTTTTTGACAACAGTACATTTAGTATGTTATGGTTTATTAAATGGCTTTATTCGAAAATCTTGGCCTGTATGTGGCCTTTAAGGTGTTAGACACCCTTGCATTAAACGATAAACTGAGCCTAGAAATAGAAAGGGAAGCAAGTGTTCAGCTGTGATTAAAATAATAAAAATTGTACATCTAGATTAATTTACAAAATTGCAAAAAACAAATACCTACCAGCTTTAAAAGTGACAATGCATTTGAGACAAGCAAATTCAGTTGCATCCAACCGTAGCTGTCGAAATCTCGCCACGACTTCTTGTAAAGCTTGGATCTCAGCAAAAATTTTATTCAGCTTCTGCGAGTCAGTGTTATCAGTGTTCATTCCTAAAATCCAAACATATCAGACAGTATAGATTTCGTACCTTTCATTTGTAATCCAAGCAAATATATGCCATTTAGCATGAAGCTGTCATCGTGGTCTAAACTATATTTGTGTCGATGTTATGAAAATGATAATAAAGTACTCTTTTGGATGATAACAAACACAGTGATTAGCATTTCAATGATGATGCAGGCAGTTATGAATACAACAAGACAACACTATTTGCATTTAAATGTAGATTGATAAATGACAGGTATGGGCTATTGTTCACATGGGATTTGTTATTCTTCACATGTTGCTCATATTCCGGGCTATGTATTTTAATGTTAATTTCTGCAACAAAGTCATTAAATTGAGCGGTGCTTACCAGATACAGCCAGTAGCGTGCTTGCATCAACTGGGATGGCCCATTGTGCTATTCCCAGAACAAATAGCTCTCTCCATGCATCTTCCAGGAGCATCAGCTGCCATACAGTAAATGAATGATAGGTTTAGAAGCACATAAGCTATGCATCCCTATCCAATTTTACAGATGGTTTGACTGCTATGTAGAACTTTTTTATCTGAATATTTTCTCATTTGCCCATTGCCAGTGACACTTAGAAATTAATAGGTTTTGTAGTGTTCTGTGTTGTTAAGACAGAAATGGGTTGTACACTGTGTGTGAGTGCACTTCTTGAATATAAATTGGTTGAAGTGTAAAATTGAAAAATGACTGTATCCACTGTGCAAAATATTAGGATTTGTAATCATCTGATTTATCTTATTTATAAATGTCATTCTTTTAGCAAGTTTAAACAACTAAATCAATTTGTAAATGTCATATTTTTCCCCAATAGCTGTAAAAAAGTAAATTGATTTTACTTTATAAATGTTGTAGTTTTGTAAGCTGATTTGAAACAGCATAAGCAATAGTAGTAATTTGGTTTATTTTGGAATAATAATTTAGCAATTGTACCATTTTATGATACAATTCATATAGCAGACACTTTTTGCCTTTTTTATTCTGATCAATACACAATTAATAAAACAGTATCAGTTTTTTCAAAGTGGTTTAGTAGCAGCATAATAGCTGTAGATTGGTCATCAGAAGCTCTAATGACCTAAATGAGGTAACTGGTGACCATTTTTCAACGTGGCTCATTCATTGCAATTGAAAATAAACAAGACAGATGCTACTGCTAACTTTCGTCTAACGCCTCTAGTTCCCTGACTGATTTTTAGACCCACTAGCTTTATCACTGATCACTGGCGCAGAAAAAGTTTGCAGATCAGTCAGAAAGGCATGAATGCTTTTTTGTTCAAATCAGTGACCCAAAATGTTCAAGTCTAGCCAGGCAACTGGTATTTTAAGAAAGAAACTTATCAATGTCATTTTTTTTATTGTTAACCATGAATGGTGTCTTCTTAAAGAGATACCCATGTCACGTGCACTAATGCCATGAACCACCATGCCATGAAAGATGCTGGCTTTTAAATTGTGCCCTAATAAGCCTGATGGTCAGATCATGATTTCTGGATTATGGCCGTCCAATATTGTTTTTTCAAACAATCTACAGTCATTATAGTTTTAGATCATTTCATATAGTTTTTACATATAGATTCAGTAATAAAAAATGAAAATAAAATGTAGGGTGTTTTCTTAAGTACTAAAAGTTAGGCCAAACCACTGGAATCGTAAATTATTTTCAAATGTTATTGTTTTAAATAATTATTCATAAAATAGCTAAGCAAGGAGAAAGAATAGGTTGATTGGGGAATTTAGGATAAATCTTTAATTATTTATTAAATAGGACATAATTAATAAAACACTGAATTAAAAATATAATAAAGGAGAACCTTCTATTGAGACCCTTTTTTTTTTTAGAATTCCTCTCACTTACGTGTGAGACACATATGTGTTACGAGAGGGGAAGTAAAAGTAAATCCCCCAATGAAACAGGAAAAACACATTTTTAGGGTGTTTTAGCCATTCCTTACCCTATCTCATACAAAAAATTATTTTGGTCTGAGATATACCATACTTTTTTCAAAGATTTTGTTCTCCCTCTGTGTGTTTGTCTTGCCTACTCTTCCAAAATAAAATTATACTAATAGGTAAACTGAGTTGTACCCAATGTGAAAGGGTTCTTGTTTGTCTGATAAGAAACTCTTACTGTGTGTTTCTGAATATAGTAATGGCTGACATAAGACGCCTGGGCACCAATGCTCAGGGTAGCACTTTGAAATTTCCAAACACTGTTCGTTTAAAAAAAGAATTGCAAAACAGAAAATAAGACATTTTAAAAAAGCAGTTTTATCATTAGGAAAAACTCACTTGATCTTGTAAACACAGAGTAGAAAAAGCTGGCACATTCTTTGCCCATTTTATGCTCATGAATAGGAGTCGGGCTGCAGATTCACAGACGGATTCAGTGGCCACTTCATAGAGGTACAATGGAGCTCCATTCACTTCGTGCGGGTACTAGAACACAAAAGAAATAGGTATTTCTTTATGTTGATATAAGGCAAATACTCCAATAATTGTTCATCCCTGGTACCAGGGCTTGCTCTCCCAGGACATTTTAATGTCTTGATTGTAACAAACCAGGCATTATATCTACACAAAATAGGTGTGACCATGTAAAGTAGGGATTTTTGTTAAATCAGTTTTAGTAAAAGTTGGGAAACTGGGCTGCTATCCTAATGGTGGCTTCATTCCCCTTATACGTTACTGGCTTGTACAAGATATACTGGAAGGGTGCTCAGACCTAAAGCATTTTTAGATCAGTGTCCCACTAAGTAGAGAATCCAAGATCAGGGTGACAATATTCTGCTTCCACTGCTTCTTCTTTGGCCACCAAACAAGCAATACCTAATTTTTAATGTTCTGGAAAAGCCCTAACAAATGGAACATAGTTTTATGTAAAACAAGATGTGGTATCATGTTACACTACAGTTTGGTAAAATGGAGCATGTAAAGAAATAAATGCTCTTTTAAGATACAATAGCCAGAGACAGGCATGGGCAAGGCATCTTAGTACAACTGGGCTGTCTGGTGACTTATACTCATGTTTGCCACTGCAAGAACACGTGAACGCATGTAATAATTTCTTATGGCGTTGCTGTTACAATGCCTCCTTGAAGAAAAGGTTAGGCTTGGGAGATAACACAGAGAATGGCTGGGTGTTACACCATAAATCAGCCTTTCTCAACCAGAGTTCTATGGAATCCTAGGGTTCCTCCAGAAGTTGCTAGGAGAGTCCTTGAGCCATAATTGATGAACCTCCCATTTATGGTGCTGGCATAGTTCCCTTGACAGCATTGCCAGCCATTTGCGTTTAGGGAAGTTGTAAAATAAAAACGTTATACTCCACTCAAAATAAATGCCAATATCCTGAAGCTAAACTGCAGACAAACATCTAAAAACACAGATGAAAGACATCTGAGATGTTTTTTACCTTTCAAAGGATTTGTAAATCTGTCAATACAGCTGTAGGATTTAAACCCCGTCTATCAAGGCAGTTCACTAACTTGTACAAGTCTAGCCCCTCTAGCTGTGACTGGGGGGTGAAAACACTGCGCTGCCTAAATCTTGTTATCATATGAGCAGTGTGGCAAAACTTATTGGCTGTTATGCTACTTTGACCTCCTCAGTCTGATCTCTGCTGTTAAGGGACTACAAGAGGCTGATGTCAAGGTATACCCAAAAACTTTATTTGCTTGCTTTAAAATTGAATTTATTAAGTTGAAATCAGTAGTTTCAATTTACATGCACTTGCTGCATGGAATCCAAGAGTCTGACTTACCTTTGGGGTTGGCTGTGCCAGGCCAATCAATGTCTGTCTCTCCGGGGTGGTGGATACTGCTGCCAGTTCTATTTTATGTGGTTCCAGCTGACTGACAGCGGTGAAGAAGGTAGGTGTTGGCAAGGCTGCTGAGGGAAAGTGTGGCGTGGTTCCATTGACATCTTTATGTCCTCTGAAATACAGAGCCACTTGCTTCCTTATGGTGGATGTTCTTGGTCCCCTTTCATGTTGAACAGCTGAAATCAATCCAGTAATCATCTCAGTACTAATCAAACTCATTTGGAAAATTGATGCAAAGAGCAGGCTCTTAGATACTTCATTTCATTAAAAGGTTAAAATCATGAAAATCTTCCCTCATACTGTGTCCTTGAGAGAACATTTCTTCCTTATGATTTTCTCTTTCTAAATAACGACATTAATCTATATTTTACCAGAGCTATGTCAATCATTTTAATGTAGGCTTCTGTTCTTAAGCATAATGCTTTTGATTTTGCTTATGTTAAAAAAAATACCAGTGACTGTCTCACTGATTGCTAAGAAAATCTTATAATTGGATTTTTTTTCTTTTTCTAATATGAGTGACAATAGATGATTGTATATTTAGGCCGAAATGATCACACTGTCCTATTAATGGGAACAAACCATTTATTGAGCTCTTATGTTAATTACCATCTTTATTCATGTTGACTTCCAAACATTTCTTCAGGCGGCATGCTCTACATTGATTCCTGTGTGTCTTGTCCACTGGACAGCCACCCTGTAAAGACAGGACATACACAATGTAAAAGGTCACCTCTATGCCAGTAATAATATAATATTATCATTGACTGACTACACACATGCTCATGAGGACTCAAAATATGTACAATAACTGGCATTATCTGCTATTCGAACAGATACAATTCACTACACTTAGCAAATAAGGAAAAAATGTTTAAAACACCCAATCGAAATGATAAAAACAGGATTTCTGGTTTCAGTTGAACTATCACAGCTTTACTTTTTACACAGCTATAGTCCCTATAGGGACTGTAGGTTTGTTCTTAAGTTGAATTTGTATGTAAGTCGGAACATGTATATTATTTTATTAAATGCAATTAGGACAGATGTTTGTCTCAACATATTATTAGGCAGCATGGTGTCAGTTACTGTATAAAATCCTCACAGTGAGTTAATCACAAACAAAGCAAAAACAAAAGCTTTATGGAACCTAGACATTTATGAAATTCTGGAGCAAGCTGTGCTTTGATATGCAAAAAAAAAAAAAACAACTGCAGAGTTTGTCTTGGTCATTAAAGAGTTACAAGGGGTTTCAGAACAGCAAAAGACTTCCGCAAGTCATGCAAACTGCCCCCTCCCCCCAATCAAGCCTCCGTCCTGCCCCGTTTGTATCTAGGAGTGGTCCGTATGTCCTTAACTCGGGAACTACCTGTCTTTCAAATTACCACCAAATTGGCTATATTATCAGTAATATTTTTAACTGATATATGAGAGGTTTGAGTTATATATATCTTTTATTTTATATTTCCTTCTACATAACTAAGAATTTATTTGTTATCATATTCCCTCACTTTTACCATACCCACTATATATTTTTTATTATTATTAATATTATTATTAAGGGTAAACTTATTTTTTTCAATTTGCATAAATAGGTACATTTATCTCCTCCAGCAATTCTACTTTGGGGCAGTTATGCACTTATATATCATATAATCAATAAAACATCACTTGCATGTACAATAAATGTGCAGCTTTTACTTATTTACTCATCCTGATTTAGTAGAGCTTCATACCTTTTGTTTTTTATACAAAATGTTTTTATTGTAATCCAGACTGGTGTAAAGAAATCTATTTTAATTTTTACACTCCCCCTTTCCCTTTTAATAAGATTCCCATCTCTCTACAAAGTTAGGAAGAAGCTTGTTGAGATGCTCTATGCCTAGCCATTGTAGCTATCTATGGACTGTGTGTATTTTGTGAACTGCACATTTCAGACAAGGGTTTTCAGGCTGATTTGGATACTGCAGTAATTTCAAATTGAATTGAAATTAAAGCTGACTATCTTAAAGGTTAATAACCAATTCCCATCCAATGGTTTTATTGCCAGCTGCTGTAATTTTAACAAAATCATAACAAACTGCCATAATAACCACTAGCCAATGTGAATGCGGCATACTATGTAAACTTAACACCCACAGTAACTTTCGTTGGGGTTTTCTTGGTTTGGCAAACTTGGAATAACATTCACCATATCTAGAACTAACCAGACCCAGGCATACTTGGTCATCTCTACAACTGATGTGGTCCACACCCCATCTATATATAGTTTCTTATATAATTGGTTGGATAAAACAAAAAAGGCATTCTTGTACTTGAGCATTAAAATCACAAACTAATATGGCTTTTGAATATTTTTTTCACCAATCAATAAACTGATTTCTCTGTAAAAGCGGTTGTAGAACAAGTAGTATCTGTATGTTTAGGGTTATTTAAGACATAGGTTTCTTACATGCAATTTATTTATCCTTTTAAAGGTTCTCAAGCATATTTGTATGAAGCTGTAATGAAAAATGAGTCACTGCACTTGACCTTTTGTGTAGTCACTTGTGGAAGTGAAAGGCTGACTATCATATCATGATGAATTTCTTTCACTACTAACCACATTCACTGTGCCTGAAACATGAGAAAAACCTATCAAATGTACAACTGAAGAAAAAGCACAGTTCTGAGCACATGTATCACACAGCTTATTGCTTTCAATGGTGG
Organism: Pyxicephalus adspersus; assembly: GCF_032062135.1. Taxonomy (NCBI): domain Eukaryota; kingdom Metazoa; phylum Chordata; class Amphibia; order Anura; family Pyxicephalidae; genus Pyxicephalus; species Pyxicephalus adspersus. The sequence continues at coordinate 79,321,450 of NC_092861.1, read as the reverse complement.
ATAAATCTGCCAAAATCATTTGGCAATGACTGTTAGCAGGTTGAGATCTGTAAAACTACTTTTCCCTCCTAGGTGATTGGACCAACATTCTAATATGTGGATGATATGTATTGCAAGTATTAACACTTGGATGACTATTCGCCTGTAGAAATTTTGCTTTTCTTCCTGTTTTTATGGTACACCATCTTCAAGCACATTTCTTTGGGGCTATTTTCCCTTCCCTTCAAGACACTAGAAGGTATATGAATACATTTTTCAATAGTGTAGGAAACAGTTGCCACCAGAACAAAAAAAAGGTTATCCTTCACAAGCTGTAGTGGTAACAACCATTTCTAAAACAGAGGGCTATATCTCCCCAGTGGGTGCACAGACAACAGTGAAACTCTAACAGGTGTTTTAACCTTTCCCTACTGTGTACAAAATTAAACAAACGTGGCTACAGATACTTTTAAAGAAACACATGTTGCATGCATACTATGAGGTCTATTTATAAAGCAATGAACCTGATCTTCACTGAAACGATCTGTGGTGGAGAATCTTCCAGGTCCATGTGTCAGTAATTGATTCTTTACCAGGAAAGGTTTCAGTAAATGTCAAATGCACTGCCTGATGGACTGATCTCTATATGTCATTCTAGTTGTATCTCTAAATTTTATTCAGATATCACGTGGATTTATAAAAACAAGTGCTCACCTGATTTCCAGATTTGCACACGTAAGTTCTGTTCCTTCGAATGCTTCTTTTAAAGAAACCAGAGCAGCCATCACAAGCATAAACTCCATAATGTTTTCCTGAGCTGCGGTCTCCACAAACTTTACAGGGAATGTCCAAGATTCGACCTGTAAGCAGACACTTAACATTTTGTAATTCTCATTACAAGGTTATTGCCACATCATCAATGTATTATCGTATTTTTAATCTCTGAAACCAGGTGACATTCTTATTCCCTAAAGCAAAACTGCAGACACACAGCTTAATACACTGATGAAATGCATTCAACTGGCCCTATCCTCCTATGATCATGTTCTTTGTTAGTGTAAAATCAATACAGCTCATTTGTATTGCTTCTCCTTAGAGTGTGAACTTTCGTGTAAATAAATTGTTATAGGTTGATGTCAGATCAAATGCAGACATTTACACTGCTTGCATTTTAAAAGTACATTTATTGATGTATTATTAAATACACGGTTGTAATATTAATATTAATATTAATATTATTATTATTATTATTATTATTATTAATAAACAGGATTTATATAGCGCCAACAAATTATGCAGCACTTAGAGTTCAGCTTTGTTTCCTAGTGGAAACTCTAAAAGAACAGCTTTGGTTATTGTTAGGATGTGCCAATGGTTCCATGACCATATGGGTGTTATACTAGGTATTATAATAATACCGACATAAAAAGATATATAACGGTATATACTGTGATATATATTATATTATATCATGATCATAATGTAGGGAGCAGTTCCTCAGTGTATTTGTCTTAAAGCCTAGATTTGTCCTAAACCAATATATTTAGTTGTCATGGTGCATCACAAAAGATCAAAAACCAATAGTATATAAGGAGTTTTGGTTATCACAATATGGGCTTATAGCAATAGATTAAATATTTGTTGACTTTCAACAGAATTAACTTCAGTTTTCTTCCATTACACCATCACTGGACTATAGTTCAGCTAGGATGCCAGGTTATATTGTAAACTAGTTCTGTACTGCCCAGTTTTATTAAGCTTTGGTAGAAATATTGATTGAAGTCCAGTTCTGTCAAGTCTTGTAGTATTGCATATCACTAAAAAGCCCCATCAGGGCTAAATGTAGTCCAGGAGTTTAAAAATACCTAGTCATGCTGCGCTTTATATTTAAATTTGTCGTTGTTTAACCATTTTTCTCATTATTTTGCCACGTACTGACAATTGCATTCTATTACAACTTTTTTTTTCACTACTGCATTCTGTAAAATAGATATTTGAACATAGGCCTCCTTCCTTGTCCTTAACCTAGGTCAAGCACAGTCTGATGTGGCCATGGCGCACATTTATTTTTAGTGATCATATGTTAAACCTATTGGAGCAGTCAAGGCTATCATTATACATGGTGAGGCCTCCCTAATCAGGCGCTCCCTCTTAAGATACATCAATATAAGACACTTGTAGTGTTATTCTTGTTAATATAATAGCTGGTATTTCTGTGGCCCAGTGCAGACTGCAGCAAGAAGCAGAGAGTGACTTCTATAAGATGGTAAGTCTATTGGATACACATACAAATACTGACACTGCTAACGTCTGGATCACAGTTTGGGCCTATTGCATTTAGTGCAAATGTTTTTTCAATGTATTTGTCAAAAGCCACAAATTATATACAAGAACGTTAGGCTCTATTTCTACAGCAGGAAATCAGGCATCCTCCCCAACATTTCCCAGTGGAGAATCTTCCAGGTCCCTGTATTTCAATGGCAGTAATGGATTCTCCACCAGAAATTCTGAATGTCAGATTCCCTGTTTTTTTAAATGGAGCCTGATGTCCTCTATAAAAGGGGATAGTAACTTCTAAAATAGCATGACATTAATAATATGTTGGATAGATAATGTGCAAGGAGGAATTGGGTTGGTACCAATCAGGACTGACAATAGAAAACTACAGGGGGTGGACACAAGGCCCATCACCCTACACAAAGAGAGATAGAAGCAGTTGACCAGTCTTTAATACAAGCAAACCCTGCACACAGGCAATGTACAGAAATTCTTTCATGAAGAATTTCTGCATGATTCCGTAAGAAATACTCAAAGAACATAAAGATTCCAGTAAAAATACACATGCATCTGTATTTAGAAAAGTGTGTTAAGGATAAAATGGAACTATTAATCATAGAACCTATTGATTACATTACTATGACCTGGGAGTAACCTAAATGTATACTACTTCCTGCATATAAAACACATTACGAGATGTGTTCTGAGGCAAAGATTTCTTTTTGTAAAAAGTGTGAACCCAGCAGTACCACTTACAGCCACCAGGTGGTCTGTGGCTATGTATTTATGGAAATTGAGGGGAGACACTTAGATCTTTCCTTTGTGTCTCACTTACATATTTGCACAGATCCGAATCTCATTCTCAAAAAAATAATCCAGAATATTACCAAAACAAACTGGGCATATTTTTTTTATTTTTTATATTTTCAACTGTAAATATTAGATTATAACTATCCTTGTCATAGTTACGTAGAAAATATAGAAAGAAACCTCTGTTAGTAAAGTAGTTAAAGTTTACTATAATAAACATTACCTTAATTTAAAAAAAATTATAATGTATAACCCCTCTAGAATAATTTCATATACTACTTTTTAAGTGTTTTCTCTAGCTGTCACAACAGTATTCTGTTCTAATGCCGTCCTGTCCCCTGCCTTAGCTCAGTGCTAAAAACAGACACAAAGAAGTCATATGTTAAAATTGCTGTCAGGATTACATATAACAATAAAAGACTTAACTAACTAATATTAATAACTAATATGTTTCTTCTCCTCCAGCCTCTCAGACCCAGATTTGGAGATGAAGAGTATTCAAGTAAATAACAACACCATTTATCTATCCCTTGGAGGCCACTGTTACAACCTTTACTATGACTCTGTCATGGCCAATCGTCATATCATGCAGATAGGTAAAACTCTTACACTTTTGAGTAGAGATGGGGAGCATGTTACTGATACTGATTCCTATACTTTCCTGTTAGCCCATAACTATGATGGGCAGCCTATGAACCATAAAAGTTTTACCTGTCAGAAGGGCTCAAGAATTGTAACCATTACAATAAGGTTTGGCAAAGTGCTACAGACAGCAATACTTAGGTAGCTTCCTGCACTTTTGCACCTGCAGCAATTTCCTCCTCCTCCCGCTAATGACACAGTCTCCTTAACAGTGAAAATTCAGATTCCCGCAGATCTTGCCCATCTCTGACTGATGTTAATTTAGTTGCAGCTATTTTTTAAGAAGCTTAAACAACATCAAAAATTTAGCACTAAATCAATTCTTTACACAACAAGAGCAATAGGATCCAATATGATGTTGTTTTAGTATAATCTATTTCTAATCTCAGAAGCAGAGCTGTATCATATTGTATTGTAACATCAAGAACAGAAACCAGGAGCCATCTAATATATATAAATATATATATGTATGTATGTATGTATATATATATATATATATATATATATATATATTAAGCTACATAAAATGTAAGCAGATTACAAAATTCATCTGTAGGCCCTGTGGTATCTGCCACCCCTTATTCACATGATCTTATTTCAAGAGAGTTTTATGTGCAGCTGGGTCATATCAATAAAGAGAGGGTTACTCATAGAGGAGAAGTAACTTTAAAACCCAGTATTGTTAGATCACTAGAAAGACGAGAACTCATTAGGCAAGATTTACAATGTGATCTGGAGCATTTCACTCAGCAAACTGATTAAAGCTATCCATGGTGGATTAGATGGCACAATAGTTTACCAATGATACAGTACAGTCATTAAATTCTCAATATTTTAGTTTTTATTATGAAAAAAAGATTGTTTTTTCATGATTTAGTTAGCTATCACCATTTTACAAAAGGACTTGTTAAAGTTGTAATGTTTTGTTTGTACTTTGTTAGTGTATTAGAGAACTCCAGTCAAACAATTTAAACTTAGCTTCAAAATATATATAAAGAGAACTTTATTTGTAGATTGTACAGATCTGCCTGAGGGATGAACTAAATTTCTATGTATCATTGAAATGCACATTACACTCCTGAAAGTTTACCTTAAACCATATACTTCCTGCAGAAAGAACCCCTACAGAATTAAAAAATAAGGTTCTACATTTTTTTGCATTCCATGATACTACTATCAGGGTAAAACTGAATTTTTAGCAAATTATACAGTAAAATATTTATGTGCATACTGGAACACAATTCACACTAAATATGCACAATAAACAAGTGTTTGATTAGTAAATAATATAATAATATACATAAATAAATATTCAGTATAAACATAATTTCGCCTTATCTAGACTACGTACACACATGCAATAATTGATGAACAATTAACGACTGATGGTCCAATAATCGTTAACAAAAAAAAGTGGCCAATGACGACGATGAACAAGGAATGTCGCTGGAAAAGAACGACTGTCCCGGCGGATCTGATTGGACAACGATCATTTGCTATCTATTGCGTGTACAGTCGTTCAGTGATCATGAATGTTTCTGTTGTACACTTTCTCCGGTACACGTCACTTCCTGCATCGTTCAAACAATTGTATCTAGTGCGTGTACATTATTGCTGGATTTTATTTGAACATTGATCATATTGTTACAGCATGTGCAGAATTGTGCACAATACGATCATTCAAAATAATCATGAATAATCATTGATCGGTCCTTATTCGTTATAATAATTATTGCACGTGTGTGCGTAGCCTTACTCACATATGCTTTGTTACCTGAACAGCCTTTAAACCAAACTCAATATGTATGCTTAGGTTTTAAGCATGCAAATGCCAATTTTTGTTGTTTTATTGTCTGTATTGTATTATGTTGTATTTGAGTCACATCTGAGAGGTTCAGCAATTTTATGTATGGTGCTTTTTTTTTTTTTTATGTGTTACATGCATTTCTTGTGAGTCGCTACTCATAGCAATGGAAGACACATTGACTCTTTCATTTCAAAAAGCTTTAAGGAGACAAAACTTTAATATTAAGATAAGTAAAAGATTATAGAGTGAATTATGAAAAAGTATCATCACACTAATGCTGCCACAGTAGGCTGTTTATTTTTTGTGCCCCTGGTGTGTTCCCCTGTCCAATCTTCTGCTGGCCTGATCACCATTCATGTCTCGAAGTAGTGGCAATCAAAGCATTTATTGACACCATATAAAATCAGATTGACCTTTCAAAAAAAAAGGATTTGTAAAAGAACCTTATATCTACTCATCCCGTCTTTATCAATAGACTCTATTTTCTTTTTACATCAAAAATGTAAAAATATGTTGAATTGGATTTAAAGTCTTTAAAGTTTCATTACAGACAATGTACATTATTACAATGAAGCCGCCTGTGAATTCTGCAGTCAGCAAGTGACCACACTGTCCACACAGACTGGGTCTAGGAAACTGGCATTTGAAAATGAACACTTCCTCTTCTTTCCTGTCACATCATAACGCTTATCTGCCAAACTCCCAAACAATTTAGAATGTCATTGGTAGAACAGCAGTAATGGCCCAATGGGAGTACTGGTATTCCAGGTATGATTTTTCAAATATAGGAGACAGAGGAAAATAGGATTTTATTGTGCAAGGATATAGCTAAATATACCACCAGTATTTACTGAGATGTTTTAGGATGTTGTAGGACATTTTAGGACATTTGAACTGCTATTGATTCACTAAAGCAAGAGAAGGTTAACTTTGCTTAATTAAAAAGAGAAAGTTGACTTGACTTTATCAAACCTATCATGTGCAAGCCAAATCCTGTTTAATATAGTTATTTTTATAGTTAGTTTATTATAGTAATTTACTATAAATGAACAATAACTAGTTCGTTAGGTAATCAGTCTTACTAACATGGATAATATCTCCCTCTCATAAACACAATTTAAAGAAAATGATCCGATGAGTTTTTTAGATTAGTGCAACTGAATCCTCAAGAAATGTGACCCCTGAATAAAGTAACTACTCATGTCCTTTTACTGTCCTGGGTTACAATTTACTAATGATGCTAATGTGCGTAAAAAGAGAACTTAAGTGATCCTAAAGAGATGGTACTTTGATATGTTATCTTCAAAGTCTCAAAGTTTTTGGCATATTTAGCAACTTAACATAAAATTATTGACCGATAAGAAGATAACATCCTTTTTTAATGTTATAACAAATACAAAACATATAAAACTTGGAATCTAAAATGAGTTCATTTCAAATTGTAGAAAAATAAATCCTAAACCATACCACTGGGTGCATCATTCAATTTTATGTTGCATTTTTTTTTTCAATATGGCTTTTATGAGTTTGTATCATTTATTTCATTAGACAATGATGGCACCAATCAATAATAATTTTTAAAGGCAAACACGTTCAGATACTTGCTTATCAAAGTGCAGCTATTATTATCTTTAAGAACAGTCCTAAGTTAAAATAACCGTTAACAAGAAAACTATTTATATTATTAAAATTATGTAAATCTAGTGATTAAAACTAATCTAATAACATAATGGCTAAAATTTATGAAAAGAGATGTCTGTATATATGCTTAGCCAACAATTCCACCTTCACAGCTAATATAATACAGAATATATTTGGTATGTAAAGCTACAAAAAGTGATTGCTGCTAAATGAATACAGTAGCATAGAAGCAGCATTCACATTAAACAAGCATGTGAGCATTCGTAAAATTATTAAACAAAGCCTTAAAAGTTTAGAGCTTAATAGGTCCAAGTTTGTCCGTGGTCAGAAATGGTCATGGCTTTGGGGAACACATACAGGCACATTTATAAAGAAGAGGTAATAACAGAGGATTACTTAATTGTTCTTTCATCGTAAAATTTGATCTCCAATTTTGATGAGATAGCAGATGACAGTACAGTTATGTGACTTCCATTCATATCACTTTCTTAACTGCAAGAGTTTTTTTTATTTATTTATTAATTTTTTGATTGCATATTTATAGTAGCAATCAGAAACAGGGTTAATTTGTAAAATTTTATGTGTCAAAGTATCTGTTATAAATATCTGGGCATTTTTAACATTTAGAGAAGAATCACAAAGTACAGTAACTATCATCTAAACCAAATTTCACAATGATCAGTATATTCAAGTTAGGTAGGGTATATAGGCAGGGTATAAAAATCCTAAGCTTTCCTATAATAGTTGGGTTTGGTCTTCCACCTCCTGAGCCTTCCTATTGGTTGCTAATTCTGCCCCTATCATTATAGGACCAATATGGATGTACGAAAATATTGCCAAGAATGCATCAACAATTTTCACCATTCATAAGTCTGAAATGTGGATTTCAATTTTTTTATGTCTGCTGATCCTAATTCCTCCTTATCAAATGAATACTCTTTAATAACTAATAAATCAGTTTTAAATAACTATCAGCCTAGCATTAGATAATAAAAGTATATACTATTGCTTAAATATTTGTAAACAAAAAACTAAACATAATACATAAAATGTTCAAATAAAAAACATTTGAATGTGCAGCAATTCATAAATAACTCTCACATTCCACCAGTGTTTTCTGTAATCACAATAATGCTACATTAAATTCACTCTCGGCATGGCCATTGTGAATATTTCCAGTTTCTGCAGCATTTTTTCATAGTGCTGAGTGTCACACTGGTGGTTTTGCACTGCTGATTACTATTCAGCCATTTTTGCATTGTTTAGGGATGCTCTTAAATAATATGGCCTTAAATGTATAGGATTGATTTTCTCAAGAGGAAATGTAAAAATAACAAAAAAACCACTACTATACTAACCACTCTGTATTTTACAAAAATATAGTTTTGTTTGACCACTTAAAAAACTTAGTAAATAACCCTGTTAACCCTGAAATACTGATTCCCTTTAACCCCCTAAAGTAGCCTATACAACCTAGGCCTATGCAGGCAGACTGACAACATGACTGTAGGTTTTACCAGCTCTAAGGATCTGTAGGTAAATCTGCAAATAATAGTTTTTTTTCCCAAAGCACTTTATAGACTGCGGCACCATGCTGTAATAAAGTACTTTTAAGGGGTTAATTATAAATACAATTATTGCTTGCTTATATTTCCAGAATTGTGGCAATCTACAGCTAGCATTATCATATAGCTTCAGCAATCACTTAGGAGGTGCTTACAAGTCATTTACAAGAAATGTGTCCCTTTTTTCTAAATGATTGAGCTTATTTACTAAAGTGTCTTTTGAAAAAAAAGTAATTTGCATAATGAAAACAACAGTTCTTTATGCAGACAGCAATGACATCAGTAAAAGAAAGGATTTAAGGAGTAAGTCCAATTTTGAATAAAGAGATATAGCAGTAATAAAGCCTTGGTTAAACCTCTCATAGGAATTGGTGCAGAGTCCTATCTCATTGCTGCCAAGTTTTTATCCATAGAAGCCAACATTCCCATGTCTTGCATTGATGGAGTTAATAAGCTTGTAGCTTCATAAAAGCTGAAACAAGTATATTTTAAAATTTAGCCTGTATATAAACTTTTATCATTTAATAAAATATTTGCAAAAAATCAAACTTGTATACACACATAGCTATTTGTAATGGTAGGCATGATATGTAATTCCTTGCATTGCAAAGAGTTTTTAGACCATCAGCATAACCAGACATGAAGATTTTTTTTTGGCCCTTTAAACCAAATGGGAATTTGCCTTTATAAAATAAGGGGATGTTGTGAGCCCACATTGGTCAGGAGAGGGTTAATAATAATAATTCTACACACTCTTTAAATCACATAATAAATATTGCATTGCAATATGCATATGATCATTTTAGAATTTACACATCCAACTGCCTGTCTGACATCTAACACTCCGGGCCTAATTTACTAAGGTGTGATGATGTGAGTAAATGTGTACACTTTATCCAATCACCTCTAGGAGAGTTGGCTATCTTTTTATTCCATGCACATTATTGGAAATGTGATGTTTTCTATCAATTTATCTCTTTTTTCATTTTATCAATTTAGGATCATTTACCTTAGCCTGACCAGGGGCTGGCCCAATCTGTACAAATAATGGTCCTTATCCAAGTTCAGCAAGGATGATCATCAGCATTTTAACTGCTATGACACACTGAAGTATTCCTGCTTTAGAAAAGATCCCTGTGTGACTAAATTCGGAATATTTTAAATGGGAGACAAGAAATAGCTTTATTATACATGTGCTGCATAGATTGAGAGAAGATTGAGGACTAGCACATCCCTTATCAATCCTAATAAGACATCTTTCTATGACCAACGTGACATCATGCTCAATTATCTAAGCTGACTTTGAGCAGCAAAGGGTAAAATGTAAGCTAAAGCAAGCCTTTTTTTTAGTAATGAAGAGTTAAACTCCTATCAAACTTTGCTGTCTGTGTCTCAGCCATAGAGATTCACCCCATACTTATGACCTCTGTAATGAGAACTAAAAATTGGGGAGATTTCAGAATTGTGAAGAGAGGAGAAATCCCCCAATGACGCTTGTTCTTTTGACAACTAAGAGACGTCACTGGCTGTGGAGAAATTTAATTTTGCTTCCTGTTGTTTCTTAGAAAAAAAAATCCTGAATAGTATTTGAACCCTTACTCCATTACATATACACTATATATATATATATATATATATATATATATATATATGAAGGAAACTACATCTTTCCCCTTAAAAAAATATTCAAGTTCTTCTCTGCCAAAAAGATTATATGTAATGTGCATGAAGTTGATAATTTTCCAAGAATATATATTAAAAAGTACTGTGATACATATATGTTCATTTTTTTAATATACGTTTTCATGGATCTACCCTCTTCTTCTGGTCAAAGCAGTACTGTAAAACAGACGTCTAAGTAAACATTTTATTATTAAAAATACTGTGTGGGACCAGGGGGTAGACCTCTGAAATCTTCTTAAAACAAGAAAAATAAAATAAATATTTTTTCTTAACATATTATTATATATATATATATTATTTTTATATATATACATATTATTTTTATTTACATATCACATATTTACCAAAATCCTTACAAGTGCACAAGAGGGAATACACCATAAAAATAAAATGTTTCCCTTAAATGTGACAGCATGTGACTTCAATATTAAATATGCACTGTTCACATTTACATTTATTTTTTCATACACCAATTTTACTTAAAATTTATGAGGCAAGCACCTCACTTTAAAAAACAAAATTGAATAATGGCTAATGTGAAGGAGATTGGTAAACTGTTCTATAAAGCATTAAAACGTTTTAATTATGACTTTAAACTACTGCAACTCTCACCTTTTGATTTTTAATACAATGAACATTTCACACTGCACTAATTAAATAAAACATTTTCATTGCAGACTAAAAAAAATCATTGCTTTTAAAAAATAACAAGTCCAAAGAAATAAATGCTAACTTTTTACCACTTCATTACATATGCAGTGTGGATGTCACTTCTGTCGTATACAGCAAAGATTGTCTCATTTACTTTTACACACCCTAATCTCTTCTAGTTTCTCCTTCTCTAATAACTCACAATATTTCGTTTTACTACATCTGTAATATTCTGAATAATACTACAGATCCTGTAACAGGTGTCATTTAATATTTATTAAATCGAATTTAGTATCTCTATTCCATGAAATAGTATTTGTAATAATGAAGCAAAACATTTTTGTGTAACACGTGGTACATTTTTTCTTTGTTGGTTGTGATCTGACATGATCATAAAACAGTGTAATAAGATTTGTATATAGGTGTGACATGGACCCAAGTAGATGATAACATTGGGCTAATACGCAGCAGGCTTATATATCTAATTGTATTTTAAGTATTGTAGACATTTAACTCGCTGTGAAATGATCTTTTCTATACTGATTATATTTATTATTAATATCCATGAATTACTGTCATGTAAATTGAAACAAATCGGTCACCATACATGTGTAGCTATATTCTTACTAGGCATCTCTCCATCATAACAATAAACGTCTAGGCTGTTTCCTTTATCCGATGCTGATTTACTGAAGGATCTGAAAATCTTTTCGATGATCCAATCATGTGAAAAGCACATTCCTGTTTATTTATTTCACCTTGCACATAATTGAGTATTTAACATGAACTCAGCTACAATTTATTGATTGAAGATTCTCAACTCCCTTAGCAAATCAGCCTCAATATATCAGAATGGCTGCAAATGTCTAAGTTACTTTAATTATGTATTAACAAACATATGCCAACAAATGTTATAGACTCAGCTATCTTTTAAGATTTGATAAAGGAGTGCAAAGTTCAGTGACTAAGTTCATCAACTCATCAGAGTATATGGTTTACTGTAACCTGAAATCTCATCAGTGTCTTGATTCTTTCATCTTCTCTACTCTCCATTATAATCCTGAGAAGATGATGGGAAGGAGCTGTTTTAGCATTTTTGTTAAGTGATATGTAAGATGTATTTGTGTATAAAAGTTATGTAATATTTTTTTACAGGAAAAAAATATTATGAGTCTAGGTGAATTCCTATTCTTCAAGTGTATCTGAGGCTGCTTTCTCTAAAGAATGTCCATTCTGTAAATTGTGTAAGTATCCCTACAATTACCCAATCTTGCGCAGATGAAATAAGTAAACTAGATTTTTTTTTTTTTTTTTTACAAGATTGGACAATTGATTTGCAAACAATTGTGTGAAGATTTTAAACTACTTTAGCAAGTTATCCCCATGGTTGGTTGGCATGCAGTTGGTATGTGGGCACTGTGTGTAGTATATATAGGGACAGACTGGGTGGACCTGTGGTGGCATAGCTACAAACAAGTGGCATGCCATGAGAAATCCTTTCCCCCTCCAGCGCTAATTAAGACAATGCTCTGAGCAAGACAGGAGACATTAGATGAAGTGTTAACTTAATGATTCCTCCGTTTGACTGCTTCTAACCAGCACAAGCTGCCACATTTCCAGCTAAATGAAAGTGGACAGCTGCTGCATACAACAGGGCTGGGGAAAAGAGGGATTAAGCTTGGGTGGGAGTGAAGGGGGCTGTGAAGTCACTACATAGAAAGTCTCATACAAGTCATAAGAATATCATCCAGCAGTAATCATACTGTCCATGGCAGTGCTCAATGTACACACTGACAGGTAGACCCTGAGCTTGCAGGCTGAGAGCAGAAATATTTGTGCAGTGTTGATATTCATGTGTAATTACAAGGTCTTTTTGCCACCTACCTATTGATTCACCAGTGACCCGTCAAAAAGAGTAGCATGGGAATTCTGGTATGACACAATGCTAACAGGGAGAGCACTCACCCCCTCCTGCAGGCTTAGCTTCCATCCATACAAACTCCACCTTGTGAACCCCACACTCACACCAGCACATCATTACAGCTTGTCCTGCATGGCCCCCACTCATCAATGTCATATCATTGCCTGCTGCAGGGACCCAGCCTATGGCACAGGGGTGATCGCAGGATCCCAGTGCCATGGCATTCATTCTTTCTGCAGGACATGGAATTCTAATAAAAATTATGAGAGCAATGCTGCCAGACACAAGGTCATGAGGACAACTGATTAATTAGGGTCGGAGGAGCCCCAGAGGCAGCCTGCTCCTGACAGTACAACCAGAGAAAACACATTTTTATTGAACTGGGAAACCGTTTTTAACATCTCACAGCGGGGGGGCTTTGGGACTTTTTGTGTCTTATAATTGCTTAAAGATATATGGCAGCTTAGATTACTGTAATTACCATCAGAGGCTGTTGAAAGAAGTTAGTCTGAGTCTAAGGGACTGCTGCTTGGGTTCCTATTACCACCCAGGCAGAGATCACTTCACATTGCTGTACAGTCATCTAGCCAGAGCCATTGGGGCATTCTAATTACTTACTGCACCTGTGTGAGCGCTATGGGAGCCCTAGTACATCCTGCCATAGAGAACAGTAACCTGCCTCTCTCCCTGTACAGCCATATGTATGTCCATTTATTCTAGGACTGAGCAACCAACTTGTCTGTGCAGATCTTTACATCAATCTATATGTGTGAAGAATTACTTATATATCTATGCTCTCATCACTCTGAGCAACCAATCTGCCTGTACAGCTGTCTGTAGATCAATCTATGCATCAATTTATATTTCTTTCCATTTATCAACTGAGCTGTCTATAGATCAGTCTGAATATACATCTATCCCTTCTGGAACATCTATTTTGCTTTCCCTTATACTTCTATCCATCCATATGAATCTATCTATCTATCATCCATTCATTCATACATATCCCTTCTAGGACTGAACAACCCCCTGTACATGATGATTTGGTTTATCTATTCTATTCTATTTTTACATAAAAAACACCATTTATTTCCATATATAATATATATTTTCTTATTATTCCATCTATCAATTTATGTGTTTAAAATATTCTCAATGTCCATTATTAGTATGGAAATCCACACATCTAAATTTAGGAAAATCTACTAATCCCTCCATGTATCCATAGCCGGTGCCTTGGCCACATTTTGCGCCTGATCACTTTCCTAATAATTATTGCCCATTATAGAGGTCATTCCATAGATAGATAAATGGCTGCTGCTCCAATCTATATAATCTAGATTATTCTTTTATACAGTCTTTATTATTAATACAGTACAATATAAATTTAAAACTACTATCAGGAACGTGCCTGATATTATACATTCTTATAAATATGGGTATTTGGCAAATGCGCTTTCCTGAAATGAAGATGTGAAGACTCATGAATCAGGCGGACATTCTATAACAATGTATTATATATGAGCAAGACACATATGATTGTGGTCATTCTATAACAATGTATTATATATGAGCAGACACATATGATTGTGGTCATTCTATAACAATGTATTATATATGAGTAGACACATATGATTGTGGTCATTCTATAACAATGTATCATTTATAATCAGTCACACACCACTTGCTGAGACATTTCAGCACTTTTCTCCTGGGTTGGAAACTTTGAAAATGTACATAGAGAAACCATGTAATATGTAATCCTTATTTCCCTCCTCAGTGTCCACATAAACCTTGGCAGGATTAGCAGCGACTTTTGCAGCACACAATGCCCCGCACACAGCCCTTCCCACAGCTAAAGTGGCCACATTCAGGATTAGCACGAATGGGACTTTAAAGTTTGGGGTTTTTCTTCATCCCTCGTTTCTCGGATTATTTGCCATAATTCGGGATGCCTTGTGCTGTAGATTGCATTGAAAGCCGATTTTAACTTGATTATGTGAGCAGCTTTAAACTTTTTCCTACTTTTATAGAACGCCTGCCAGAAATTACAAGTCATAAAATAAGACAAAAAGTAACAAGTGAAAAAAAGTAATAAAAAAGAAAACTCTATGCATTGGCACCGGCATTAGTTTACAAACGTTTTGTAAGTGAACTCGTTTATTTATGTATGATATAATATTATTATTATATATTATTATACACACATACTTATCTATATGTCAATCACAAAATCAATATACATATGCATGGCGTAGACATATCAATGAACTAAGATGTGTATATATATATATATATATATATATATTAGTGATTTAGATATATTTATGTATTCATTATCTGTATATTTAGATTTACCGACTAGTCAATAAATCAACTAATATACATACACATGATTTAGAGCGCTCATCTATATCAATTATTATAAACATTCCCAATATAGAATATGTGTTCTCTTTTTTTTATCCATCCCAATCAATCAATATACATGTGCATGATATAGATCTATGTGTCTATCTCTCTATCTCTCTATCCATCCATCCATCCATCCATCCCCCCCAGGTACCCACTTGTTGATCCTGCAGGTTTGCTCATGGTGCCCCCAGGTTGCAGTATTGGGTTGCAGTGATGACAGGTAGTCCAGCTCTCACTTCTCTCCCAGCCGGCTCCCTCCAAGCATCCTCTTCCCCTGATACTTTGGAAAGAGAAGAATAAACTTTGTCGAAGTGCCAGAAATGTTTTGCTAGTTGAACCGACTCTTCTCTGCCAGGCCAGCCAATAGTCTCCAGATGAGGGGCATTAAACCTTGCCCGGTGCAGCTGTCAGGTAGAAGCAGTTTTATTGCCTGGGGCAGGTCTGCAGAGACTGAGCAGGCTTCCAGCTAGGTGGGTGAATGAGCAGAGAGAGGTTCACACTAGGCAGTGCCTGGTTCTATAGAGACAAGGCAGGCTTTGCAGAAGTTCAGTGCACTGAATGACTTTGTGCTTTGAGCCTCAGGCTCTATTCCTTAGAATAAAATGGGGACAGCAGAAAGTGACAGGACACTTGGGAGGAGAGAAGTGCTCCCTGTGCCCACTGAGAGCTGCCCTGCTCTTCCCTACTGCTGGAGCAGCGTGACGTCACCACTCTGGATAGTAATGAGCCTCCCTATACAGAGGGCTGACAGCACAGCAGCAGCAATACCTATAGCACTGTGTGTGTCCTGCCCAGGGCACTGCCCTAGTGCATATCACTTTCTGCCTGCCAAGGACATCCCTGGAGCACTTAGATTTATCAGGTACTGTGTTTGTCTGTGACATCGCCACATGCCCCTGCTGCCTTCTGCACTAATCCCATCTGTGTCATGGGTCACTCTCACCATTACTTTAATGGGCAGCCTTGTAAGGCGTCTGACAACTTTTTAGGAGGGATTTACAATTTCTCTGTTTATGTGACTGAGAAGTCAAAGAGTGCCCAGGACAAGAAAAGTCCAGCTGTATGGTCCTATGTTATGTGGCAGCCAGTCACTGTGATATAGAGGGCACACAGGTCACCCAATCTATGTATACAGACGGCACCAGCCTCATGCCCCCTTCACTTTTTATTAATAATACCAGCTAGAAAAATTTCATTGCAGCTAGATATCTGTGTGGCCCTTTTACCTGGTGATTCAGATTGACTTTTCTTTATGTCTTTATTCTATGGCAGTATACTGCACCCATAAGTACCATGCTCTGCCCATTGCCACCTGTGTAATGGGAATGCCAGTTCTACTGTAATATAAATGATAACTAACACATAGGGGTAGGCAGTAGTGACAGACAAGCCTGAAAACTGCTTTAAGTTTCACATATTAATTCTTAGTTATTTCCCTGGTGTACAAAAATAATTAGCTGAAGAGCCACCAGAGTGGAAAACATACTGTACAATGTGTGTTTTTTATTAATACTTACAGATAATGACTGGGATTTGTAATAAACATTTCCCAAATGTTTAAAATAAATCAGATTGTATGCACCATAGCTGGCTTCCATTTCACCGCAAGGGGCGCCCTTCTATGCAATCTATTTTATTTCCTGAATTTCTGAGAGCCATCAACTACTTTTTATTACCTTATATGGCAATCAGTATATATATATATATATATATATATAAATTTGTGCTACTATATATCATTTAATTTGAATTTACATCATTGCCCCTAAACAGTATCTGTACTTTACATATAGTGAACTAAATGTTGTTGATTTGTTTTAAAGTTTTCAAGTTTCTTGTGTGTTAATCTGCATAAATGGCAATTGGTTCATAAGAATGATTGTTCTAGTGTTAAATTGGACACAGCCTGTTGAATTATCACCAGTGACCGAATAAAAAGATGTTTAACTTCATGTAAGTTCTTGTAAAAGTGTTAGAAATTTAGAGCGTTACTTACTTATGGGCTCTATTTATAAAACAGGGAATTCAATAATTACCTGAAACATGTCAGATTCACTGCTTTATTATTATTATTATTATTATTAATAAACAGGATTTATATAGCGCCAACATATTACGCAGCGCTGTACATTAAATAGGGATTGCAAATGACAGACTAATACAGAAAGTGATACAGGAGGAGAGGACCCTGCCCCGAAGAGCTTACAATCTAGTAGGTGCTTTATAAATAGTGTCCATAGAATCTAAATAATTATTTTTAAAGTTTTGCAGTCTTACTGTGTACTTGTATTTTAATTAGGTTTGCTTTTACATTTTTTTAAACACTTAGTTTATTATGTATGAAAAAAAAGGAAATACAAGAAAACATAACATAAAATATAGGAAAGAAGGTAACAGGCACTAATACAATGAAAGGGGGAGAATACTTTTTTCTTACAGAATCAAGAGTCAGATGTGTGTTCTATAAATTTCTTATAGTTTCTCCTCTTGGGGGAATGCACAACAGTGCTGAATTTTAAAGCCTACAGCCTTGCTAATTGTCATTGTTATGTACACTCAGAAACTGGAAGACAGCATGTAAAGTCAGGCACAGGTAGTTAACACAACTATACATTTCAGAGTGATTTGGACACTCGATTTTTAACCTGAAAGGTCAAAGAAAAGCTAAGACTAATGGTATTCTTTCATAATTAAGCCTGCACACTAATAATAATATTCAGTTTGAGGCCTTAGCCCAAATGTAATGTTTTCATTAAATAAAAATAATTTTTCTGCATCATACCCAGGAAAGACAGCATTGATTGAAAACAGAAAAAATGATTTTTTTGTTGTCTTTGTCTGTTCTTTAGACTATACACTGGCATGTATGTGGCAGATTAGCTTCACCAGATGCCAATGTTTGCCAAGTGCCCCTCGCAGTCTCATCTTATTTCAAGTACTTCTAAAGTGTGTGAATTAATTGCTAATACTTCCAAGTGTATAAATATTGTATACACACTCACTTGTTTAACAAACACTGAACCAGGGAACGTTTATATATTATTTTACAAATTGTTAACATTTCATATCTTCTGAATTTATTTTAACAACAAGCATCAGTACATCCTGAACTTGTCCCAAGTACTGCCCAAGGTGCATGTGCCTAGCAGCTCCCACAAACACTTTCAATGAATAAATAAATAAGTAATAAACAAATATTCACATATATGCTGCTTCTTGTGTTCGGTGAATAGAACAGGTCATGTGTCCAGAGTGGACCATATGTAAGGTTTCGTACACCAAATGGAAATTCCTCTGAAAAAATTGTTTTTTCAATAATTAACCATTTGTGTGAAAACTGACTGGTGTAAATTATGAGGCATTTGCTTTTCTGATTTCTTTTTTGATTGAATACATGTGGAGAATACTTAGACTTTATTGGACACTAAACATATTGCAAAACTAAACAAGAATCAAGTTATTAAAAAACAAAAAAAAACAAACAAACATGCACCATTATATCCATCCCATTACCTTCACATTACACAAGTTACACATGTTAAAACCAAACTGGTGCTTAGGGTTCCTATCCATAAAATTATAAAGAACTCAGAGTTCTATTCCTAGTGATACAGTAGTAAGAACATTGTTTATACTGCAGTGACTCACTTGGACCTTTATCTACAAATTCATATACTGGAAGCAAAAAACTCAAACAATGTCATATAAAAAGAATTAAAGAAATCAAGGGTCACCATTTCTGAGCACATTGGAGCTGGATGCCTTCTTTTTACTTCTAATTACAATTATGTGTCACGGTCACATAGTATAGGAATTGTTCTTAGTAAATACTACAATGGTATTGATAATATTATTCATCACAGCTGTGCCAAAGCACATAGAAATTTTCAAATCAATCGCAGTGCTGTAATGTCATTGTCATCACTGTCATTATTATCATCATCATCATTATCTTCAGTAATTCTTATTTCTTATTCAGTGAAATAGGATGTTACAACGGCCATAAGTCACCTACTAAGGTAAGCAGACATAGTGCTGGCCAAGAACATGAGATGATAAATGGATGTTTGAAATGATGAATGTCATTTTCTGAAACAATGATGGTATAATTAAAATACTGAGCAGACACGCCTGGTTGTGGCAGTGTGGCCTGGTTGTAGCAGTATGCTATTGATTATCTGTGATATTTTTGTTCTATCAAACTGAAGAATCCACAATTCCTATACATTTTTTAAATTATTTTTTATTGTTGGATCTGGCCTAATTAAATTGTAGCGTTATCGCGAGTTCCCGCAATATCATTGATATCATCGAGTTCCCACACAGTAACCCCAATCACTATGCCTAAAGAGCAGAAGCAACGCGCAGGTACCAGTCTCCGGAAGGTTAACCTTGAACGTCGTGTCTTCAACCCCGAATGGACTGACGAATTATTCTTCGTCCAACGCGGCAACAAAGCCCTGTGTTTAGTGTGCAACGACACCAACAGCAGTGGTTGAATCCCAAGGCGCATTTCGGTGCCAAGCACGCGCACAGGTACAGAGACTACACCGTGGATGAGCAGAAGACTGAGGCTGCTCGCTTGCAGTCACAGTTGGAAAAAAACGTTGCTTGTTTCTTCTGGCTTAGTGTTTTTTCTTAACCTCCTGCCTAGTAGTCCAAAAAGTTTGCCGACCCATGCTTTAGATAAACTTGTGCTTTGCCCCTGGAAGGAAATTAAAAAGTTTTCCTTGGCCCCAAACACACACTTCCTTTAAGCCCCCTGACACTCCATGTGTCCAATAGCTAGCTCTCTGTAGTTACACTTGTGTTAACGCAATTTATAGTAATGTACTATGCACATATTCCATGAGAAATGCATTGCTAGGTTTATTGACAGTGTCCTTTACATTCTCTGATCCCTGGATGTAATAGACATATCCCCTGAGGGTGTTTCACCAAACTGGCCTAAACCCAAGTACAATACTTCATAGAGATGCACTGATGTTATAACTTTAGCACTGCTCTCTGCAATATTGAATATTTACCAATAGTGCTACTAGGAGGAGGAAGACTCAACTACATCATGTGATGAAGAGAAACGGTATGCATGAAGAAAGATTTTTTTTAATAGCGGAGAGGGTGGTGGGTGAGGGGTTTTCTTCAAAAACTGGAGCTATAATTCAACCACCATCACTGTTCCTGCAGGTAGAGCTCTCGGCTGTAACCCTAATAAAAACCTCAGTATTGTAGGGTATGGTGCACCCATGCACAGTTAATCTGACGTCCCACATTGGAGGATATGGTACCCAAGAAGCCATTTGCTAGGCCCAAACGCTGTAATAAATGGAGGGTTGTCCTGCATAAAACAAACATTGAAGGTAGAATCAGGCTACCAACCCTCTGACCCAGATGTTAATTGTATTTCTGAGCACCTAAGCGTTTCAGGCATTTGTGAGGCTTACACTGAGAGAGGATCTGAAATACTGGCACATGTCTTTTATATGCCGGCAGCTCTGATTAAGTAAATGTATGACACTTAAGATGTAGTCATAGTGTATTGGATTGATTACTTATCCTCTTGCTTGAACTGATCTGCCTGGGTTAAGTTTGCTTGGGGCTTAATCTCCTCTAACTGGCAGAAGTAGCAGCCTCTCCTCCACCAGTGACCCCCCATTCCAAGGAGGCCGAGCAATGTCTTCTGTCCCAGGCTCTCAGGAGAGCCAGCAGGGAACACGGAACACCATATCCCATAAGAAAAATTAATTTAAAATTTTACCCCCCTGCTACCACCCAATTCTGGTAAATACAAATACATGCACCTGACACACATGCATGTAAACGATACATGTTGGGTAATGATGCACATGCCAGAATGGGAGGTAAAAATTCTAGCGTCGTTCATTGTCGCTAATATATACATGATATCTAAAATATATATGTGTGAAAAAAAGTGTTGTCTTTACTTGCGGGAAATTACAGACAGCAGAAACACCCCCAATCTACACCTATATCATTATTATTTCAAAAAGTTATTTGTAGGTGGCAGAAATAGCAGCCCCAAAATACTGTAATTTTTTACAAATGCATCCAAGAGTTTGAAGCTCTTTTTTGGTTCTCTTTCCCTCCTCGATCTCCCTCTATGCTGTCTATCTATCTATCTATCTATCTATCTATCTATCTTAGACCAGCTATCTTATTTATTTGTATTTTATTTTTGGAAGTTTTTTTTATTCCAGAGTGCAGTGTGCATTTGTTGCTAATACAGGCAACAGCAAAGTGTAAAATATCTAGAATAGATGTGACAAGAAGGAAAGCCTTTTTTTATACAGGGTTTTTTAAAGGTTTTCCCTACTCTATTTCAAAGATGGAAGTGGGTTCTGAGGTCAGACTGGTAAAAACGCTGCTACCGTTTCAGTTTGTGGAATCAGTCTCTTTCCCCATGTTTATCACCTGTGGTTCATCACAGTGGCACTTACCCCACTCTTATTATTTTGTTCAGAAGAACCATCTCTTGCTAAATTCCAATTAAAAACTTCTAAATCTTTAGTGCTAACTTTTTACAACCCCCAGATTGTGGACAGCCATACTCTATGCATGGTTTAACTATGGTAGTAAAGCTCAACATTTTGCCATCGTCATTTTTTTCACAATCAAGGGAATGAATTACTCCCCTTCTCCGAGCTATAGAGTAAATATAAGATTTCTTTCACCTTCTTCTATAGTTATCTTTAAATTAGACGACACCCATATATGCTCAAATTCAAAAGTTATCTCTTTACAGTATACTGAGAAAATATGTATTGAAACCTCATCCCTGACTGATTTGTATGCCCGTCCACTAGAGATCTCTGTTGGCAATGCAAGCCTGAAGTGGGTTTTTTTACACCGGCTGTCCCCAACCTGTTGGGGAGAAAATTTTGGAGGTCAGCAGCTCTGGCCAGTGCACCCCCCAGTGGGGTCAAGAAAAGGACCTCACTTGGGGGAGAGCACCGGCCAGAGCCGCAGACCATGTCTCCTGTATGCATAGCAGGCTCAGGGAGGTGGTTTTTTCCTCTTAAAATGGTATTCCTCTTTTTTCATTCCTAATGATGTTTATTTATCTGTACTTATGTCCTTTTTATTTTTTCACATGAAATGTTTTGAAGAAGTTGCTGTGCATTACCTTATGGTACCAGGATTCCCACTGATGACCAAAAGGATTTTTTAAAGAGAAACTTTCTCCAAATTTAATGGTGGGCTTGGTTTAAAAATGTGGTGTTAGGGTTGCCAATTAGGCTAAAAAACTAAGGCATAGCTCCCAAAAGGCCACAGCGCACCAGAAGTGATGCTCTTTTCTTACAGTCATCGGGTACACTAAATGGGTTTCTTTTCTTGGTTCCTAGAAATGTGTTTCTTGCTGTCAGATTTTTACTGCTTATTATGAGCTAGTTGATACCAAAAGCTTCATTTCTCAATCTACAATTAAAAAAAAATGTAATATATGAAGTAAATTTTATGATAAATTACCATACAACTCCTATGATCTAGATATAATATCCTAGATCTTTTGTCTGTTAGGATACTTGTTGGGATAGACTGTGCAATATTTGCCCACTATTCTTTACAGAACTGTTCAAGCTGAGACAAACTACATAGTGTCTAATGGGGGACTGCAATTTTCAAGTCATTCTGCACATTTTCTTTAAAGTGCAACTCTCCCATACAAGTATTTATGATATTGTGTTCACATGCATGCCATGATCATTCTTTGCCATAAATACTAAACAATTTTAGAAATACCACAAATCTTAAGAAAAAAACAAAAACTTGTATTCAGCAGAGATACAATTCCTGGTTTATAATATCAGATTACTAACACTGTAAATTTGTATCAATACCCATTGAAAACAACCAGTAAAATAAAGAATGGGGGACAGATCACATAAACATGTATATATGAAAAGTGTGAAAATTCGAAATTCCAGTCATTTTTCATGAATAGGAATGCAATGAGTTCTAAAGTGGATGTCCGGTAAGTTCATTGTCATGTGGACAATTTAAACCTGTTTGCCACAGATCCTGTAAAGTTTCAACATATGGTCCCGAGTGGTAAGGAATCAAAAAATGGGAGCCAATTTTCTGGTCTATCTAGACCCTTGAGGGTCAGTAGATTAGGTTTAGTTATTTTGATTGATGGGAGTACAATTGATTTTAGGCCCGGCTAAGCTTTGCCTTGATGCTTGTGGGATAGGAAACTATCAGTACCAGATGTGAAATCTGTACTGTAGAACCCGATGTTGCACCTGCACATTCCAGCACAAGCACTTGGTCCAAAAATTAAACACAGTGGACCTGATTTATTAAAGCTCTCCAAGACTGGAGAGGATACGCTTTCATTAGTGATCCAAAAACCTGGATCTGGTCCAGGATTAAAAACATTTAGTAACAAATAGCAAATGACTTTAAGAAATTCATTCCTGGTTTGCTGGATTACCTAGGTTCACCGAACAAAGTGTATGTTCTCCAGCCTTAGAGAGCTTTAATAAATCACGACCAGTGTGACTTGGTAGTATCAGAGAACAGGTCTATGCTGAATCTGAAGTCTGTCTAGGGTATAAAGATTAAAGAAAATTCAAGATTTATAACACATGAATAGATTTATGGAATGCTGCTAACTTAGTGTCCTTCTGATTAAGCCTATGGGTGAAATGTGTCAAGAAACTTTAAAAGCAAACTAAACAACATCACTGCAGTATCCTAGTCATTTATTGACAATTTGTATGTATAGGAATCAAAGTTTTTCATATTGCTTTAAGTAAAAATTGCAAATGTTTTAAAATTTTAATTGTGAGTGTTACAATTATGCACCATAAAAATCCTTGGCATACTTTTGCAAAAGAGTATTTAAATATAAACTTGGACGATGATGCGTAACCCATAATACACCCCTGGTGAACCAGTATTATAGAAAATAACAGAACCCATTTGCGAATAAACTGTTACTTTACAATAGGCTGATATATGTTATATTGCAGGAAACTGCATTGAGACGCATTTTGTCATTGGAATATCGGTATGATGACAAGAGTTTAGTAAGCTTAGGTCCAGGTCGCATATATAACAATTGAGTTTGAAAGATTCTTCCAATTGACATACTGTTTACCAAATCAGCAGGTTTTTTTTATTATTGAGTTCCTGGACTGTGTTTAAACTTTATTCAGCATTATTGTACTAGGCTAAAGTCCCAGGAAAATCATTTTTAGAATTTTTGTTGTTTCAGCTACTGGGGTAGTTTGTAAAAACATTTACAGCGAAAGACTTATGAAATGTCTACATAAAAAGTCATACAAGGAGGTCAAGTTAACCACTTGTACCCATAACTACCATTGTATTGATTTTCGCTGAAACAAACAGGAAGTCAAATAATTGCTGAGTTGTCTGAAATATCATATTCAGTACACTGAGCCTTTTAACATCTAATAGACATTTATTTTGCAATATTTTCACACACTGGTAAAAAAATTGTTTAACAAAATATATTCACAATTTTTGTGATCTGTAAATGCTGTTACACTTTCTAGAGATCAATAGCACAATTTTTTCAGGAAATATACATTTCCCAGCAGAAAAGGCCCAAGATATTAGTTACTGGAACTCAAGCCTTTCCTGCTATGAAAGAGAAAACAATGTTTGGTTTTGACATGGCTAATACCTATAAATTAACTCTAAGTGACACTAGTATAGAAACATGTCAGCTAATAACACAAATTTTAAATCCTGAACAGCTGGGAAACATCGACAAGTTAAACCTGGCATTGGAGTCTCTAATTAAATAGACAATAGGTCAAAATAATGCTGTCACTGGTAATGCAGGTTAGGCTCCATTGCAACTATACTACAGTCAGAAGATTCACCTAATTCACCTTAATCTAGGATAATATAAATTGCCAGTACTATTTCCAATTTGCTTGCATGCAACATGTCCTGTATAGAGAAGGCGTACGAATATAATATAATATAATATAATATATAATATTTTAAGATTGTTCATAATTAGAATGCAGGGAAGACTGTTTGACAGAACTGGGAAGCCTTGCAAATAACAGGTGTTTTAGAAAGGTGAATTACTGGAGAAAAACTGAGATTTTATTATATAAGGTGGTTTAGTGTACATAGTAGTTCCAGAATAAAAAAACAAGCAGCCCTGGTCAGACTGTGTTCTATAAAAGGGATGGGGTCATAGGGAAGATATGGTTAGGCAAAATTTGGGGTCTTACCTGCTCTTTTTTGATGATCCCTTTACTCCGGCCCTCTATGCCTTCTATATGAAGGAAGTGGTGCAGTTTTGGAATTATGTGATTTATGAATGCCAAGAATAACCCTTTGATACAATAGTACACAAATATACCTTGCATTTGCATAAATACTCTCAAAAGTCTGATGAAGTGGATGCTGCTCCGTACAATGTATTATGCCTGAGATAATTACCAAAAAAGATTAACCCATCACAACTAAAAACCAGCTGGATTAGCCACTAGTCGGTGATGGCAATGATGATAGCTTTATACTGGTATATACACACAGAAGACTGCTTAGCAAACATTTGCTGTTCTAATCTTTTATAAATATTTTTTATTGACCAACAAACCAACAAATAAAACAAACTGTGGCTTCCATGCTGAACAAAGTGGTATTCTCTGTATTCTGAAGGATTTGTTTGTGTTTTACAGTCTAGTTTAGGGATGCATTACATGTGAAAACACTTGACCAAATAAAAAAGTCAGTTTTTCTTATTTTGATTAATAAATAAGTCTCACAGTTCACTTGCCAGCAATAGATTTAGAAAATGGTGTTTTCCTGTTATCCCTGCAGCAATATAGAACAGCACGTAACAACATTATAGAATTACAGTGCTAATTGTTTTAATTCCACCAGTTACGTTAAGTTCATTAAACTGCATAATACATGCAAGCAATCTTCATGCAATGCATAACCATAATTCAGATGTTTTACTAACAAAATTGCAGGGTGAAGGAATGATCCTTAAATACATTAGGAAAATTAAAGAATTAAATATTCTTTTTCACCGCAACACATCTCGTATATACGCTTCAATTGTACCCAAAAATTATGCTAATTGCAATCAACATAGTGTGCAATGCAAACACACAAGTTATCACATGGTATAGATGGAGAAGCAAACACATTTACCTCTATTATAACCTATATACCAATGCATAACTCTTTTAAATGCTTTTACAATTGAAATACCCTTCATTACATATCTCCTCTCCTATTGTGTGTTACTTCCCCACCTCCTAGATTGTAAGCTCTTTGGGGCAGGGTCCTCTCCTCCTCCTGTGTCACAGTCTGTACCTGTCTGTCATTTGTGACCCCAATTTAATGAACAGTGCTGTGTAATATGTTGGCGCTATATATATCTTGTTAAATATTAATAATAATATTAATAATAATAATAATCAATAAGATATAAAAGTTTTTTCAAATAAATGTTGGGTACAATCATTAGCTAATGTTCCTTATTATTTTGTATATATATAAAAAAAAAAAACACATCTTTTACTGTCATTGTGAAAACTCAACAATGTTTAGGATCAAGCACTGTCATATTTGACCTCCTATCAGGTTTTTAAAGGTAGCCAAGGCCCTTAGTGAACTTCACTAACAAAATTGCTGTTATGGTCTCTCCAGCCAAGTCTCTTAAAATTCAGGATAGTAATGTAAATTAATGTGATAAATACTAATATTTCACAGTGCCACGTCTGATGAAAGGATGATTTTCCAACCTCATTGCCACCATTACACCAAACATGTCAGCATGAATAAACAGGCTAGTCAGTGCAGCTTCAAGTTTTTCCAATATCTTATCATCTTCTTAACATCTCAAACATAATTTTGTGCCTATGTGACCTGACGTCCTTTATGATGTTGTTCATTCATACTACTTTAGGTTAATGATGATGATATATTAGCAGAGCTTATATTCTATCCTCAGTAACTGTAACATTTTACAAGAAAGGTTATTACTACTCTAAGCACCTTTATGATTTATGTCAAGACAACCTAAAATGCCCTTCCCTTGAACTGAAATTTGAGGAGCATTTCAATTTAATTTTCTGTGTGGAATTTTGCTAGCATTTACTATTGGATGCTTGAATTGGAAGTATGTTAGTGGTTATAGGCAGAAAACTGTTTGTGGAGAGGGTACTTCACTACATGAAGTGAAATACTATAAGCAGCTTGGAGGCTTTTTAACTCTCATTCCTTTGTGTCAAACAAGCAGCTGTGAAGATTGAGCTATCTCCTGCTCTATTCTACCACTGGATGTTACAAAATAATTGACTAAGAGGGTAATCAGGATTATGTTTTAAATAGGAGTCACGTCTTCAAACTGAAATAATGTCCTTTTGTAAAGGCCGTTCTCTAGCTTCTGTTCACATGGTTTGTCTGAAAGCCGTAATTGGGTGGGTCTGGAACAAGAAGCAATGTTTCTGTGCTGTGGATGTTATAGAATGACAATAAAGGGAGAATAACTTTTGATCTCAGAACCATATTTTCTGTGGGAGCCTTTTCACCAAGCTAAAGATGTGAATTTTTAGCCACCCACCCTGCCCTCAATATTGATATTTCAAATTATAATTTAATATCACTGCGATTTTAACATGAATCGAACTGTATGCCTTTATGATAAGC
The DNA here is from genome assembly GCF_032062135.1 of Pyxicephalus adspersus. Taxonomy (NCBI): domain Eukaryota; kingdom Metazoa; phylum Chordata; class Amphibia; order Anura; family Pyxicephalidae; genus Pyxicephalus; species Pyxicephalus adspersus. The sequence goes on along the minus strand of NC_092861.1, from coordinate 79,293,384 downwards.
AGCAAACATTATACAATGTTTTAGATTTAGTACAATTTCATTTCTGATTTATATGTTAAGCAAATGTCTATATTTGTAAATACACATATTTAATTTAAAAAATACATTTACAAAAAAAACGTTAGTGACAGACCTAAGGCAGGAAGCACTGAGTATTGATGTCTTTTTATAATGGTTTAGAATTGCTGAGAGCATAGACATGCACACTCATGCAATACATCCATGGTTAGTATGACAAACATACAATATTTGAGGACATGTTTATTATTCAGGTGTCTAAATGAGTTCAGATTGTAGCAGTAATTCTTCATACTGGATAAGAGATGTAAAGTATTTCTCTAATGCTTTAACCCAATCATAAACCTAGAATTAGCACAAAGATGTAACCAAGCGGGAGAAAATCTCTAGGATAAAAGAAATGTAAGCAATATCATTAATATGCTGTAGAGAAATGATGATTAACCAAACACATTTCCTCTTTCCAAGGTCGGTTCTCAAGTATAGTATTATAGTATAGTACTCAAATATAGTACAAAGTCTAATCATTCATTGCACGGTTAATTTATTTGTAATGAAATTGTTTTATATGTATTAAAAAATGTCTATTCTCACAAAATGCTGTAAATATATGTATATATATATATATTTATTTATAATGCATTTTAAGAAAAAGTCAGGATTCACATTAGGGTAGATTGTTGGACAATATTTGATTACATTTTGGGTGAGTTTATTACCTATGTTTGTCAAAATTAGTCCACTAATTGTAGCAATGAACGAAAGAAAAGACAGATGGAGTGGAGCACATGGGGTTGCATTTGTTTCATGTTAGTATTTTTTAATGACCTACAGACTAAAATTGTTATACAGAGTACACCTATTTTACTGTCCCCACTGTTGTCCAGCCTAAAGGAATAAGATTGCTGTCATGTCTAAAAGCAGAATATTTCACATATGTCATTTAAATTGTAGGTTGTGGTAACAGATACTTTCTTGGCACTCTGAATGTTGTGTGAGCAAAACATGCTGAAAAGAGAAAATGAAAGTTGAAATGAAATGAAAGTTATCCTTCATACTGGAACAAAGATGTTAATTATTTCTCTATTACAGGAAAAATGCAGCATTTGCTATATTCTGGGAGCCACCTGTCCATAGCTAAGGACCCAGTAGTGGTTTCAGGCCATTACCAGATCCCCAGTGCTAGGGCCAATGTTATGGGAGAGGGCCTCATTCTAACTATATGACCCTAGTGCTGTGGAGTTCTCAGAGCAGGAGCCTATATGAATCTGGAACCTATCTTTAATCAGGGAACCCACAGATATCTCTCCCCCCATTCATCCTGGGAAATAAGTACATACCCATTCCCAGAATCGGTTTAAGCAGCCACAGTATTTTTTTATACTTCACAACAAAAGATACTAAATACTACATAAAAACATACTGTTCTTGTTGTTGTTATTGCAGGGTCCAGTGATGTCTAAATAAGAGAACTGCAGAATGGGCTGGGTTAATGTAAACAATGACAAGAGTGCCGCCCTATTGGGCAGAGTGACGGTCATTGCATTCACCCTGCTGAATGCACCTGGGTAGAGTTCCTGTCATTAGTCAGCAGGAACAAACAGCACTTGATGGATCTTGGTAAGATCCTATTTATACATTTTAAGGTAATTATTAGTTTAAAAGAAAACAAATATGTTTTTAATCTTTGTGCAGTGTGTTGTTCTAGGCCTCTAATAACCCTTTCTGGGAAATGGTAAGGGGTGCTATGTACCCTTTCTGGGAAATAGTAAGGGTGCTATGTACCCTTTCTGGGAAATGGTAAAGGGTGCTATGTACTCAAGGGTAAGGAAGAGGATATCTGGGGGCCCCTTAGAAAAGGAGGTTCAAGATTCCCATAATAGTAAGTGTATTGGAATCTGGAATTCCCCAGTGTTTGCAAGGGCCACAAGCTCCCACATGTGGGTCATGTGGGGAGATGAGGCCCTCTCCCTTGACAATGGCACTTGGGACAGGCAGATGTCTGCTTTTTGCCAAAAAAAGAGAAGGCTACACACTTTTTGCCCCTTCCTTATTTGGCAAGCAGTATTTGGGATGCAAAAACACCTGCAAAATCGCTTGCAATTCCTAAAAGAAGCTTGTAAAGCAGTTCCAATGCAAATTTATGGAGCCAACCGGTGTGGCAATCTGAACCCAAATGATGCATTGAGCATCCAAAAATAAAAAAGCTCAGAAACACTTTTACTTCCAACTACCTGTCAAATAAATTTTTGGTAAAGAATTGGTAAAACTGCTCAAAACCACTTGCCAAAACAGCTAGTCTTATCACAGTCGACTGATATTCCCCTTTCATCAACCTAGAATTAAATGAGTGCACACAGATGTAGCCAAGCAGAAAAAATCTCTAGAATTGTAGAAATATAGACAATATAATCATTTTTGTTTTGTAATAAATATCTGTAAATAAATGATAATAAATCAAACACAAGATTCCTTTTTTCAACGGCTCTTCTTGGATATAAAATGTGTGTTGTGGAGCCCTTGCTTTCATTGTTGTGGTAATACATTTTTAATTAAATTGTTTTATGTGTATTAAAAAGATGTTCCTCAACAAAACAAAATTGTGTAATTTTTTTTCTAATTTTTTGACAATGAGATTTATATAATATGCAAAAATATTATTCAAACCAAAGAAAAAAAAAGCAGTGTTTTATGTACTGCAGTTGTTACCTATAGGCCCTAACTTGCACATCAATGCATCAAAAATAAGCAAAAATAAGTGCAATACATTGCACAGATTTAAAATTGTACCACTTAATACAATGTTTTTTATAACAATGTTTTTTAAGGCATGATCAATTTATGAGTCTCTGCAACCAACTGGTGGCTTTCATTTATTAGACTGCTATAAATCCCATCAGTAACTTACTGTTGTCTGACTTTCACTAGCTCTGCAGAAAGTCTGTTCCAGGCATTACCTACTCTTTCCATAAAATAATACTTTTTTAACATTGGTTTTGAACTCCTGCTAATTAAGGGTAATGATCCTGTTTTCTTGACCCTAGCTTCATATTGAAAATACACCCAGAACCTTAATCACATCCTTAATGCATTTGAAGGTTTTAGCCACATACAGTACATGTATACCTGAAGTGGGTGCTTTTCTACCCACAAACCTAACCCATCTTTCTTCATCATAACTCTATACAAGATTAGTAGATGGCTTCTCACAACTGGGTACTTTACTGACCTATAGGCTATGGAAAATACAGGCTTTTTGTTCCCTAATGGATCTTTGTTTTCTTTATTGTCTACCAGTAATTTTTCCTTCAAGCTTGTCATTACAAATTCATAAGCTTGTTCTACTTTACTAATTTTGTAGCCCTTTCATGCATTCCAAGGCCTTTATCTCAAAGATTTGCTATTGGATGGTAAATGCTTTCAATCCTGGTCCATATCCATTCCAGGTTTGTCTGATCACTAATGTTCTCCCATGATAGTCTATCTTGGGTAGCTGTCTTGGACAGCTTTAATAAATTAACCCCAGTGAGTTTTCAGCTTGATTGATATGTTTGACATACATTGTTGACTGTATATTAATATTTAGTCAATAAAATCACACTCTGTACAGTTGATTCAACATGCAAACCAATCACCATAGTTTTAGCTGATCAGTTCTAATAATAAACCTAAACAAATATACATACTACAACAGTGGAAGGAACAAAAATAAATCAAGAGGTCTCAAAAACTTGTCAGCTAATGTGACTGAAATTTTCCAATCTGACTGATCAAGGTTCTTTAAATTCTATATATCATTGGGTTTAGAAATTGATTTTTGGTTGATTCTTTAAAACAAATGAATGGATTGCTAAAATGAGTGGGAATATTAAACCATGTTTTGTCAGCTTATTAAGGGTGATACTTTTTTCTCAGTTTATGCAAAGCTAAAATAAAATGTAATGAGCAAACATGGCTTATAAATAATACCACACTATGCATATCGAGTTATTTTTTAAGTAAGACACACAGATTAGATTGATATATGTCACCAAAATTTACATAGAGGTGATTTATTTTAGGAGCGACATGTTTGGCTTGACTTTGTAGTAGGTTGGTAGTAGGGTAGTAGGTTCAAATCTCGGCCAAAAATCTATCTGCATGGAGTTTGCATGTTCTTCCCATGTGTGCATGGGTTTCCTCCATACATTCTGTGGGTGTGGGAGATAAAATGGAAACACAGAATGAATTAATTAAAAAAAAATAAGTTACAAATAGTGTAAAATACACAAAAACCTAAATTTCAGTTATAATGCTTAATATATGGAGATGTCCAGTGGCTAAATGCTGCAGATTTGTCTAACAACAATTTCTAACAGCTTCTACAGACTATATTGGAATAGCACAATATAGCAAGTGCTTAGATTAGGGTGGAAGGAGACTTTTGGTAATAATATAAATATAATAAATATGTTTATACTTTTTAAAAAGTTTTGATTGGAATTTTGAATTTTCACTGTTTTTTCTCCATTATCTGTCTAAATCTGTGCCTTTTGACCTGGCTTTCTTCATTGTCCTGAAGCAGTGTTGCCTGCACTGACCTTTGGCTTTTTTTCTGGACTGCAAGGTACCATGCTGCCATATCCTTGTTTTCAGTGCTGAACCTGTCACTAACTTTAATCCTTTATTATAGCTCTTTCGTGGGAGTTTCTCTCAGTGAGAAGAACTTCATGACCATCAAGCTTCCTAGCTCAAATCACTTTGATGGAGTTCCTGGTCAACCCAATAAATCATACACAGACACATATTGCTTTCTGCTACAAATGAATCCTTGTTATTCCATGATATATAATAGAACTACATTTAGAATAAACATTGTCAGTTAACACACATAATCTCAAGTTATATGCACCTAAAGGTGTTTGTGTAGAGTGTCAGAAGAAATCACATTGGAGTGACTAGTTTTTCCATCCAGAACCAAATTAAGTAGAGCATTGCCTGGGGCCACTTTTATGTCCAAAATGTTTTGGAACATATACATTAGTTTAAACTGCTGCTTTGAAAAACTAATGCAGAATTTTCTGAAACAGTAAATTCTACCACTGACATTCAAGTACTGTTATCTTTTAGCTCAACTGTTCTTTGTGTAGAGGATTATTTTAGGCACTATAGAGGTGACAATACAAACAAGTAGTTTGGTTTACGGGGGGGGGGGGGGGGATTATATAGTGAATCTATGAGCAGTTTGGGGCTAATAGGGTTAGTGTGAGGTTTAGTGTCAAGTTTGGGGTTACAGGGTGGATTGGTACAGGGATTGGATTACAGGGGAGGTTAGCATGGGTGGTAGTTTTAGGGTAAAAAGGTAGATTAGTGTAAGGGTTAGGGGTAATATTAAGCAAGCGGCCTATATTATGAAAAAGGGTAAGTTTAGGTTTACAGTGTGGGTTGGTGTTGGACATGGGGTTATGGTAGTGTTGGAAAAGGGGTGGATTAAGCTAAATTTGGAGAGAGTATGTTAAACTGAGGGTTGAGGTACAGAAAGGATTAGTGTGTGTGTGTCAGAATTGAATTATCACGTTGAATGAGTGCAACGGGATTGGGTTACAGTGTGGATTAGTATCCAGTAATGTGTGCAGATTGGGGATACAGGGTATGTAAATTTTAGTCTCAGAGTTAAGGTTTCAGGCTGAATTAGTGCAAGGGGTTGAGGTTACAGGGTGTGTGTGTGAGGTTCAACATGGGGGTTACAGGGAGGGTTAGTAAGTGTACATGTTTGAGGGGTGGTGTTAAGGTAACAGGGTGGATTAATGTGATGATTGGGGTTACAGTGTGAATTGGTGTGATGGCTGAGGTTACAGGATATTGTTAGAAGTAGTATCAGGGATGGGATTACAAGACTGAATAATACAAGTCTTAGGGTTACAGAATCAATGCAAGATGTGGGGGTTACAGGGTGGTTTAGTGTGAGAGTTAGAGATGGGGGTATTAGTGTGCAGGTTGGTGTTAAAGAAGTGTTATTGATAGGTTTGTGTAATGAAGACCTGGGGTCTCATCCTTGTTTATCATGATTTTTTGTTTTTTCTTGGACTTCACCATTAAACATATACTCTTTAGTTTAATTGGCATTTAAATTCATTAGGATTGTGTGTCTTTATAGACCCTGGGTGATGTAGAGGAATACAAATATAAATTTGGTATGAAGCAGTGCTTTCACTTCAGCCCAAATCATTTTACTAAACTCTGCATGCCAACACCCAGGTTTGATATATGATTGATACTGTGCTTGGTATCAGTTGATCAGCACTCTCATTAATAAATAAAAATATTTATATTTGCCCCATTGGTACTACCTTTGTGCCACTCCCTCTCATCCGCCCAATCCTTAGAACAGAACCTGTCTATACACTACTAATTCATTCTACTGCTGGAAACATACCCTAACTATCATTTTCAGTGACAACCATTGAGCATCTATATAGGGCTTTAACCTAGATGAATTGTGGTATAAGAGGATGAACACTTCTAAATATTATTGGCTACTAATATTAAAAAGAGTACTGGTATATTTAGATACTCTAGATATTATAATTGAATGAAGTTTGCATGCTGAATGTGCTGAATGTTTTCTTACTAGCTGTATACTGACTTTTAAAATAGAACAGTATGTACATTTTTTAACCATAGAATAGCAATCTCAAGAATCAATTTATCTGCATATCTTGCAATATATTACATATATTAATACCAGCACATCTATTTTGTTATACAGCCATTTTAAATATGTGTAGAAAGTGTAGCTCCCAATCTAGAGTGGACCTGAAGGATCACCCTCCTGGAATGGGACTTGTGCTTTGCTGCTTTGACAACTGAATTCTCGCATATATGATGGTAGCATAACCTGTCTTCATACTCCTCCCACCTGTTCCTTGCTAGACAGCTAACTTTCCTTGGCTTTTGCTAAAGGTCGGTGCTGACAAATCTATCTATTTGGGGCAAATTGTCAGTGAGAAACTTCCGCTCGAACTATTTCGGACAAAACTGGCTGTTTGAAAGGGTAAATCCCATTGCATGAAGGTCTGAACAATGGCCAAATGTGTTGATGTGCTGCTGGTGGTTTGGACGGGACAAAGAGCGGATTAATTGGGGCCTTGGCTGGCTGATTCGAGATGGCTCCACTCAGCCTGCACTGCGGGGTGCCCCATTGACTGGAACCACAGCCCCACTTTTCACAAACTCTAAACAAAAGTCAATTTCTCTCTTTTTTCTGGAGAGTGAGCGAGAGAGAGAAAAAGAGGGAGAGGGGGCCTGTGTTTGAGCTGTGCAAGGTGACTTGATGGATTATAAGACCCTATTGTTTACTCTTCTGTTCTTGCTATAAAGTTAGTTACTTTCTCTACGTAGGAAGAAGACAAGGATGATAATAGATGTACCATTCTTGTGATTGAGGCAGCAAACTGACCTTAGAAAGTCACTTTTTGAATAATGATCTTTGAGCAACATTTTTCATGCCATGCCAACTATTATAAACTTAATGACAGCTCAGGTATCATAGAATGGATGTATTTTCTCTATATGCAAATGCAAACACTAAAGGAGTTTAGGGAAATGTTAAAGTATACAACAGAAGTGAACAGAATTCTGCACTTGTATAGAACACTGCGTCTTACAAAAGAATGCAAAAGTCACATGGAATTGTGTTAAAAACGGGTCATTTGTACTTAATAATTAGGCAAGGATCCCCTGGGAAAGCAAACAAAGCAAAGTAGTATAATGTGTTTCTCCCCAGGATAATTAATATAATACAGGCAAATTCAAATTACTTTGACAAGAACAGAGTTATAATATTTCAGGTCTTTATAGTAGCAAGTTTATTCATTACGCCATATCCATTATGATCACCTGCTTAAAGAATCAAGTTCTTTTTCCACTTAAGTTTTATGCTAGTCATGGCTGCTATCCGAGTAAATTCATCTGCCTTGCACTGAAAAAATAAAGCAATCATGAAAAAGTCTGATCGTAACCAATTCACCTTTTAAAAATTAACCTAAAATTAAAAAATACTTTTTCAATAAAGTATGTAAGTAAAGTATGTGTGTGTGTTTATATAGTATATATTAATGATCACCAGGACTTAACTAAGGACTCAACTCAAAGACTAACTTTCCCTATTGGGGACATAGACAACTATAGCTAAGATATAACCTTTACCATATATACATTTTTGTTTAAGTTTCATGTAACTTCCATGGAACCAAATTGGATTTAAAGTGGAACTAAAGTTCCGCTTATAACGTGTGATTTAGGTGGTTATTGCAGAAAGAAATAGGTAATGTCCTTTCTGCAATAACTACTCTTACCTGCCTGTTCACCGCCCAGCTGACAAATTTTCCTGAGCTAGTCATACCTTGGTTGCCAGGGAAAGCTGGGACTCCTGGCATCCCGTGCGTGTGCTGGGAATGAATGCACTCTAGTGCACCTAAACAGCCAAACATGAAGGAAAATGGCATGGGTGCCATGTGATGGAAAGGGGATAGGTGACTTGGTTTAGTTCTGCTAGGGCTGTATAAAGGATGAAATATCATAATTACCTGTAGTATGTTGGTTATAGAGTTACAGAGATGCAAAATAGGCATGTTAAAATAAAGGTTAGAGTAAGTTATCAGGTAGTTTATATCATACTTTGGCTGCGTAAAGGAGAGGTGAAGACAAAATCAAAAGTGTGCTAAAAACATTAAAGTTTTAAAAACACTAAAGTCCAACAGATAAACCAGCCTGATTTCATTATGTTGTATTTTAATCGTCCAGGTTTTCCCCTATAAATAAATTCTAGAAAACAAAATATTTATCAAAGTCGGAGTATTTCAATAGAACTGTTGGGTTGTTATTGAACTGAAGTTCTGGAACCACCTTTTAAACTATGTGTTTATGATAATATATATAAATTTGTTTTCACCTAATTTTATTAATCTGCATCATTACCTAAACACACACAGAAAAATCCCATTACTTATTTAATGTGATCTCAGCACTTTCTGAGTCATTTTGTTCAGGGTAATTCTAATTCTCTTTCATTACCTTTTTTATGGTTTCTTTTAAACCATCTACATCAGACTGTTAAGCAATTCAGGCTGCTGGAGAAGGGGTTGTGTGCTAACATTTCTTGTATCCCATGTATCTTAGTCTTAGTTCCAGTGCTAAAGCCTCCCTCAGACTTTTCAGCATTTGACACTATCAAAAAAATTGGAATCCTTTGTCCACCACCTTGCACGGTTGTGATGGAAATAGGAGATATGGACTGTCTAATAGTGATTGGAATACCTCTTCTTTTGAAGAGATCCTTCGACTTTTTAGAACCTGATAGGGCCACTTTAAGAAAAATGTGTGTATTAGAAAGTTGGTAGTACTTCTTACATGGAAGGTGGACTCCATTATTATTTTCTATGTGCTTTCATCATTTGAATGTTTGTTTTTTTGCAACCATTTTTAAACATCCTTGATAAATTGTTTGATTTTTGATAATAGTTTAATACACATAAATATGTTTGACTTACAAATTCTACTTTCTGCTTCTCTGAATTAATATATCCCATATGATATAACAGAGGCTACTGAAAAAAATACTGTTTCCGGAGGAATTAATACAAGCCCTAAATGCGCTTACAGGAAAATACTGCCTCTTTTTCTGAAGCGTGCACTTTGATAAAATAGTTACTTGCCACCTCTACCCTACATTGGAAACATTTTGAAGCCTTCATTAATATCTAGCTTTAATTAAACATTTCAGATTAGCTGTTTACAAATTAATAGATGATGCTTTTTTAATATCATTCATCCTATTATAGAGCTCCACTACAGGTGTGTGAAAATCATCTCCTAGTATTAGTGAAATGCGGTTCCCACACAAAACTATGTCTTTTGAAATGTCATATAGACAGATCTGCCTTGTGTGTGTACTAAGTAGACTTTCAACTTCATACAAAGCCTTATAACTGTGGCAAAATGCAATGGCTCCCAAATTCCTTGCTTTCTTGAGATACACATTCCAAAGGAGCCAGTTGAAAAAGTACATCTGAATTTAGATGCATTTGTTAACCTGTATTATCATGTGTAGAAATATTGGTATAAAAGGTGTTTCAATTATTTTCCAAGGCAGAGACCTATGCATTCTGTGCAGTCACAAAGACTAAATAGAGTTATTTTTCCCTGCCTATAATCATTCCTTCTTTTACCCAGGCAGAAAAAGTAAGTTTACTGCAGCACACAATAGCCCTCTCCAGTCTGAGGTTTGGGAGACCTGAGTGACCTAGGAAAGTTAATTAGTGGACTAACAAAGAATAAGGCAGAGTAGAATACATTGCCTCTCCTCCAGCCAAAGATGTCATCCATTAATTAGGGAAATCGTTAAGGTGGCCTTTATTGAGGCCATAGAAAATCTGCAGTTGGCGGTCGACAGTTTTGATCAGATTTGCCCCGGCTAAATAATGCTACCCTTAATGGTAAGGAGGATTTCAGGGATTGGGTTGGGGAGGGATGTGTTTCAGCAACATTACAGTTAAATAGCCGCCAATTGTGACGGCTTTGATTCTCAGGGCATACTTTGTCCATGATGTAATCTTTATTGAACCTGAGGGAGTAGGGGAGGGAGAATAGAAAAAGAGTGGGAGAGTTATAATAGTAGAAAGATGGCTGAGAGACATGGGGAGAAGCACAGGAATAATATACTCTGGAGAAGGAAGAGTCATTAGCTCTCAGCAAGCTGGACAACATAGGACGATGAGTGGACACACAGATATAATGGCATACAAAATGGTTGACTAAAATAAATGTCGGACTTATTTCTCCTATGTCATTGGAGATTTAGACATATGGTCAGGAACTGAACCTAAAGCCATAGGTATTACTATATCAATTGTAGACTGCATTACCTGACTTTCTGTACACATGGTTACAATGAATTGTGGTTATTGACTTTGGTTAAGAAACTCTGCCATAGATTCCATCATTGCTACTGCTATAAAAACAGCTAAATAATGATATGAACATTACCCATGTCAGATGTGAATCAGCAACACTGAGAATACAAAACAGATGCAGGTCTGGGCTACTAGAAGTATATGTAGTTTATTACTGAAGCATATACCTATGGGTATAAAAAGGTTTTTTTTAAATGCAAAGTTTGCAAAATATACATATTGATATTTGTGTGATTATATACTAACATTATGATTTTATTACTGATATGGAACAAGCTAAATTGGAATAATATAAAGAAGTGGTTTTGGTTTTGATTTGGTAAAAAATGGCTAAAAAGTAAGTCATCAATGAGAACTCTTTCCTAACTGTGTATTTTTTCAAACTTAGATTGAGACATTTCAGTTTTGTATGGGCAAAACACATACCTATAAAAGGTTTTCAAATGATTACCGCCACCTACACAATCATTTGAATGGTTTTATTACAATTCACTGGAGCCAACAGTCAAAATCCTAATTAATCTACTGTGCCACAAAATATATCTCTTGTCAAGTAAAAACTGATTTCTATTAAGCAAAAAGCACTTAGGCAGTCAAGCAACAGAACAAACCTCATGTTTTGGCAATTTCCATGTGCTTTTTTATTTGGATTTCCAGTGATAGACACAATACCATTAAGCATCCTGAATTCCGCCTAGTACATCAATAATATTACTATATTGTTGATTGTTTCTTCGACTTCTTCTATGTCAATGGCAAACCAAAAAACAAACTGTAATGTTCACTTTACTCAACTGCACCTTAGCTATGGATCTAGGCTGCACAGCAAATGTTCCTCACCAGTTGTGTGACATGTAATTGTTGGTGGCTTAAATATGGGGACGCCTCAAAACTCTGTAGCATTTGCATTGGTAATACTTACATCTGTCATCAGCTACACCTTTGCCTTGATGGCAAGACGTAATGCCATGGATTACTTAAGGCTTAGATTTTAACAGAAATCATTTAAATTGTTCACTAATTTAAGGATACTCTAAATGAAGACTTGTTATCAACAAATCATTGAAATAGTTTATATTATCGAGAATAGCATTCATTCATGTCAAAAGACATTATTTTACAATTCTTATTGGGCATTTAAATAAAATAAGTTTTATGCCTACAGTACTTTTTACCAATCTATTGATTTTCATACCAAAAATGCAAAAGCATAGATAAAAACACATAAACATAAATTAGTTAGCATTTAATAAATGCTTGCACAATGACAATCATATAAAAATAGAGTAACGAGAATAAAAAAAAAGTTACTTCCATGTAGAACTCATTTGAGTCCCCTAATGTGGAAAAAACTGTGGAAAAAATGTCTGTATATGGAGGTGTGAAATGATCACACATTATAGGATTCTTTTATACCAAAATGGTTGGTTCACTAGCTAGCACTCTTGCTTTTGTTAGCGTTAGGTCCCAGGTTCAAATCTCAGACAGGGCACTATTTGCATGGAGTCTGTATGTTCTCCCTGTGTTTGCATGGGTTTCCTCCAGGCACTCCGGTTTCTTCCCACATCCCAAAAATATGCAGTTAGGTTGATTGCCTTTACCTCCAAAAAAACTGTCCTTAGACTGTGTTAATGACATGTGATTATGTTAGGACTTTACTAGATTGTTAGGCTCTATGAGTGACAGTTGGTAATATGACTGTGGACATTGTAAAGTGCTGCAAAATATATATGCGCTCTATAAATATTGGGGAATAACAAACAATAATAATTCAACCTGTGCCTAAAAGCTTATTTAGGAGTTGTGATCATCACTAACTTTATCTGTTGTGTTTACATTTCTACATCCTATAGGGTCTTTTATGGATGTTTTTACCCAAGATCCATCAGACATTTTTCACATTATATTTATTTAGCAACTCTGTTTTTCATCTTTTGCTCTCAATGCATACATTTATAGCATGCATACAATTATAGCAGAACTATACAATAAAAATGAAAAACTGGGAGCAGGCAGCTTTTTTTTTATTGCATAAGGGACAGACAATATGCTTTCTGTAATAACCTGTCTGTTTACATTGGACCTGATTTACTAAAGGCTTGAGAGAATTCATTAGTGAAGCTGGGTGATCCAGAAAACCTGGAATAGGTCTGATACAGGAATAATTTTAGAAATCCATTCCAGGTTTGCTGGATTATTATTTTTATATATTTTTATTTATAAAAGTAAATGTGCTTTTCACTTACAGTGAATAGTGTACAGGTGCATATTGATTTTTTTTTAATATTTTCTACAAAAAAATTGAGTTATTAGCTTTTATATATACATTTTCAAAAACTGATAACTATTTCATATGGTATTGGAGACTTACTATGGCAAAAGGCAATTGTTTCATATGTAACATTACTGGACGGGACATCTGTCCTAACAGAATATGCCTATTCACTAAAAACCTTTGTCTAAAATATAATATATTTTTTTTAATTCTACATTTATTCATAAATGTTATTTACCTTGTATAAATATCTTGTATTGGCCTTGCTGAATCAGAATAAGTAAACAGTTGCTATTAACCTTTTTTTGTAAATGCCAAGAGTAGCTTCAAGAAAAAAACAGACTAAACTGTTAATTTTTTTATTTGAGTATTTTTAGGCCATGTATATACTGGTGAAGCTGTGGCATGCTTACTGCTTCCTGGCGCCAGTGAACCACTGCCTCAAGTGAGTGTCTACCTGCGGCAGCCCAATAGTGGAAAAATAGGATTGGCAGTGAACAGGCCAGGTGTTTGCCTGCAGTTGGACGCAGTGCAGTTTTTAAAACTTCTATATGGAATAACTTAATTCTTGTGAAGGGTTGACATGGTTATGCATTTTTGGTTGCTTCATAAAGTATCTGAACAAAATTTGTCCCAGCAGTACCATAAGCAAACACATAAAAAAGAAGAATTAACAAATACAGTTGTTCTAGACCTAATCTTTTTTGGGAGGCTGGTGAATGCGGTTACCGATAGTGGTACAATTTGCAAAAAAACACTAGCCTAAAATTAGATTTAAAGTAAGCTCAACAAAATAAAAATCATCATTATACACATAGCAAATAAATATCAGCCCTAAAAAGCATTATAATTGCTATACAGTAAGTGTATAGCAAGAAATAAAAGTTAAATTCTGGTTCATACGGCTGATATAAATATGAAGTCATAATAAACCATGAAGAGGTTGAATGAATAAATCATGAAGAGGTTAGTTAGTTAATAAAAGAAAAAGTATACATAAGTGCTGTACTTGCACCACCTTCGCTGAAGAGCCTCTTGTTATTACTTTCTGCCATTTCATGTAGTAATAGTTTTACTCTTTAGGCATACTAGATAGGAAGATGAAATGTGCATGAAAATATTCCCCTTTCATATTACACAACGCTGTTTTCACTGTACCTATATTTTTTTCTGACAATCCCCTGGGAGGTTTGTAAAATGATCGATATTGTAAGGAGAAAAACCTAATCCAAAAAAATACCATTTATTTATCATATAATATGATATATATATATATATATATTATATATATAATTTATAAGCATAACAAATGTGTAATATGTTTCAAGTTCTGATTTTGGTAAAGAAATAAAATTACCATGTACCATGAATAGTTGCTTCTGAGGTCAATATTTATTCTTGGCAGCCAAGCCCTGAAACATCATGTACATGTTTCCATTATCTGTGTCCATCCTGATTTGTGTGTTTTCTGTTGCTCTAGATAACCTACTCATTACTAGAAAAATATAAACTGCTGTAATGCTTTCTGTAATGTAACTTAATACATATTGATACACTTTTATCATGTCATCACTTAACACCCTTCTATGGAAAGGATCCTTAAAAAAATACTAATGCTAACAAATACATCTGCACATGGTGATAAATGAGACATAAAAACCATAGGCTTGTACAGCTGCAGGTTACTGTGCTTCTGAAACTACTGTAATATGATAAGAAGCTTTATTGTGTTCTATGCACCATTTCAGTTTAAAAGTTAGGAGGTGGGGATGTTACATAGCAAGTCAAATTTGTTAATAAGCTATGTATTTAAATAAAGACTGGGATTCCTATTAGAGATTTGCAAGCATTGTAACTTTTAAAATATTTACTGTATGGTAGTTATTATCGCCTCCCTAAACTGCAATGCACAGAAGTATGAGAGTTTCCCACCTTACAGATCAGAAAATCCATCCATTTACTTCTGATGTATGGCTGATGTGGTAGAAGTAAACCATGGACCTTGGGACCTTAAATGTAAGCAGACAAAATGTAAAACATAACTGGGTGACAATAAATTACATGTTTTCATCTTTTGTTATCTACACCAATGCACTCCAGTGATGGCTTCTTGTTCATTAAAAAAAAATGATGGTGATGTTGTCTTAATTTAAACTGTCCCTTGAGGGCTTCATCGGAAAGAAGGCAAGGTGACAACACAAGAGCAATTAGGAGACAGGAACAGAGTGTGGTCATGCTGTATCAAAAAGTGCCTGAACAACGCTCTTTATTGAGGAATAACCCAGCATTGTTTTAATGAAAGATTCCATTTTAAAATGATCGGAAATTACAGGAAAATGATGGGAATGTAAAGGAAGAAAAGAGGCTGCCATTGCTAACCTACCACTCCTTCTGTACATTCTAGTTTCCTGAATGCCTTGCTAAAACTGATCTGATATGTTAAATGCATTTTGAAAAAAAAAATGTATTAACCTCATATAAAATGAGAATTACATTATATATTCATTTTGAGAATCATTTGTTATAGGACAATAAAGGGTAGAATTTCAGAACAAATAAACAATAAATCCGGGGTTATATCCTGGATTTAAATAAAACTAATAACAATTCTCCATGGGGAAATGTTTACCTCTATGTAGTGGACATATTAATCTCAAAACTTGGCACTGAGAAATACAGTTGGCTTATATTTGCTCTATAAGTGACAAGTCAATCAATCAGTGCCCTCCTTCGTTACGCATGGTGCTTGTTTCTCCTTTTCAGGAAGAGAAAGTAAAAAGAGAGAGAAAAGAGACATTTTCTTTCACACGAGCCCCTCAGAATTACAGTTCATGAACTATTCAGTAAACTGACCGGCCTGAGTCTTCCCTTCAACGGCCTAATCAAAGGGGAGGATCTATGTGTTTTGTTGCTTGTCAAAAACAATCAGTACTCGGCCCATTACATTTGCAGCACGTCGTTCTTTAATTGGTGTAACACACTGGGAGCTGAAAAGAAGAAAGTCCCACAAAAGAGCCCAAGTGAATGAACCCTGACTCACACAAAAATACTCTTCAGAAGTTCAGAGCTGGACACTAACAAGGATGTATAGAGTTAGCTTGAAAAGGGGTTAAGTTCAGCAATGTGCTACCTTGAAGACCCTCTGCGCAAAGCAATGATAGCATTGACAGCTTCCAAATAGTCTTTGACATGAAAGGTGACCCCTCACGTACACTCACAAAATAATGATCATATCATGTTCTTCGCAGGAACAGGTGTAGCTGAGGATTTTCCTGTTAAGAACGGAAATAATATATATTAGTTTATCATAGTAAATTGGTATATTTTGTGAAAGGTGATCATAAACAAACCACCAACATAAATCATGAGTCATTTCTGATGTAGTTTATATTTTTGGTATACAATCAGCAATCAGTGTTGTTTTTACTTTTGAATAAAGATTTTCACACCGTATATATGTTTTTGCTGTACATAATAAATTACACCATTTAATTTAGTTTACTTGGAAATTTTATCAAATTTGGATTTGACAGGCTGTTAAACTGTCCATAAAGGACAATGGCATTGTAGAAGTCCCCAGATGCTGAAGCGAGGAGTGTTTAATGGTTGAAAAGGTAAAGTAATGTGATTTGAAGCACCAGACTCGGTAGGAGGAGTAGTGGAGCCTTTGCCCTGACAGGATTGATTAGTGTGATCTGCATGGAATAATTAAAAAGAAATCTAGTGTCACAAAGTTCCAGGGAGTGACCTGCTTTTTTTCTGTGAACCACACACTTAGCCAGTCGGTTTGGGTTAGCCTCTGTCACATGGGTTTTTATTCAGCCTTTAATTCACTAGAGCTGAAAAAGTCAGCTTCCAGCAATCTGCATTGCTATTCGAGAATGGCGCCCATGCTTTCACTCCTAATTCCACAAATGAAGAGAAAAACAATCATATTTTCACATGAAACTCATTAGTGGAATTGGGGCTAGCTATAAAAAGAACAAAAATACTATATGCCATATACTGTTTAAATAACATAAAATGATAATAACCTTATAGTAAACAGTCTTCCTGCAGCATTATTATCTCGAATTATTATATTATAAGGCTCAGTTATGTAAAAGGGACAGTGATTACAGATGTGAACTTACAGACTTCTCTCTTGCTACCGTAGGCCCCCAAGACTTATTCATCCTTCCCACCACTCATATTCTGCTGCCTCTCTTTTCAATTCCATTTCAACTTAGAATCAAATTCAAGCTCCTGTGATCTGCCTTCAAATCCCTCCACAGTTCTTGTCCCACTTACCTTTCTGACCTGGGAGAACAAACTCCCCTAGCTGCTCTCATTGTTCCTCCAATGACCTACTACTGACTTCCTCACTCATAACCTCATCACACGCACGGCTCCAAGACTTTTCTAGAGCAGCCCCAACTCTCTGGAACGGTCTTCCTCGTCCTATTCGGCTTGCTCCTACTCTCTGCTCATTTAAAAAAGCAGTCAAGACCCATTTTTTCAAACTTGCCTACCCATCTTCTTCTGTCTCCTAAACCCTCACTACTTCCCACCACTACATATCACCCCTCCTTGTGCGATACTTCTCCCATCCCCTGGATTGTAAGCTCTTCTGGGCAGGGTGCTGTCCTCCTCCTGTGTCACTGTCTGTCATTTGCAACCCCTATTTATCATACAGCCCTGCGTAATATGTTGGCGCTAAATAAATCCTGTTTAATAATGATAATAATAAAAATAAAAATAATAATAATAATAATGCTGGGGGAAAGATCACCTCTTGGAGACCACAGGCAATGCAGGTGATTAATGTTTGTACTCTGCCTGCATTTTAAAGAGTGCTATGCAGTTGCGCATATAGGAAGAGCTGCCACTCCCCTCTACCGCCACCACCCCATATCTTATCCTCTTCTTCCCCTTTACACGGTGGGTAAAGGGATTGGTAGTTTATAGATGGAAGATTTGGAACATATATTCACATATTTTACACAGAATATTCTATTGGTTAACTAGTCCAAGCTAACCAGATGGTGACTGTAAAATTCACTTCATAGCTGAAATGCAATCTGCTCATACCTGCCTTGATTCCTCCTTATGTCCACAATCCCCAATCCCAACAAATGTGCTAATGAATGACTGAAGGTAAGGGAAAAATGTAGGCAAAAATTAACATGAAAGAGAAAATTGTGTGGTTGATAAATATATAGGTGAAAGCTCTGAACTGGCCATGAACAGGCACAATTAGGATGGTTAGTTGTCCATCGTCCGAATCCACCAGGACGGTCATTCAGACGATGGGCGCTGCACACACGCCAGATTCTTGTCCGATATCGGCCCAAGAGAACCACTGGACATGTGTACGTAGCCTAACCCTCACTACTGATATACAGATCAGTTAAAAAAAATAAACAAAAAGATAAACATATAACATTCTACAATAGCATTTATTGCCCCCTATTGCACCTTACCTTGCATTAAATTGCTTTGCTTTTTTATTTTCTCATACAAGCAATCATACAATTATTCCATAAAAGCCCATGTCCCAAACTGATCCTAAGCTGATCTAAAATGCAAGTATTTTTATGAATTTGACTTGTTTTTAAATCTGTAGCCTGTGTTCTAACCCTAATGACACAAAACTGATCCACAACATGGGATCAATTAATTAAATATCATTATGCAAATGGGGTTAATCATGGTCCGTATAAAAATTTTTTTATATTTATATTTTTAGTTCTAAATGGCAGACATAACTTTTAGCATGCTTAAGACCTCCAAACTCTCTGGTGAATCCTTGTGCTAAAGCTCTGGCTTGTTCCTTGTACATTTTTGATGGTTGTATCACTCACCATCGGTGCCATGAATGTTCACACATCATGAGCCTATTGTGCATATTCTACAGATATACAGGGAAGGAGTGTAATCAGAATAGCATACAGAATACTGTACCACATGAAACTACATGACACAAGTACATATGAAGATTATGGTCAGTGCATATTTCATGTCATGATAGGTTTTTAAAGTTTAACTGATGCCAAAGTCTTTTCTTTAATTTAGCTAGGGGAGAGCAAATACATATTTTGTGCTGTCTGTTGTCCCTTTGATAGGATATTGCCTCACTTGTCCCTATAATAACAGGGCAAGAAATATTGATAGCAATAACCAAAAGTTATTAATAATAAATTAAAAAAGTGATCAGCACTTCAAATTATTTAAAACGTCATAAATGCAAAGCATCATTCCTTCAGTGTTTTAGGGATGTATACAGGAATGAGCAAAAAAGTGTACACTCTTTTTATACTAAGGTTTTAAGTATTGGGACATACTAAAAAAAATAATCTGGTCTTTACCAGGTGTAAAATTAGATAAATACAACCGCACATGAACAACACATGACATATTACACTAAGTCAAAATTCAGGTCAAATACACTAAGTCAAAAATCAAGTACTTTCTTTCCACTTCATACACCAATACGCCAGGAGCTGCTAATCAAATGCACTTGACTAATTATCATCATTAGGTGTGCCCAACTCTATAAAAGCAGGAGTTTGGGGCATTTTTCTGGACTGGAGCCTTTAGGTGTGTGTTACCACAATGCCAACAGAAAATATATCAGAAAATGTCTTAGAGAAAAGACAATTGCTCTTACCCATCAATATGAAAGAAGGGTTATAGGGGCATTTCCAACAAAAATTAGGTCTATCATTCTACAGTGAGAAAGATTATTCCTAAGTGGAAAATATTCATTAGCCCATCTCTTCAGCAAAGTTACCCCAAGCTCAGACCATGCAATGGTTAGAAAACTTGCAAGAAGCCCAACAGCTATGTCTCAGACTCCACCGGCCTCAGTTTGCATGTTAAATAGTAAATTTCATGACAGTTCTATTACCAAAAAAGGCTAAACAAGTATGGCTAAAAAGTGGGGATGATTGACCGTAATGCACAGCACCATGTTTGGCAAAAAACAAGCACTGCATATCAGCACAAACATACCACCTGTCAAACAATCTGGTGGAGGGGTAATGATTTGGGACTTGTTTTACAGTCAAAATACCTGGGCACCTTGCAGTAATTAAAATGACCATAAAGTATTTTAGGGTAAAATATGAACCCATCTGTGCACCAGCTAAAGCTTGAATGCAGTTGGGTCATGCAACAGGATAATGATCCAAAGCACACCAACAAATCTGCAAAAAAAGGGCTGAAAAATAAATACATTTGTTATGTTCTCATTGCGCATGTGTGAGATTCTTTTTTTTTTTTGTAGAACCTCCTGCCTATGAGAGTAGCCTGCAGCCTCCTGGGATATGTGGTATAGAATATATGTACAGGTTTTATAAGTATACAGAATCTCTATATATACAGTGCATTACATACGGAGTGTAAAATCTGTAATTTGTAATTGAAGATCACGACAAAGTTGAGTTGCAAGTGAAAAGACCATGCTGCATAAGGGTATATAGGCTGACACGAGTTTTCAGCTGGTTACTAAGGTATGCTACAGGCAATCTCTTTTTGGCTGGTGGTTGTTACGAGTACATTTGCGTCCTAATTTATACAGAACAAATAAACAAGCATTTTCATTAAATTTATTCAGTATGCAAATTGTTTTTAAAAATACAGCTCAATAAATTGCATAAAAAAGGTTAAAGAGCATTAAATGCAACATTAAAATCAATCCAAAAACCACTCCCTTCTTTAAGGGTTACTTTTCATTTAATTAAAACTAAGAAACAATTTGGGAGAATCCTTCACAGTGAATACATTTGGCCCTAGATCCTTTTATTTATTTTTTTTTTTTTTGCCTTGGCTTCACGGGTTTTGCTGGCACAAATCAGGCCTTCTAGGCACAGAATGGGCAATCCCTTGATCCCCATCAATTGTCACCCAGAGCTTGGGCCACTTTGACCGCAAATAGTGGGGAAGTCAGAGCTAATCCTTTGGAGGAACCACGGGAAAAGAAAGGCAACAATAACCAAGTCAAGCGTAAAAAATGAAAGAGAAGTCTCTATTATCACTCACTACATTTCCCAGCGATGTACTGAGAAAATCAGCTAGTTGATGATTCGAGTCAGACTCCTAGAGAGGAATCTGAGGTCGTGCTGGGTTGGTAGACTCACACGATGTAAGGAGCAATATCATAGAGCAAAAGGCCTCTTCATTTACCAAATCCTCCCTTGCCATAACCATTAAATACAGACTGACTTTATTCTGTATGGAGTAATGATGGGGAGAAAGAGATCACTCACTGAGCTTTAAAGAGATATGCCAAGAGCTTAGAGGAACACTGCTGAGCCAAAGAATCAGGACGGCTTCACAGTGTATCTTATACATATATAGCTGTATACCATTTATACGGTGTTCAGAAATAGCTAAAACATTAAAAAAGGGCACAAAAGTGCTATGCAATCTATAGATTGAGACAATCATTGCCTACACACAAAAAAAGTGTGACATAAAATATAAAATGAATAATTTGTATGTGAATATATATGTATATATAATATTTACATACACACCCACAATATATATATATATATATATATATATATTGCCATTTTATTATATTATATTATTTTATTATATTCAAGCTATATTTTAATTCATGTCATGAAAATAGAGATAATTTTTAAAGGCTTGTCAAAAAAGCTGTACAGTTGACTGTCATCAGTGGCATGCATAGTGGTTTCTGGCTACAAAGTACCAACAATTCCTATTCATGTGATCATTAAAATAAATCTCAATGTCTGTGGCATTATGTTTTTAAAATTTGCACAAAAATAATGATGCAATAATATAAGGAAAGTAAGCAAATTTTTGGTGGTATTTTGCAGATTTTATTTAACATGAAATACGCTATTTATATATACCTTTATGAGAACACAGGATTTTAAGCATGTCATAGAAAATGCTGTAGTATACAAGTTTCCCAAATGCATGTGCTGGAAACTCTGACACTGACTCGGTTAGAAGTGACCTATCCTCCTGAAAATAAACTTCTTATTCCGCCCCATTACATTGCTTAATTTTACACATGCACATTATCCAAAAGCATGGATTTCCCAGAAAACCTTCCTGTTTATATGTGCACAGATCAGCCGATTTAATAGCTGCAGGATATAAAAAGAAGAAACAGCAAGACTTTTTAAGAGTCTGCAAGCATTTACACGCTGACACCTACAATTATCCCAAATAAGGCTCTGATCCCTGCACTTGGGAGCCAAGGCAGCCCAATGTGAGCAAGGATTCCCAGCAGACAATGGGCATGTCAAGTGTTCTTTGGGCTGATTGGTTTAAGGAACCGAAACAACTTCATTCATAGCAAAATATGTTTTATTTTATTTATTCCAATCTTTTTTTTTCAGTTGCAACTAGGTTAATTGTTTTCTGAAGTTGACCTGCAATCCTGAAGTGTAAATGGAAGAAAGTTGGCTGTTATAAACCCAGCAAATGTTTGGATAGGAATGACACCTTTATCGCAGTAAGAAATCTGAGCTGCTTCCAATAGCATTTCTATAGCATTTATACAAAACCTTACTTGGTTTTGTCAGTGATAGTTTCAAAGAAACGATTGAATAGGATTCTGTCAGGTCAGATGTATATACTATAAAAGGCCTGAGAATATGAATAGGTCTTTCAAACCTTGTTTGTGCCGTAATGGTTATTACACAATGACTCCTTGGATGTGCTTGTATAAACACTATTACTGGCCATCTCAGTTTTCCCCTGTCTTATTTCTTATGAATATTTTGTGCTGATGTCTTGTTAGCTATTGTTGATGCTTTCTTTTTCTTTTTTTCTTACAATATTCCAGTGCATTGACAAAGAAAGCTATATAGCGTCTCTTGATCCTTTAGTGGCTTTCTGCAAGTAGATGCTGGCTGACCCGTAAAAAGGGCAGGGGCAGCTTTGCTCCATCCTGGCATAGTTTCGCAGCTAGGGGAATGGCAGATGTGAGGTTAGAAAGCAGAATATGGGTCCACATGCACATCACAGAGAAGCCTTCTACTTAACCTCTTCACCTTTTATACATGTTATCTAATCTGCACTTTACATCTATATTCCTAACCTACTGACTTGTAAAAGCTGATTACACACTTCAGAATATATTTTCAAGGGACATTCTATACTGTGATTTTTCTTTTTAGCAGATCTGTTTCATATAAGGAATTCATGTGATATTGTGCAAATTTATGGAAGGTTAACGAGAACTCATCAGTGATTATTAGTGCAATTATTTCATTGGATGCAGAAATTAATTTACTGTTGTAGCCATTGTAGTGAACAATTCTACTTTAGCTTCTATGCCAATGGTAAAATGCCTCTGAAAAAATGTATAGGTTGTTAAAATGTCATTGTCTGAAGCTTATATAAGAATGAGAACTCCCTTCTTACTCTCATGTGAGAAGGATTGGCCTGGCCATAGGTCACTCAGAGGGTGAGATTTAATGGGAAGCACACTGGACAACTGCCCTGGTCCCCCGTCTTCTGCAAGATCTAATTGTCAGAATGGCAGAAGGTGCAGGGAGCTGGAACGTTATGCAGTTGGGTCCCACACTCCATATTTGTCTAGGGACCTGTTTTGGCTAAAAAATATCTCTTGTTACGCAGAGAACCAGAGCTGCATTTTGGGAGGTAAGGAGTACCTGAACAAAGGGGTAAGTGGGGGAAGCAAAAGAGTACTCCACTGATTAGTGAACTGCTAACGCTATCCAGCAAGTACTGTAACTGCATAGCTCATTTTATCTTATGACATTGTTTTATTGCATCTGACATGCAATTGGAACACACAACCAGCGCAGGTAAGCAACGTCCCATTTAGTTTCATTGGTCAGCACACTACATTCCTTTGGACAAAGCATGTCCTAATGAGGTGCATTTGGGCTGCAGGCAAAGCAGGTAAAATGCAGCAGGTAAAATGCAGGTATCGAACACGTGTACACATGAAAACTATGTGATCTACAGCATCCAGTTCAAATGCATCCCAAATCTGTGTCTAGATATTACTGTTTCTTATGCTGGCTGTATCACTGCTCAGAATTTTATTTCTGGAGATAAAATAAATGGTTACTTAGAGAAAATTTTCTTAGGTATGCATCTTTAATACAATAGGCATAGTGTTAAACTGCCTGACCACAAAAAAGTAATTTAGGAAGGTGGGGGCAGTGGCATGATAGCTTCCTTCAGTTGGTCAGGTCTAGGTTCCGCAATGTTATGTACCCACAAAATGAGATCAACTGACCACCAGAATTTACTGAATGACCAGTTTTGCCATCATTGAATATTTGTATGTATGTTGTAGAGTTTGAGGTGTATATTGTAGACACTTAGGTTATGGTGTATTTGGTAGACATACATGTTGTAGGAAGTATGGTTGGTGTATGTAATCTATGTGTAAATTGTAGAGGTGTAAGTGGTAAGAAATATGGTAGTTGTATATTGCAGAGACCTATGTTGTACAGATATAAGTGTTTCTGGTAGGAGATGTCTAAGGTTTATCTGGGAGCACATGTGGTAGACACGTATGTGGTAGATGTGTAAATTATAGAGATGAAGGTGTTTGTGGTAGGAGATACGGTAGGTATATATAGTAGTCAATAACAATAATTACAGTCTTACTTGTGCAGGCACATAGTTAGTACAGGAATTACAACCGTGTAGCACCATCACACACTGGACTGCAGTGTGATTCCACTGAGTGTAATCTTATGAAAAGTCTAATAAGAAGTGTGGAATGAACAATATGACAGCTAAATATTAACTGACACCAAGGAGCGGGGACTTCACTGCTCACAGCACTGCATCTTACACTTTGTATGCATTTTTCGTGAAAAACACCCTATGAAAGCTGTGAAAAATGACTGACAAGACAGAAAGCAACAATCTGAAAGGGAAGGCCAAGACAAACAGGTGGGGAGAAGTGGTCTGGAATATCCTTGTAGTCCATCAGATAGAAAATAAGGTACTTGGTGCAGCTTCTAATACTTGTTGTGTGGAAGTCACAATGTGAAAGAGGAAATGACCATATCTGCTTTCAATATAGGAGAGATGAAAAATGTGAAATATTGAGTCATATTCAATTTGTTTAAATTTAGACAAAACAATATTTAAGCAACCAGTCACACATGTTTGATATATTGTAAAATTTACTGCCGAATCAATGACTCCAAACTTTCTAGGCCCTGAAAGCTGCAAACTGACACGCTACAGGGGTTCTTAGTATTGCCAACTGATCTGCTGATTGTAATGACATAGATTCATTTAGATATTGATTTTGTTCATCTAGATTGTATGAATAAATATGTCATGCCCGTTTTATGTATGATTTGTTTAAGTATATCCTCTTTATCTGTTGACATTACTTACCTAAAAAATGAATATTTGTGTGTTAAAATATACTAAACAATACAAAGATTTCTATGAGATGTACTTATTTTTTTCCATGGCTGTATACGTCTGCTTTCTGTTTATTATGACCTATCATTAGATAGATAGATAGATAGATAGATAGATAGATAGATAGATTAGTAGATAGATAGATAGATAGATAGATAGATAGATAGATAGATATGTAGATAGATGAATAGAAAAGTGCTATTTCTGTTTGTTTTATATTATCCGTTTTTTAACCGGAAAATATAATCCTGAGCAAACTGATGTACAGTTCACACAAAGGCCAGTAAATCCAATGGGTGTGATTTACTAAACAAGTATTGTGTTCACTTAGCTGAGGGAAGGTCTGTTTTCTTTATTTATCCATTCACATGGAGTGAAATTCTTTTTCTTCTTTTTAAATCCTACTTTGCATGAATAAGGATTTAAACATAGCTTGATATAGCAAAAAAAATACAATTTTTATTGAATCACCATCAGTGTTTGTGTTTTGGAAATAACAGAATTTACACATGCAAGCAAATCTACTAATCTATATTCTAACATGTAATATATATTATAGAATCTTTCCTGTCTTCCTTCTAAAAATGCTAATCACTTGGCTAATCTCTGATTGGATAAAATTGTACAGCATGGGAATTTAGAGTAAATTTAGGATTTTTTTTTAAATTCCACCCCCATCATACACACACAATGTGACTGGATATTTAAAGACTGAAACCTAAACACATTTTGCTAGGTTTATTGCCTCTTTTCATTTAACAAAACAACCTCAGCAGGAATGACAGCCAGACAATTAGCATTTTCAGAAGCAGAATCCTATTTGGTACAGAATCCTCTATCGTGACTGAAAGCTTTCTATAGGACAGCAGCAAATTGAAGGATCAGAAGTATTTTGTCCTGTTGTATGCATTGGGTACAGTTGGGTTTTTGTGTTTGCAGAGTCTCGGAGGTCCAGATCTGTGACAGATGATGCTGTACACACACCGATCTTACCATAGATCTCCCCAAGTGGCAGCAGGATTTTTTTTTGCCTTATTTCTATTTCAGATCTGGAAAGCTGCTGGAAGAGATGGAGGAGCTGTACGGTCCTAATTAGTGATTTTTGTCCTCTTGTTACAAGGCTCAACATTTCATGCAAATGAACTCTTCAGGGCAGCCAGCAATCCTCCTGCTCCAGAATTATCTGACTCTTATGTTTAATCATATGCTGAGCTTCTTTCAGCCCGGCTAGCTTTTTATCTTGATTACTCTAATCAATAAGAAATGATAGAGTAGAATTATAAACTCTATTGGCTTTTAAATGCCGGCGACAACCCCATTAAACGCCTGCTCTCTGTCACTGTTATTTAATAAAATCATCTTCAGTCACTGGAGAGAGAATAGAGCTGGGGAGCTGGGAGGAGTGTGGTCAGGAAAGGGTTAATCCTTAAAAAAAAATTAACCCCTTCAAGCTTTTCAACACCACCATCCATCAACCACAGCTATGATATCCTAATGTTCACATGGATCATCAAATAATACCCCTAGGCTATAATCATGTCTGTCTGCCCACCTATATTGCATAAAATAACAATAAAAAATAATAATAATAAATAAATAATAAGTAATAATAATAATAAATAATAAATAATAGCGAATAATAATAAAAACAATAATAATACCAAAAAAATATCTAAAGTTATTTAAAACATACACGAATTATTAAAAAGAATTGCCGAGCAGAGAAATAGCAGGTTCAGTACAGCTTCTGTATGTTCTAATATGTATTGGCAATGAGGGGGTTAATTGAACATCACAGACCCAGACCAGCAAGATGAGGAAAAATCAGTTCACAAGATCCATATAGATCAGACTTTAAGGATACTATTCTATCTATGGTTGTCAGATAATAATAATAATAAAAAATCTAATTGTTAGTATTATTGCTATTTTATTTTTTAATATTAATACATATTTGCATGCGAGCATAGTTTACTTATATTGAGATATATCTATCTATACATATAAACATTTACTCATAAACTGAATGCAGTTTTCCGCATTTTTAATAAATTATCACATATAATTATTGATATACATTTATATATATATCTGTGTATATAAATATGTGTGTGTGTGTATATATATATATATATATGTTTATTTAAGACTGAGTCTGAATATATATATATATTAAATAATATTAAGTATAATAAATAACTTTCCCACTGTTTTTAGGGGATATCTAAGTCAGGAAATATATATAGTATATATAGAGGAGTGTCAGGCTTGGTGTTCCTGGTGGGAATAAGAATTGGCTCATGTTCTGCTCAGCCCTATCACCTCTTCCCTTCCATTCTAGATGAGTGTCAATAGAGGATTACAGAGGTTGCACCTTCTTTCTTCTACACCTCTAACAAGTCAAAGAGAAAGACAATCCAGTACATTTCACAATGGGATTTGGTTTCTTCTTCTGCACCTGCAAACCATTGAATGAGTCAAGAAAATCCTCTTTTTCAGCACCAATAAAGGCACCACTTTATTTGCCTTTGTGGCTGTGCTGCTGAAACACACGAAATACTACAATTCTAAATCTAAAATCTATGAAATAAATGGCACTTTTCAGTGTCCTGCGACCTGGAAAGGTGTAGAGTGATAGAAGGGCCCTCATTAGATGGAAATATAGAATCATCGTGTAGAAATCACGTCCAATTCTGCCCCTCTCCTCCATACTTGTTATTAGATTGATGGCTACAGCAGCAGAATTATTCTGGTCTGGAAGCTATCAAGAGCCCACTAATTTCACATTAAAACCCATTGACTGCAACTGCGTGATTGAAGGGTTTTCAACAATTAACATAATCAGAAAATGAGTCGAGATAATTTTTTATTCAACTCATTACTCTTTAATCATGTATGTATTTTAATTAATATCGCTTGCTTTGGAAATAACACATAGATGGGGAATCGGTCCAGGCATCTTCATGTGCATTAAATATCTTGCCCATACAGTCATTTCTATATATATATATTTATATTTATATCTGTGTGTCTGTGTATCTTTATATGTCACATCTCTGACATGGGAACAACTGCCTCTAATTACACACTGGGCTGGGAATGATCCATATATTCGGATCTATATAATAAATGTCATTCACTTGTTAACTCCATTACAATATATTATTTACATTTAGATTTACATATGTAGAAAGCAAATTATTGGTAATATGATTACACGACAAATAGATGCTTGCTTTATATATACTATATTACAATATCCTTATTGCTATTGTTATATATTAGAAATGAAGGAAAAACGTAGATTATAGCTGATCAGTGTACAATCTCCTATAGATCGATATATATGGATAGATCTTTACTCCTATAGAAATAGATGTTGTACTAGGAGCCTGCCTGATTTAGTATTAATTAAACTGATTTTTTTTTTGTATTTTGTATACAGCATAAAAATATTGCAATGTAATCGATGTCAATATATACAAAAAACACATCTAATAGTGATTATAGCATAAAGTCATCTGCAGACAATCAAGTCATATATATATTTATTTTTATTGACAGCTCTATTTCTCTGTTTTTTTTAAATCAGTACATGGAAAGGATAAGCTTTGCAGTGATTGAGAATAAGTGATGTGACACCATATAAATAGAATCAATGACATGAAGTCTGCTGTCACTCATACTGTATTATCATAGAAGTGGTTCTTGTGTTCCAGAGGTATTTTGTTATAACATTACCATCCACCTGGTAATACAATGCAGTCAGGTCAGGGAGAATTGACTGCAGCATTGTGAGGAGTTTTATAAATGGGCTGATCAGACAATGCAGCATTCCATCAGACAATGTGCTTGCTGCGAACAGGTGAGCGCCGCGTATACTTCTGCTACATTGCTGTGACTAAGAAGATAGCGCTGCCCTCTACTGGCGAGAGCAGGTAATACAACGCACATTGATTGGAGGGGTTACTAACTTTTATTACACACATCCAATTGAAACTACTTGATATATTACTATATTACTGTATAGGTTAACATTTTATTAATACACCCACTTTTTGAAAGGTATTAAAAAATAGAATAAATGAATATTCACTGCTAAATTGTTGTGTAGACTTGAATGAGGATGCTTTCTGCATGCCGGGGTAAACATTTTTTTGTATTTTTACAATAATAAGTAGTTGAGAAACATTTTGGAAACAATTTGGATGACAAATGACATGTTTCAGCTCCTTTTAGTTCAGGACAGATATATTGCCTAAAAAATGAATGCTTGATTAAGGCCAATAAACAACTGTCTGTATTTGCTCCTTGATACCTAGTGATTGATATTGGGCTCAATGGCATAGTAACTGTATGGCAAATCAGTCATCCAAGCTGTGTTCTCTTCAGATGATATACAAGAAAAGATTTATTTTCCCTTGCACTTGATTGGGTAATTTAAATGTATTTTATAAATGCAAGCAGTCAACTCCCTACAAATGAACAATTACCAGCTTCATACAGTCCATGGTATAGCAGAGCCTTGGAAAGGGATGGAGAATGAGTACCAGGAGCCAATTGGTTGTGCTACAGTGCAAAGTGAATGCTGATAGGATGGGTCCTAGATTTACAGAAATAGGGAAAGGAAGATAGAGTTCTCCTAATAAATAGGGCTGTGCTTTAAAAAAAAATGGGTACATTTCAAAGTTTAATTTTCCAAACTTTTTCTAAGGCAGCAGGTTTGCTTTAAGGTGCAATAATAAATAATATGAAGATGTCTTCATCTCACCAATCAATATTTCGGTATAATCAGATCAGTGAAATGTCTTTTTTGATTGGTTTCATTGAGCTAAAACATTATAAAACTAAATGTTTAATTAGCTTCAATGGAAGACAAATTTTCAAAGTTAACATTTTCCTAATACATAATAAAGATCTGGGTTGCCTAAAAGACAGCTTGTAGAACCTAATTTTGCACACTGCATGGCATTAGGGCAAAATGTGTTAGGAAGGATAATTAGCAGGACTCTAGGAAAGTCTGTGAATGCAGGGATGACTCCATCCCTAGCACATAGAGCCCTGCCCTCACAGTATATTGATACAGAGATCAGAGCTAATGTCAGTGCAGCTCTCTACTTCATCCAGGACTGCCCAGTGAAGATGGGGAAGAGGATGGTGTCCATCATGTTAATGGTAAATAAATAGATCAATAAAATACTTTAGATGATGGCTTTTTAATCTCCAGTTTGCAAGGTGCTGATGTGATGACTGGGGTGGTTAGTAATATACTAAGGCCAAGGTGGTAAAAGGAAGATGGAAACTGAACTATACTTACTGACCTTTTTCCCAAATCTGCTCCAGTCTATGCATACATCTGGTGTTAAAATTCAGACATGAGACATTTAAACATAAAAAATCAAATTTCTGTGAGGACTTGTGGAAATAGAAAACTGAACCTGAAGTTTGAGTCTAACCCATGGAGTGACTGAGTCTCGTCCATGCATCGTGCAGTTGTTAGTGCACAATTATTGCACATGTGTACATAGCCTTAGGTTTGTTCAAGACTATTGTGCTGTGGTAATGTCTTTTCATGGTACCACAACATGTGTCAACCTATGTGCCCAAGAGTGTTGCAGTGTGTTGCCATTTTATATTGCACCCAATTGCACCATACAGTAGCAGATGAATCTACATAGTAGCAAACCTATCCTGTAAGGAACACTATGCTACATATTCTATTTGATGTTCTGCTCCTGGTCTCTGCACTCTGTGAGCTGTGCTATAAATTACATATGTCTGACCATAGTGTTCATTGTATTACCAGTTGTTGGTTGCTAACTAGTCTTCCACTATTAAGATTCTCCTCAAGGGCTGTCTTAAACAAAGGAGTTGACTTAAATGTGTTTTTACCCAAGGCTAACCCAACTTTTATCCAAAATGTCCACATTTTTCACATTCATTTTCCCCATTTCCTGTATTTAAGGAACGATATTGAAAGCAGCTAGAAATAGAATTGCCCTGATATTATAGATATAAGCTGCTGAACAGGTGGCTTAATTTTGCAACCCACAAGGCATTAGGGCAAATTATGTTAAGAAAGTTTGGAGGATGTCCGCCCAAACAAAAGTGAGAGGCAGCTGTCGCCTTTTCTGGGAAAGGACTGCCTGTTTGGCCTTTTACATATTGATAAATGAAGTGAACAGTTTTTTACTGGCCATGTGTCAACCCTTAAATACATAACACTTTATTTCTCTATCAAAAACAAGATGAAAAATTAAAAAGATTGAAAAATTATATTGATGACGTGGAGCAGAAATCACAATTAGAACTGCCAGCCTACTGTCACCTGAAAATGTGGGCCCCAATAGTAAATGTGCAATGGTATACAGAGTTCTGGTATCTTGATCATAGTAGAGCTGGTCATGGCAGGTCATATAAATGGGTTATTCTTTCAGCAGATCTATCTGTACTTTATAAATATCGGAAGTTTTTATTTTATGGTATGACTGTGGTATGGCTATACATCTGCTTTATGATTTAAATATTGACTTGACATGAACTTTGAGAAATCAGAATGAATCCCCATGATTCTTGTTTGTTAGATTTCAAACCTGATTAGTCAGTTTCGTCCTACCACCTTACATTGCTTCGGTAGCTTTAAACTTTTTTTTTTCTAAGTCTCTTGAAAGCCAAAAGAAAGCATTGAATGGAAACACTAAACTACTTGGTGTGGAGGTGGGCCCAGGCTTTGGATTGAACATAGCAGTTATCTGCAGTATTCTATTCAGTGGCTTATTAGTTTCATGCAGGTGCCAGGTCACAACAATCCCCAGTATATATTTAAACAAGAGAATTTAGCCGACATAATGCTGTAACCCTCGTGTAATGTACCACCTTTCTGAAGCACATGAAGCTATTGATTTGTGTATTCAATGCAGCAACATCAGACTAAATAAGACTTGACAAGCCTGCAGGTGTGCTCTGCTCCTCATTGTGTGCACTGGAAAGTAGGTAGTTGTCATTACATGTTACTTCTGTACTATTAACAATATGTTAAAGGAAATATCTCAGGAATATGGGAGCTGCCATTACTGTTTTATAGAATTCAGGATTGTTACTTGTTTAGCATTTCACTGCCTGCATGCTTGTTGTGGGTCACTAACCTATTATGATGTGAAATCAGCATGGAAATGACACAACTTAAATGTTTAAAAAAAGGCAGCCCCCATATTTTTATCTTGACAAGTCTCTTATTGCAAAAGCCGCTGTTCTTTCTGCAATCAAATAAATTGTCTGATCACAACTTTTTATTGACTAACACAGACAAACTTTGTATGGCCTTTTTATAATCAAAATAAATTCATGATACAAATGTCATGAAAACATCATTGTTTTAAATTCTTTAAAGACAGTGATAGTCACAATAAAGATCAGACATGAATAGCAATTCAGACCCGTCAATTTGTCAACACGTTGCACAAAGTATACTTCATCAAAAACAATGAGACTGGTATGTCCTAATTCAAATCATACGTATCCTTCTTATCTTGGAGATGGTAGTATCTTCCATTGCCGCTGTATCCTTGAGAGATGGTTATTGGATGGCGTGAGATGAATAGCACTGGAAATTCACAGGCTGCTCATTCAAGGGGTATTGTTATCAACTTGTGAAAACAGAGCTATCACCACATTTTTAATATCATATAAAAGAGTGGCTAACCCTAATATAAAATGAAAGATTTTTTTTTTTATTGGTTTTTAATATGTTTTTTGAGGAGGGCTCCTTCCTTTCTGTCTTTACTGCCACAGTGTTAAAAACAGAAGGTGAAACCTGCAGCCTGCTGAGATACTTCTGTCAATCGAAACCATCACTACTTCCCACCACTACATTATCTCCCATCCTATTGTGTGTGAAATTCCCCCACCTACTAGATTGTAAGCTCTTCTGGGCAGGGTCCTCTCCTCCTGTATCACTGTCTGTATTAGTCTGTCATTTGCAATCCCTATTTAATGTACGGCGCTGCGTAATATGTTGGCGCTATATAAATCCTGTTTATTATTAATAATAATAATAATAATAATAATAATACCGATGTCACATATCCCCGGAGGCTGTGGGTTGCTCCTTCTGCGTCTGCCCAAAATCAGGCATAGGTGGCTTTCCTAGAATGTAAAAAAAAAGGATTTAATCTCACACATGTGCAGTGCGATTGGCACTTTTTTTTTAACTTCCCCAGTCACACTCGGGGTAGTTAAAAAAATAAAAACACTTACCTGGTCCCATCAGCGTCCCCCGATGTCCTCCAGGGTCCTGCCATCTTCTGCCCGCATCCTCTTCCAGGATCTGCCCCCCGGCTAGTGCGCTGACGTTCCCTGGGAGTTCCCGAGGACGTCGGTGCGTACAGCTGTTGCTAGGGGCGCTGAGGGAATTTCTAATTATTTTGTATTGCATTCAATACAAAATAACTGTAATAAATGCAATACTCTGAATTTATAAAAGCAGTACATTGTTTTTCATGAAAATTTATTTACCAGTATAATATGATAATATAATAATAAAGTTTGAAAAACAAAATCATGTCAAAGTTTAATATTAAATTTTTTATTTAATTGATTATTTTGACATGATTTTGTGTTTCAAACTGTAATATACTCATACTATTATATTATACTGTAAAATAAATTTTCATGAAAGACAATGTACTGCTTTAAGACATATAAATCCAGGCAGAAATGAACCGCCCAGGAGGTTAATATTTTCGGGAAGACACATCACCCGATCTCATGCCTGCACAATGCGAGATGGAGAGCAATCAGGAAGAACCTGGAAGAAAGAAGATGATGTCGTTGGATGGAATGGTGAGCCCCGTGAAGAAGAGAGAAGCCAAGAAAATGCTGGATTAATTCGCAATTATTTATTTACATTCGCACTGTTATGGGTGCCACCATCTTTATCAGATCCTCCTCTGGGTGTCGGAAACAGTGATACCTCCGCTAACGAGTGACCCTGCTAACAAATTTTTCAGCTAACGAAGATTTTTTTCCACTGTATTTCAACTTCGGCTAACGAATGGATTAGTCGATGTGCGATAAGAAACTACAGCCACGTTGAGCTGAATTTTTGCTTTGTTTCGGCTAACAAGTGATTCCAAAACAAATATTTATTATTATTAAACAGGATTTATATAGCGCCAACATATTATGCAGCGCTGTACATTAAATAGGGATACATATTGTATATGAGGTGTTACATGTTCTGCTCCCAGCATTTATTGTCCATTCATACAATGGCGATATACCTGTACAATAATTGCAGCTGTCTGACCTATAGCCCCAGAAGACATCCATGCAGCTCTATGCGGATAGGAAAGGGTTATGTGCTAAGACCCCGCCCCTTGTCCCGCCCCCTCTGCGCACACGGAAGTGCTGGGCACAGGAAGTGATCAGCTGACCCTGTGTGTGTGTTGTGTTGTTGTGTCGCTGTGCTGCTGTGCTGCTGTCAGTGAGTCGGGTTGTGTTATACGTTTGGCAGGCTTGCCGTGTGACATGTATGTATTAGGTGGTGTTGTGTTACTGTGTGTATAGAAGCGGGGGGGCTATAGAAGGTAGCTCACTGTAGTGTCTTGTGTAATCACGTGTTGTTACATTCAGCCAGAGCTTGTTGGTTAATGATAGTTTGTATTGTGTAGATCCCATTTCTAGGGGTTGTTATAGCTGAGTAGACTCCCTAGGACAGTCAGTATGATGAATGTTAGAGCCCTGATCATTTCCTTGTTGCTGTGTGAGTGCTGTGTGGTTATGGGGTGGCTTCCTGATGACCCCCAGAGTGCAGACAGCTCAGATCTGATGGCAAGGTCTGCATGGGCACAGCAGCTATCCCTGTCCCTGCTCCCAGCTTACTCCCTGGCCCCTGATCCCCCTGTGGACCCCAATATTTGTCTGCAGCTCTTACATGAGTTTGCTAACAATAGTGCTGATCTAAGTAACTGCTTGGCGAGCATGGCATGGCCGGTGCGTGTGTGCCAGCACTGCTATAGGGAATATGCACAGCTCATAACTACCATGGAGAAGATTGGAAATCCTATACAGGTTTGTTATTGTTATGTTACACTGTTACAATGTATTTCTTTTATCCCCTCCTATTGTGTATTACTTCCCTCACCTCCTAGATTTGTAAAGCTACGTACACACTTCCAATTATTATCGTTGGAAAACGAACGACGAACGATCCTGCACGATATCTACGAACGATCGTATAGCACCGATCCTGCACATAGAGATAACGACACGATCGTTCGTAGATATTGTACACACAATAGATACGATCGTTTGAGCGATAGAGGGAGTGAGGTGCACGACAGGAAGTGAACGAACGTTCGTTCGTCACGCATGCTCAGACCATGGACGATCAACGAACGATCGTACACACGAAAGATGGTCAACGATCGTCGTCCGATCTGCCGGTCCGGTCCGGTCGATCGTTTCCAACGACTTTCCTCGTTCGTCGGCGTCGTTGGTTACTTTTTTTCCGAATGATTTTTGCCCAATCGTTCGTTCGTTCGTCGTTCATTTTGAACGATAAAAATTGGAAGTGTGTACGCACCTTAAGCTCTTCAGGACAGGGTCCTCTCCTCCTCCTCCTGTATCTGTCATTAGCAGCCCCTATTTAATATACAGCACTGTGTAATATGTTGGCCCGATATAAATACTTTTTATTTTTAACTATAATAATAATAATCCTAGCTGTTCTAGGAAAGAAATCACCTAAAGTGGACCTCACATCAGATATAGATTTCATGTTTGCTATGTAATGTGTAACACTCTGGTATTAATTATTCCTCACATAAATCACAGCACTCCCTCTGAGAATGCCTTCATCTTTTTTCCCTTCACAAGGACAAGCTATCTTTGTTCAGGGAAAATTCATTTATTTCCTGGGCTGAGATGGTGGCTCGGAGATGACATAATTCTATAAATTCTGGTTCAGTTCTTTACTGCCAAAGGTAGACCTTGTCTTCTGTCTGCTGCTTGTTGGCATGGCCAGCAGAGAATAAAAATGTCTAATATTTAAAAAATCAATCGATGTGCCCAGATTTGGGCTTCAAAATAAACCAAAGAGGAACATCTTATGAGAATATGTTCAGGGAGGCAGTTTTACTAAAGCAGCATCTCTATTACCAATATCAACTATTTCTCAGTAATAAATAGTGATGCTTTATGACGGACGCTACAATCACAGACTCTCAGCCCTCATGCTAGTCTCCCTTTCTGAGGAGATCTCCTTGGATGTCATCTCACTCTATATTTTGCAGCATCTATAAACTTGATTTATAACATAGATGTACTCGCTTAAGGATGCATCAATCCATTTTGAACACCTTCAGGAGCTCTTAAGAATATTAGAAATATGATTAATAATTGGTAACCCAGCTCTGCAGTACAAGAAAGCATTTGGATCAATACCCACAAGAAAACTCCATCCTATTGCAAATAGTGATTAAGTAGAAGATGGAACCCTTTTTTTGGAAACCATAGTCTCTAGTCTAGTCTACCTAGTCTTCTCTTTTCTACTATTTATGACATTTTCCACATGTGTAAAGAGATACACAAATACTTACTAGAACAATAACAAAATGTTCATAAAACATAATAAAACCTCCATTCCCAGGTGCATAGGAGCTGAGAACCTGGGAGTGGTAGACCTCCCGTCTGACCTGAATAGGGCCAGGTGGATACCTAAGAGATCTTACCACTGGAGTCCATTAAACACATATACACCATGTGAGTAATTCAGGACAGCAAATTACATCTGTAACTAAAATTTTCATTTTTATTAGATGTGGACTGTTTCTTAAAGGCAAATGAAGAAGCAGCAAAACAAAGTTGCTGCTAAGATGGTTTTTATCCATCTTTTAAATGTTGGTCTGCAGGAGAAAAAAAGTGTCAATTCAAAGTACACAATTTGTTTCCAAATACAACACAGTTTTCTGTGAAAAGAAGTGAGGAAGTTACAAAACAGAGGTTTCATGTTTGCCAGTAAATCATATGGAACATTACTGTCTTCCTCTGTGGTGCATGTGACTCTACTTAGTGCCTTCTGTGTAGCAGTGGTTTGTTTTATTAACCCCTAGGTGTAGTCTGGTGCCCTGTTAATGTTTTAATCCTTATTGAATAAAAGGACTTTTTTCATATTTTCATTTTACAATGTTAATAGATCTTAGCTGTCCGTATTTACTCCTTCCTTACTGTTTGCAGAACAGCAGCACCATCAGCTGTGCAACCACACTGCTTCGCTCTGACAGGGTCCATGTCATTGTTGCTCTTAAAGATTTCTTTGATGATGTGTGGACAGATTCTAAGTGCTCAAGTAAGTATCACTTGCTTATTTATTCCATTATTTATCTAGTATTCTCCTAGAATACCTTATTTAGCAAACAGGGCTTCTTGTATAAGGAGGGAAAGTAATTTTTTTTTCTTTGTCCAAAGGGAAGATTTTCTTTACTTTCTGGTGACATCTGCTCACTAGACAGCAATGGGTGGGACATCTTCTGTACAGAAAAAATACACAAAATGCAGGTTCTAACCCTTACATGCACTCTACTGAAAAATAGTTCTTTTGTTTTTAAAACCTCCCTTTTTACCAGTGACAAGTGGAAAAGAATATCTCTAATATGGGGAATAAAATAGCAGCAATAAAAACCTGACTGTAGTTCACGGCTTTTCCCTAATAGGTCCGTAAATAAACTAGGATGTACCTTGCCAATGCAGTCCTGCCTGACTAAGCACCCACCCATGGTTGCAGTGCCCAGGGCCTGCTATATGTTAAAATGTCAACTTAAAATAATAGCGAATGGACAGCTTTAATCTATCAGGTGAATACAGTTCGCTTTAACTGGTGAATTAACAATATGTCTTCCCTAGGTCAATTGCATTTTCAACTATTCTTACCACCAGGCTTCTTCTCTGCACATAATCATATAACATTAGCCATGTCATCATGGGTAACTGTAACATCTTCTTTAGCCCTAAATCTGAACACCAGGATGAACAAATATTGTCTAAAAGTAAGGCATGTGTATTCTTGAATCTTAATGAGCTTCTTGCTCCAGATCTGTGGAGTTCAGTCCACTGTGAAAATTTGCCCCTGTGCTGGACCGTCCTGTAATGAAGACTGGTCACTGTTGCTCTCTCAATTTGTGCAGTGAAACGTTTACAAAGCAATACTTGCCTTTGCAATGTTTTTTGGGACACTCCAAATGAAGCAACACCAGTTGATTTATATTTTTGTTGCTATACAGCAGTATAATTAATTGGAAGTTTTTGTGCCTGGAGTTCATCATTAATGTCAAGGCTGTTGACATGATGTTGGTTAGTTTTTAATATTTTATGTTTTATTTTTTATGCAGTTCATCTTCTAAATATAGTACACAAAAGTGTTAAAGTGTTTTCTTGCAGCATGTTACTTTAATTTCTTAAGGTTGCCTGGATTCCAACAATACGAGTGTACTGAATAGCACAGCAGAATTTATGAAATCATTTGATGACCTTATTCAATGTTTTAACGTCACCAAGGTAAATCTTCTAACTTGGTTATCAAAATATATTTTAAGGGAAATTAATACTGACTGATTTTTTTTGTTTTTTTTAGATATTTTGTTTCTAGTAGATATTTTGTTCTTTGTAAGTGTCTTGTTAGAGCCTTGTTACTTGTGGGGTATGAGAACAGAGAGGGTAAATATTAGAAAATGACAGGGAAATGTAGGTACAACTGGTCTTACCAGTTTCCAGCTTGTCAGACAGTTTCAATCAGTGTAGATATTATGAAGGTTACTTGTTTTAGTTTAGTTTTTGCATCTTTATATATTGGTATCACTGGTACCTTATAACCCTGAATATGCCAGAGCACTATATTTATAAAATATGTTCAATCTGTCTTGTGAGCTTTGAGTTCTCCAATCTCCTCTCATTTTCTAAACTTTGCTCACTGATGCAGGAACATCACCCTAAAGGCAGAAGCAGCCCACAGCCTCCTGGGATATGTGACTTATGTATCCCAAGAAGCTGTGGCAGAAGGAGAGGGGGTCCTCCCCCCAAAAATGTAAAATCGGTTAGCCACCCTTTTATATATTGTTAACAATGTGGTGATAGGTCTTTTGGAGAGTAAAGAGGTACTGCTACTTTTCCAATGCAGAGCAAAGTCACAATGTCTTTTTAACGGGCCCCCAACACTTCAGTTATACTTGCCTTACCAGCATTCAATTTCAGCTAGTAATGAAATCCAAAATCCCAGCCTCTGTCAGACACTAAGTGGAGTGATTTCATATTGCCAGTCATGTGACTGGTACCTGAGCACCATCACATATGGGAACTTTACATGTTACCTTTTACCTTAAAAAGCAAAAGCATCACTCTTCTTTTACAAAATTTATAGTGAACTGGTTCTACAGCCCTTAGATAGGTGGGGAAAATTGTGTAGTTTTGCATGCACAGGGAGCACAGTATGCTATTGTTTTTTTAATATATTTTTTTTTTATTAAAAGATAAAAGAAAATACTTTTAATGGTATATTTTACAGACGAAAAGGGCCAAATAAAGTTTATTGTAAGGAATTTATGCAGTACTTTGGACTTTAAACTATCCACACCCTGAAGAACATGTCTGGTCTTTGTAGAAAGTACAAATTCTAATTCTAAGCTTGTTCTCTAATTTATCATGTGGTTGGATTTTTACTTTACTTTTTAACATTGATAATGGTGAATACTCATCTGTTTCAATAACTGCAATTTGGTTTTGTTTTGTTTACAGGGATCAGCATTCCCAAATCAACATGCCAATTTTTCAAAAGTTTGCCAGCTTTGTAAAACGAGCTACAAAAAGCTTAATGAACAGTACACTGAATTAGAACATAACAACAGCCTGTGCATTGACATAGAAGATGCTGTAAGTAATAACGATTTGTAATTTGGTATGTAAATTACATGCTACACACAGTATGTAGTGTGTCGGTAGAGTTGAAGATGATGATGATGATGATGCTGCTGCAGGTGAACATACAGTATCCAGGTATCAAGCTGCCAGTGTAGGCCAAGAGAGGCACACCTACCATCTACCATCAGTCAAACAAAGAGGTCACACTTTCCCAAGGATCAACAGGACAACTCAACTACTTTTACAGTTTTGGCAGCATTCAAGACTTGCTGCATCCTAGCCAATGGCTTTATATAGAATCTGATCTTTGCAGAAGTGAGGCCTCATTATTTGACTGTTAAACTCTCATGGATTCTGTTCTGCACTATACTGTAAATAACATTTATAAAATAACTAATAAATACTAAATTTCATAATTGCATTCAGTCAGAGTAATTTGTTGTGAATATGTGATTTGCCCAGGGTAAAGTGAAGCAACATCTTCATGTAAATACTGACCTCCACAACTGCATATACTTGTCTACCTTTTGTTCTGTTTACTTCTGAAAACATAAAAGTAGATGAAGTCTTAGTTTACACAGAACCATGGACTTCTATGTGATCACTGATCACTGCTGATCACTGGAGGGTAAAGCAAACCTGTTGCTTTGCCACCAGTTGACAAACCCTGGGTTAGCTTCAAAACATCAGTCTGTTTCCCTTTTATATGTTTTTTGTTCTGCACCTTGTACTGACAGTGTATAATCAAAAACTTTTTAATACAATTCTTCCTGGCTCTTTTTGCTTCACATTTGTTATCTTTTAAACACATGAAAACAAAGATCTCTTTTACATGTTGTTAATCCAGATGAACAGCACTCGTAGCCTTTGGAGTGGATTATTCAACTGCACATTGCCCTGTACGGACACTGTTCCAGTGATTGCAGTTTCAGCATTCATCCTATTTCTGCCTGTTGTTTTCTACTTAAGCAGCTTCCTTCATTCTGAGCAGAAGAAGCGCAAGCTGATAATAGGTAAGTATCACATAAAGGTATATAAAATCTGCAATATGCATAAACAAAGATGAGGAAATCACCTACAAATCATTTGTAATAGTTAGTTCTTCAGTTTTTGGATTACATGTAAGTAAATATGCAGATAAATAACACCTTTTCATTCTATTGGTCAACAAAAATCCCATATAATCTTTTTAGTGTGGAATCTCTTTGCTAAGCAATACTTGGTAAAGCCTAGGTAAATATTTGGTTTGAACTCAGAATTGTGAAACTGGAATGCCACTTGTGACAAGTAAGACTATGATAGCATAGACCTAGCATACATGTGTACAATATTCTGCCCTTGCCATAGTTTTTCCAGACAAAAAGTGACTGGAATCTGTCGAATGTAATCAGCAGTTTGTACACACAACACAACATGTATGTCTACTTCCGATAGGGATTTACCAACACATCTGATTACTTCATGTCTGGTCGAATATACTGGTTAATAACCGTCAGTCAGAAGTAGATTTTACTTCAGTCACTTTAGATTTGAATGTTTTATCAGATCAATAATTATTTGGAGATAAAAAATCTACCCATGTGCCCACAGCACAAAAGGAAATGAATCTGGATAACAGCCAGGCAACTATCATTTTCTGAACAAGGTCAGCAATGCCATCCCTGATGTTTCTCTAGAGCAGGGCTGTCAAAAATTTGAACCACAGTTGGCCTGCCGCTGCATTGAAATAGCACAGCTGCTACAATTTCCGGCATCACTCGCATCTATAGACCATTGGACTGTTTTATAGATGCAAGTAATGCCGGGAGTTGTAGTAGCTGCACTATTTCAGTGAAGAGGGAGTTCCAGTGGCGGGCCACTCATAAGATTTATCCCCGCATTGGCCGCTTCTGGCATTTCCAGCACTCCCCCTCAGCTACACGTGGGAGGTGCCAGGGGGCTTTTGGAGTTACAGGAGCTTCTTGGTGACCCATGGCCTTTTGTCATATAGCGGTGCCTCAGGCTGTGCGTAGCCTGCTGTTATCCAAGTGTATGACGCTGTGGGCGCTGCACAATTTCCATGCTACATCCCTGACACAGTGCCCCAGCTCCGTACCCAAGCTGCTCAACTGCTCTCCATGTTTGGCTGCACATATCGGTGTGAGCAACTATTCTAAGATGAAGATGAACAAAACATTGCACAGAGTCGTCTTACTGATGAACACCTTTACTCAGTCCTGATGATTTCCTCAGCTCAGAGCCTGACCCCAAACATTGATGAATAGCATCCAAGAAGAGATACCAGGTATCTGGCTTGGACCTTGAAAAAATGTTTTCTTTATGTGCTTTTCCTTGCTACTCCAAGGCATGGTCTTCAATAGTTGGATTTTCATAGAAGAAATTTCCTTTTATTGTTAGCCTGTGCAAAAGGTTAGCAACTCAGAAGGCTACAAATAGAAAAAAAGGCATAGGATATTTTCTTAAATAAAATAAAAAAAAAAACTTTTCCCTATTATAGGCTTGTTCCAGATTGAATGTGAAGCAAAACCTCTTTGTTTCCATATGAAAAGCTTTTATATCTAATGAGAAGGAAAAACTTCCTCAATTTTTTCAATAAATTTCAAGGTTGGCCCACAACTTTGTTTTTAATTTTGTCCCACTGTGAGTTTGACACCCCTGCTGTAGAGCAAGGTTCACTATAGTTCACTATCATATGTTACTATGTTTTTTTTTTTTTTGGCCAGTATCAAGTCTACTGTTATATTTGAAAGTTTATTATGGTTAAGATGCTAATTTTGATTCCTGATTACTTGTTCAGAATCTGAATTGCCTCAGGAATGTTGCCATAACGCTGATACTTTATTTATTTTGCTCTACTGACTGTTTAAATTTTGTTGTCTAGAATGTTGAGCCATGCAGCCATGATATCATGTTCATCTCAGCTGGCTCAGTGCTCAATGGAATGTGAAAAGTCAGCAGTGGTGGTATGGGATCAAGGACAGGCAGATTTCTGAATTTCTAACCTCACTATACATTTTAGTCAAGCCTTTTGGGGTAATAATGACACATTTCCAGTTAACAATTTGCAATAAAATAAATGGTATTATTTTTGAAATGATAAGGTAATGAATAGGATACATTTGAATTGCTAATTTCAAAGCTTTATTCACAAAGAAGAGTAAGATGCGCAAAAAAAGACGTAATAAGTGTCTGAATCCTAATCTCTAACAATACGCCGAATCTCTAAAATGTATTACTTAGTGACCCTGGTAATGGCACAAGAACTTAATGACTCTGCACCAAATAAGTAGCAACACCTAGGTGCTTGCCCAGTGATGTTTAATAGCTTATGTAATATTTATACTTGTAAGGTGTTCTGCACGCTGCAT
Source organism: Pyxicephalus adspersus (assembly GCF_032062135.1). Classification (NCBI taxonomy): domain Eukaryota; kingdom Metazoa; phylum Chordata; class Amphibia; order Anura; family Pyxicephalidae; genus Pyxicephalus; species Pyxicephalus adspersus. The sequence goes on along the minus strand of NC_092861.1, from coordinate 79,249,465 downwards.
GTACTCATTTATTGACTAATTACAATGAATAATATATTTATTATGATTGCCTTTTTTAATTTTTCAGCAAATATAAAAAATGACTGTAATGCTTTGTGCTATTGTTTTTGTTTTCAGCCAAGAGGTTAAAAACATCAAATGCCAGCTTGACACACATACTGGATAAAAGTAATTGAAAGATCCTACGGCAAGAAGATTTGCACTAGAGCATACAGTATTCAGCTTGGGATGGACACATTCTATGCAATGACGTGGAGATTTTGATCTTGATGTCACAAGTGTTGTATATACAAAATGGACCTTTCAGTGCTAGAAAAGTATGAATGACTCACTATATACACTGGTACTTTAAACATTCATGCTCACTCTAGATTACTCCTTTTTTTATTAAATCTGTAAAGGTTTACAAAAAAAAAAAAGAAAATTTGTGTAATAACCTAATGTGGTTTTGTTCATTTCTTCTTCATAAAGAAATTTTCAGCTGTTGCCACGCTGCTGTATTCCAGGAACTACACTAATGGTAAAAGTGTGTGTGTGATGCAGCTAGTATCACTATATCAAGTCTGTCTTTATATTGTCTTTTACTGATATCCTCCACATAAAGCGTTACCAGAGTGAGAAAGTTTCCACTGCTTTGTTCATTTGTTATTTTTAATAATGTAAGCTTGCTGGCAGGAGGAAAATGCAGAGTAATTACTTTGTCATTGTGGTAATGCACCCTCACTGTCCAGTTAGCTGGCTGTGGCTATGAAATGCAAACCAAGCTTTTCTAAATTTTAAAAACCTGTTACATTTTGTTTTGCATTGCACTGCTCTTTATTTCCAGTTTTCATGCTTCTTATGTTAGCCTACACAAAACATGATTGTGAAAATGTTGCATATACAGGAACATATAAGGACAAAATTATATCAAGTAAGAAGCTGTTTTAATATACAGTATATATTCAGATAAAATAAAGGGGCCTAATGGAGGTATACTTATTTTTTTAATTTGAAGTGTTGTCGTTTTATAGTAAATAGTATTCATATGTATGAGCTGAAAAACTAAGCTTTTTGCAGAATGCTGCATACATTAATATTATGTTGCATTCTTTAAATAGTATATCTGTAATGCCTACGTTGCACGTCAGGAATGCATTATTGACTGTCACTTACACTGGTCACTTAGGGAGTTATTCCCCCAATACATAACTACTTCAGAATTTATCATTATACTGCCATAAAGTGGTTATTACATTTTCTCTGTACTTTTCTGACAGGACTTTTAACATTGAGTGGGTATTTTTGTTGAGTGTGCCAGGGAGATCATTGCAAGTTATTGTGTTGACATCCATCGTGTTCCAATTCTAGTTCCCCTGGATTAGCTTGAATGCTGCCTGCCCTACAGACTCTGGAAGCATTACCTTGATTTGGTGAATCATATGATTGAGAGCTGTTCAAAGCAATCTTTCATTTATGCTAATAAAAGCTGGTTTATATCTGCCAAGTTGCAGAATGACAGCTTTGATTCCGTAATCAGTGGCTTTTTGAGCACATTCATGCTAAGTAGGTCTGAAAGTCATTACTACAGGATAGGGCAGTTAAGAGCTTTACCGGTGAAGCAGCTTTAATTTACTTTCCTGGCTTTGTAGCCAATTAAAATCATTCAAAAACAGCTTAGATTTTGAAGGTTTTATAGAAACTAATTTCTGCTTTTCCAGTACTTGAAGAAATAGTTATTATGTTAAACTAGCGTGATTTAATCGGTCTATTTTACTAGGTTATTCTTTACTGTATCATTTTCCTTCATTGTATTTTTCTGGAAGCAACTATTGTTTCAAGAACATACAGGCCTATGTGTAATATGTCAGAAGTAAATACAGTTACCTATACAAATCAGTTTGCAAACCTTATTTTGTCTTCTCTTTACAAAAGATAAAAACAAATTGCTGTACTGCTGTTTACTGAAGATAATGGCTCTGTATATTAAACCAAAGCACCCCATTTATGCTATTTCACATTTCTTTGCACTAGTTGGTTTCTTCAGCATGACCTTGTAAATTGAATAGGGATATTTATAAAAAGAAATTCGGTCATAAAAATTCAAACTGCCATTTTATGGTAAAGTTAAAAATATTGCAAAAATGTGATTGGCCATAGTAGGATACCCCTCCTCCTATATATTGTTATCCTTGTCAAATCGGCCCAGTGTGTGTAGGGTTTTGAACTTGGGCCTGTTTACTCCAAAAGCTTTGTTTCTGCATCCACACAGCCATAAAAAGCGTTCATTTGATCAGGTAGATTTTATTTCTTTTCTGAGCCTTTTAGAATGGTTTTTAATCGATTCTTTGTATTCATTTTCTAAAAACCACTAATGATTATGTTACTATGTTTTACTTGAATATAGCCCTAGATTATTTTTTATAATGATTTCTAGAGATTCATTTTGCTTACTTTGTTGAGTTTACAAATGAGGATAGACTGTTAGATTGTATTATCATGTTTTCTGCTGTCTGAAGATGACAATAAAACATTTTACTATTATTGTTGTTTAAATCTTTATTGTTTAAAATAAAGCCAAAAAGAAGCTGAAGTGTATAGTGTCTTAGTAGTGAATATATTTAATTCTAGTGCAACTCTTTCTTCATGACAGTACATTGTTCCAGTACTGAGTATTACCTTTTCTGTAGTGCAAGTGGCATTGATTATATTCTATGGGCCTACAACACTTTATTAGTTTTCAAAGAATAAACACATCAGTCCACAACCTGTTATGTGTCCATATCAGTTTAATGATTTTGCTTCTCATACATAACTGGTTGATTTTAAATGGGCTTTTTTAAATTATATATAGAGTTATGCTCTCAGGTTTACATACCTAGCAGAATTTGTAATTGTGTGTGCCCAGTTGTGTAATTACAATGTGCCCGATCAAAAGTTTACATTGGAGGGTATACACTCATAGGTTCCAATTAAGGATATTTGGGGGGAAAGTGTCCAGACCTGTAGGGGAGAGTCTAGAACTTCTTTGTAATCAATGTCTGTGTATAAATAGTCATTGTAAATTCATTCAGATTTTTACTGGATACCAACTGGTATCTAATAGTAGTTATTCTCATTTAACTGCACTTGTAATGTTTCCCAGCTTTTCAAGCTACTTTATATCAGTTGTAATGAAGCAGCCTGGATAGTTGCAGAATTATTCAAGATTACTAGAACAAGTCCAGTTGAATGTGAAAAACTAATACTAGGTATACAATGACCTGCATAAATGAGAACCTTCACAGACCTGTTCATAGTGTAATAACACTATCAATAGGTGTAAAGTTAGAGGCTTTTTTTTTTCAAAGCCATTGTCAGGTTGACCAACCAACATTTTAGCCACAACTGCCTAGTAAGATTTGTTGAGATGCAGGGAAAAACGCTCAAGCCTCTTGTAAGGAACTTACCTGTCCTGCGAGCCCACGGTGTCCCTGGGGATCCCAGCCACAGAGGGAGATGCCGCTGTAGCAGGCAGCATGGCCGAGGCTGCTGCTCTACTCGCAGCTTGTCTCTCTCTGCAGGCAGAAGGATCCGTCCTGGCCAAACTACTGTTCAGCCAGGCAGCATCCCTTCAGATGTGGTTACTGAATCTCCTGCTTTCAGCACTCTGCACGTCCTAGGGGACTAGTGGGACGAGGGGACCTAGTGGGAAGAGGTGCGCGTGCTACAATGCGTCCCTCTTGTACGCCCCGAGGGCGTGGCACTCGGCTGCCTCGCCCCGGGGCGGGACATAGTTAGTTTGAATTCCCTGTGGCCAATCGGCCGCAGGGGATTCAGTTAGTCTCCTATCAGACGGCGCCAGGTGGCGCAAGGCCATTGGTCACTCTGGCCATTTAAGGAGAGCCTGTCCTGTACACCATTGCCCGCTATAAGCCTCTGTGAACTCAGTGTGCTTGGGTGCATCGTTGTGTTGGTTAAGTTTACCTGCTTTTGTCATCTCCATAGTGACCTGGTCTGAAGTTGACTCTGCTTGAACTCTGCCTGCCCTGACCTCGGATTGTTACTGACCATTCTGCCTGCTGCCAGCCCTGACCTCAGATTGTTCTTGACCTGTCTTTGCCTTACCCTCTTGTACTTTGCTTGTTTGGACTTAACCCTTGCTGTGCTTTATGACACTGAATAAAGCCTGATTGAAAGATATCTGGAGTTGGTTGTGGTTTGTGTGCCCAGGCGCATTACACCTCTTCATCTATTTCAGGCTTCTCTGTAAAACAAGTAGCTTTGCTGTTTCAAGCTGTTCAATATGGAGGTACTAAAACAGTGTAAATGTAAAGAATGGAGCAACTGATCTTGAGGCAATGGCGGCTTCTCCAGAATTATACATTCATTCATATTGTTACATTTAGTAAAGTTTTATACATGTTGCTGTTTTCAGGCATTGTGTAACATAAATGTTTAAAATATTTCATATCGAATAATCAAATCCTGAGATTCTCTAAAATCCAAGCAACTTGGCTTACTGTGGGGTTTTGTCTTGTTTATACAGAAAAAGAAAAGCCAAGACTAGAAATTTTAGCTGCATGCCAATCTTTGGTATTTTAATTAAAACTGCACAGTACATTATTATATCAGTTCCTAGCATAGCAGATGTAAATTGATATTTGTTCCATAAATTTGGTATGGTATGTCATTTAACAAAGACTTCTTTTTACCTTTTTTTTAGTGCAGTATTTACATTTTCTGTGTTAATTGCTGTAGCATGGGTTTTATTTCCTATACAAAATAAAGGGCCAGCAACGTGTCATCTATACAAGGAGAATGCTATTTTTCCTCCAATTCTAATAATAATTCATGTTATATATTTGAAAGATGTATATGCACAAACTACCTGTACCCAACCTCTGGCCTTTATTACTCTTTATATGCGATTCTACATTATTGACCTATACTATATAACTCTAAGGCACAAAATTATTAGAGTTATTTTTTTTATGTCCTTTGTTTCTTAAATCCTTTTTTTTTTTTTTTCATTTTTCATAATGGGAAAAAATACAACTTGAATGCATCAAGAGGCTTCTGTTGCTGTTTGGCCATTTAGCTTCTCTGTCATAAGGATGTTGCTCAAAGAGCCTTCTAGACAGAACATAAGTGCCTTGCTAGTTACTTTGATTAGCACAAGTGATGGCAACCCGTGGATTCCAGATTTGATTTTCTACAGCAGACTTAAGCATAGGCTGATTGTCATTTAAGAGTTTTATCTGTAACAAAGACATAAGTCATAAAGCAAAGGTTTAGACATGTGATCTAACAAGGCTGATGTCACTAACAGCTGACCTGTCATAAGACCGGCAGACTGATGCCAGAGGGAGTCTTATTTGTGAGTTTTATAGTGTGTAGCACCCTGCTAGTTTCTGCTTGGAAACAGACTGGCTCACATAATGGAGTGATTTTGTAATCTCTTATAATACTATAATCTTCTGATCCATAGACTTTGACCCTGTACAGGTATAATAACCCTTTTATTTGTTGCTATATGATCTCTAGCTACAGAGATGAGAAATGGTTTCCTTTTCTTGCCTAAACCAAGAGTCAGATTAGTGAGTAAAATCCCATCAACTGGATCATTTCTCATGGCTGGTTAACTCATTAAGGGTTAGTCTACACAAATGTTTGGATGTCGCATGTGTTTACAATGCATACAATTTGACTTGTGTTAAAACGTTAAAGCAAAACAGGTTGAACTAATATTAGACATTTATAATAAACTGGCTGCTATATTTTTTTTGCAGCAGGAAATGCTACACTAAAGCATTTCATTAGTACGCAGTTGGTACCTAGCAATGTACAATTTACAATTTTGGTACTGGTGAATACATTAGGATGGACCTGCTTATTTACTACCCACTAGCCCAAATGATGGCAAAAATCTATAACTAAAATGTAGAAAAAAGTTAATAAATGTACTTTTCATACCCCTGGTTTTCTCAATGATCCCATAAAATGATGCAGCACTGCTATATTTGGAGTACTTCACATTTATGTAATCTCACCAGGAGAAGTGTGATGTTGCCAGTAATATTAATATAATATTTAATTGTTTTTTTTTCTACTAGACTTTATTTTCACTTATTGTAGTATTTTGACATGGGCTGACAAAGTGAAACATTTTCCAGTGCAAGGCTTACTTTATTTAATAATAAAAGTTGGGTGGGGCTGCATTTGGTTGACTAAGCAGTCAAGATTTATTTTAATGAAAATACTTTATTTTTAATGACTTTTTATTGAAAGTTAAGGGCAGATAAGAAATGTACAGTAACATAACAACAAACAAGCAAACAACATTTACTTAGATAAGTCTGAACATGGCGTAACCTACAAGCCAAACATTGGAGAACACCTATATAAAGAACACTACATAGCGACCATATGACATAGCAAGGTTGTATCATGAGATATCTGGAAGCCCAAAATAGGCTCAGAGAAGATGTGACAGAGGTAAAGAATAAAATGTTCATATGAAATAGGTCTCTTACTGGGGAACGGAACAGATGCCGATGCCATAAAGGGACATGGGCATAAGTAAGACCCCACGTATGCTTTCTAGGCAAAGTAGAAAACAATAGGTCAAAGGGAACCAACAAATCAGAAAGTTACCAGAACAAAAATATGAAGCTGTAGGGAGAAGGGGAAAAGGGAACATGGAGGAGACCAGGGTCAACTAATGGGACCAGGGCACCAACTTTGCATACAAATCCTAGGCACAAGTACCGTGTTAACAAATAGTCAAAGGAAAACCAATACTTTAAATCAATCCGCAAACCACTGGAGGTCCGTGTGAAAATTTTGGTGGTCCACAGAAAAATTACCTGGGCAGTCTGAGCCTGCCATGGGAGAGTGGGTGGGTTCTGGCATCCTCACGTCACTCTGGGGAAAGTGACACATGGCTCCATGCGCATGCGCAGGATTTAAAATGATGATTTTAGTGGTCTGTGAGGTCCGAAAGGTTGGCGGCCACTGCTTTAAATCATTCAATAGACGATTTGGTTTATATGGGGATAGTACCTGATTTTCCAAAATTATATTAATGGGCTTTGAGAAGGCTAAACAAGATTGGGCCTGAGTAATAAACAGGGCAAGGGACATTGGAAATTAGGAAGGGGGGTGTTCATGGATTATTTTGGGAACATCAAGCAATGAGGATAAACCATTTCTATCTTTTTCAGTCATATCCTCATCATAGTGAATGCCGTAAAGCATCTCTGAATGCACATCACTTTAAACCTTAAAGCAAATGGGCTACAATAGCAGGCGAAAGCTAAGGACAGGCGTCTAGGGCTACATGCCTGATAAGTATTGACATTGGAATGGTAGGGTGAGCCTGAGACACAGCAGGTAATTATTATAGAAGCTCTTACACCCTTTCACATTCACACAACTAATAAGCAAACAAGCATAAGGGTTCTAACGCTAAACACAAGGTCTTCCTTGAAATCTCCAAAGATAAATAAAAATTTTGAGCTAACACACCACAAGAATTATTCAAATAGCTGCAATTTTACAATATATATTACTAGCATCTTTAAAAGAATTTCATCAGGAAAAATACATGTGCTTTTTTCATGTTTAAATGAAGTTGTTAGGTACATCATCTGGTTTTACAGATTCCACAGTTTATCTTCCATTGCCCTCTGCTGGCTACTTTTAACAACGTTTAGTAGTATGTTAAAATGTGCAAAATGAGTTCTGATCAGTTACATAGATTGATTGATTAATTGATTGATTTAAAAAATTATTGGGTTAAAGTTTTTGAAATATAGTACACAGAAATGCATACAAATAGCTCCCACTTTTATTTGGAGGGACTATACCCAAATTTTTCTGTTCCTCTTTTTTCCTCAGTTGTTCTTTTTGGTCTTAAATGTAAATATACATACTTTACTAAAGTTTTATCCCTTTATCTATTAACTATTCCTGTGGTTTGCTCTCTTGGCTACTGTTTTGGTGATCTAAGAAAAAGTTTATTCATGCGGAGTGGGTAAACTGTCTCTTTCAGCCTCCTGTCCACCAGCCTGAACATGGCTTGTTTTGCTTGGATATCTTACCTTGGTAATATGATGCTTTGGAGAGGGCAGTAAAAGAAAAAATAGCATTCATAGAGGGAATCTAAATCTGGGAAGTCTTCACCAGAGCTCTGCTTCACTAAAGCCATCCCTGTTATTTTCTGTTAATATAAATCTTAACAGAAAGTCTTTACAGATTAGTGAGTGGTACCCTTGGTACCTGGTACCCTTTTTTTCTTCCTGGTGATGCTTGAAAGGTTAGGTGTGCTACATGTAATGTATGTGTGTTGGCAGGGATGAGCTTCAGTATGCTGCTACTTTGTTAATGTCCAATCACAGGGAAAACATTTGTCAATGTAAAAAGTAAATAGTAATGAAGTTTTCTTGTCCTGGGGAAATATACGAGGGGGTGCTGAAAGTTCCTGGCTTTGCCCCCTTCCAGATGAAATAGAAAAATAAGTGTGGGGGCATATGACAGCCTAATATCTTAGTATGTAACTGTGCAAATATCAGGTCTTTGTGATTCGTAAAACTGTTTTTTCTTTTAGTGAGAAGCTGTGATGGCAGAGGCACAAGCAAGTTTTACGTTGTTGGAGTTACGGGCCGTCATGAAGTTTTTGTTTCTCCAGGCAAAATCAGCAAAGGACATTCACACTGAGATGTCACAAACACTGGGGGAGAAGTGTCCTTCTTACAGCACTGTCAAAGCCTGGATATCTCGTTTCGAGACTAGTCATTTCACCGTTAAAGATGAGCCCCGCAGTGGGTGCCCCCCAACCTCAACTGACCCGGCAACCTGCGATGCTGTCCATGAGCTGATCATTGAGGACTGGCGAATATCCGCAAAAAAGATAGCCCAGATACTTGACATCTCACGGGAGTGTGTTGGGTTTGTTATCACCACTATCCTAGACATGCACAAGCTTTCAGCGAAGTGGGTGCCGAAATGTTTGAACTGCGATCAGAAGAAGGAGTTGAAGCATCCAAAGCCGTCTGGCCAATTTTGAAAGCTGCACAGGACTTTTTGGCTAGGTTAGTGATTGAGGATGAAACCTGGCTCCAGATCTATGATCCTGAAACCAAGGAACAGTCAAAGGAATGGCGCCACAGCGGGTCCCTGTGGCCGAAGAAGTTCCAGACCCAGAAATCGGCCAAAAAAGTCATGGTGTCCCTTTACTGGGACAAAGACGGTATTCTGTTGGTGGACTACCTACCTCAGGGCTCTAGTATCTCCAAAAAGTATTATGCCAACCTCCTGGGTCAGCTGAAGGAGGCAATTAGGACAAAACGCTGTGGAAAGTTGACCAAAGAGATGCTTTTTTTGCAGGACAATGCACCTGCGCACACGTCCAACATTGTGGCTGCCAAATTGAAAACCCTGGGTTTTTAATTGGTCCACCATCCCCTCTACTCACCTGACCAGGCCCCAAGCACTATTATCTGTTCCCAAATTTGAAGAAACACCTGAAGGGGCAACGTTTTGAGGACATTTCTGACGTCAAACATGCTGCTGAGAGCTGGTTTGTGGCCTAACCAAAGGACTTTTATTTGAACAGTCTAGAAAAGCTGCAACTACACTGTACCAAGTGCATCAGTCTCAGGGGGGAATATGTTGAATAATTGAGTTATTTCATAACTCTGGCTCTCTTCTTTCTGGGCAAAGCCAGGAACTTCTCAGCACCCCCTCGTAGCTCTGCTGCCTAGATTTGTTCAAAGACAGCCTAAATTATTCTGAGAGATAGGGAAAAGCTTTATCCAGCTACCTATTGAGAACAAGTACTTCTAAACAAGTAAAAGTGGCTGCAGTATGCAGAATGTATCGGCCAAGCTGGGCTGAGTTATCCCCAATATTTAACCACCCTACCGCTAAACCCGACCTTGGTTCGTGTTAAAAAAAATTACAATTATTGATAAACCCGAACTTTTCTCACTGTATGAAAATACAGTGAGAAAAGTTCGGGTTTATCGATCACTTACCTGGTCCCGCTGTGATCATCCAGCGTCGTGTTCGTGTTCCAGCGTCGTTCTCCAGCGTCAATCTCCCTCTCCAGCGTCGGGTGCCTTCTCCGATAAGAAGAAGCCGGCCGGCTTCTTCTTCTCCGTCCGTAGCGTGTACGTGTCCCTTGGCGATGACGTCGGCACGTGTGCGGGAAATTCAAATTCAAACTCATTCAAACACATTTTGTATTGAATTGAATACAAACTCCTGTATCCAATCCAACACAAAATAATTCAAAATAAATACAAAGTATGAAATTGGTAAATTCAAACTCTCATTTTGTATTGGATTGAATACAAATTCCTGTATCCAATCCAATACAAAATAATACAAAATATATTTATGTGGTTTTGTCTATAGGTATGTGACGTTGTTTTAAAATTTACCACACTAGGGAGGTGTTTTAGAAAAATATATTACTATACAGTATACCGAATTATCGCATTTTCAGTATTTTTCATTTATTTATGTATTCTTGTTTAAGCTGATTTTTGTATCTTTTATTTAATTTTATTAAAAGTATTTTTTTTCTTTTTTACATGATAGTGTGTTTCAAACATTTTTTATATTCATGATATCTACTAGAACCCTGTTCGGACATATTTCTGTAAGTTACAGGTCTACAATTTAAAAAATAAATTTTTATGAAAAACAGTGTACCGCTTTTGGAACAGAAATCTAGACCTCAGTGTAACGCCCAGGTGGTTAAATTGGTGATGGATACCTGAATATTCATTGTGTCCCTAAATTCCTGCATGCTTGCCATGTCTGGATCTTCAGATTTCTTTTGTGATGTGCTGTCCCTTGCATGCACAGGATTTTTTGCTGACTTGTATTGTGCTTAGAAGAAGAAATAGAGGAAGAAGGCACCAGGAAACATCCATGATGGCACAGGATTCAGTGGGACTGAAGATAGTGTTGCCGTCATTGCTATATGCGTTGAACATTCAGATTTCGGCATAGAGATATGTTACCAGACATTTGGGGAACTTTAAACGTGGGGATGTTTTTCTCACATCTGAGAGGGACACCTGTTATGCAGGTAAGTAAATGAATGATGGTGGTCATACTAAATATGGTTGATGCATTTTACCCCTCCTTGGGTTTGCTAAGTGATTACAGGAGTCTCATGGGAATAGTCTCCTGGGGAGGATGTGAGTGACCAGAAAGAGCCTAAAGGTTGAGGGCCAGGTGCCAGTTTATTATACAGATGAAATTAGTCTTCAGAAAGAGTTATAACTATGACATCCCCGATCTTTTCATATGTCCCTAGAGGCTCCTAGTGATGCCCTGGCTCTAAATTTAAAGCAATATTCATTAAATTGCTCTGTGGCTTTATGATAAATTGTAGTCATCACATCTTACACATTTACAAGCCAGATGTGCCTGCACTTTTACTAGTCTATGAGCCATTTCCATTTTTCCAATATCTGCATTACCTATTCTATAAACTAAACTATACTGGGAAATTATGTAAACTGCCATTGCTGACATGTTTTAAAATATACTGATTGGTCTTTAACTCCTAATTCTTTCTACATCACTGACCCAGAATGAAAGTACAGCTCAGGTGTTCAGCTAATTGTCACATAACTTGTCATTGTTACCTGCATGCATGTTTTAAGTGTATGACTACAACCACTGACACCAAAATTTTAGCTTTACAGCCAGGCAATCAGCGTTCTTTACAATGAGTTCAGCTTACATAATGTCTTAGTTTAGCACTGCGTTAATGTAAATTATAAATCCTAATAACAATAATATAAAGATTTTTCACACTTCAAAGACCCAAAGTGCTTAATCTTGGTTAATTTATTGTGGCACACACATTTACCAATGTTCGAATTAAGATTTTAATCTGCCAATTTCCCCACTGCAGGGAAACTCTATAAAAATGAAAAATTAGGGAATATGACAGCAAGCAAGGCTAAATAATGCAGCGTGAATCTTTGCTTATGGTTTTGTAGAGCTCAGCCTGTCACATACATATTAGGTACTATACTATCCTAGGCTGTTCTTTGTTAGTTCTTAGAATTTAAGTACCAGAGCTCTTTTATATGCACCTGGAATTCTGCTTTAAAAGTCATAATGGATATACATTTAACTTGATATCTGCAATAAAATACATTTTTATGTATTTCTATAAAACTTTCTATATACATTTTTATTTGTAGATATATTAAAACTGCAAGTAAAATACACACACATATATAATGGTAGAAATAGTAGTCTTTGTATTTGCTTGGTGATAGGCTTCCTTTAAATGTATAGAATATTAAAGCTCATAATCTAGAAGGTAGAGTAGCTGTATTTAAAATGCTACTTTTCTCTTCCCACCATAATCAACATGAAGCAATCTTGGTCTCAAATATCCATTGAGGAAGCCACGAAATGGACGAAATGCGTCGGGATTGAGACTCTAACTTATCACTAATGATTGGTAAAAACAATGGAATGGTCTTGATAATTGAGCTTTATTATCTAGATGTAAGAAGCTCAAATAGCTCTATTGTTTATAAAACTAACGGTACTTATGTGACTAAAACGGTTATTGCATAAGAATTTTATGTTTTAATTTCTTTTGGATTATTTAAAAAGAAGTAGTTTATGATTTTAACAGTATTAATATGCCAAAAAAGCCACTTTCTTTCTCTCCCATATATTTATCATGCTTGGCAGCTACCAAAGTAGCTTTTTGGGTCATTTCCTCTAGAACATATTCTTTCCTATTATTGTTAGCTTTAAACTTTTTCTGGTTTAGTGAGTAGAGACCAGAGGCTTGTAACATTATTACAAGGAGGTCAGCAATGGCACCACCTGATTTTTTTATGTGCCTAAAGTTTTCCTTACAATAGTAAAATGTGTGCACTATGCAATGTTCTTGTTGTGGATTTCTCCCGCTCTTACTATGTCTCTGATTCATATTTGATTCTGTAGTTTTGACCTCTTGCTTAACAAACGTTTGCTGGGATGATTTTGACTGGTTTGCTAACCACAACTTGAAACATTTAGGGGACCTAGAAGTAATCAGGTAGCATGGCTAAATTTACCTTTGTTTGTATTCTTTTTAATGGAAGAAATATTTCTTATGGCTGACCAAATGGCCATAATCTTGCTTCCACTACAAAGGACCTTGCATCATTTGCCAAAAATGAGTGCTACTGACATTGTGACTAAAACAGGGGTCAGCAACCTTTACTATCAAAAGAGCCATTTTGCCTCCTCTTCCACTAAAGAAAAAGAGTCTGGAGCCGCAAAACATAACACAGTTTATAAACTTTTAAAAGTTTTAATATTTTTTTAATTTTACCTGTTACAACAAGTGTGCATGTGTAGGCCTACTTTGAAATAAATTAAACACTGAACTATGCCCCTAGAAGCCTCC